>NC_041387.1:396418215-396451362 GCF_002162155.2 Triticum dicoccoides | reverse complement strand
AGAGAAGTTGGAATACAGTAGGTTTAACACAAATATAAATAAATAATGAGTTCATTACAGTACCTTAAAGTGGTGGTTTGTTTTATTTTCTTAAAGGAGCTCATGCGATTTTCTGTTGAGTTTGTGTTGTGAAGTTTTCAAGTTTTTGGGTAAAGATTTGATGGATTATGGAATAAGGAGTGGCAAGAGCCTAAGCTTGGGGATGCCCAAGGCACCCCAAGGTAAAATTCAAGTAAAACCAAAAGCCTAAGCTTGGGGATGCCCCGGAAGGCATCCCCTCTTTCGTCTTCGTCCATCGGTAACTTTACTTGATGCTATATTTTTATTCACCACATGATATGTATTTTGCTTGGAGCATCTTGTATGATTTTATTCTTTGATTTTTAGTTTAGCACAATCATCCTTGCTGTACACACATTTTGGGAGAGACACACATGAATCGGAATTTATTAGAATACTCTATGTGCTTCACTTATATCTTTTGAGCTAGATAATTTTGCTCTAGTGCTTCACTTATACCTTTTTAGAGCATGGTGGTGTTTTTATTTTGTAGAAATTATTGATCTCTCATGCTTCACTTATATTATTTTGAGAGTATTTTAGAACAGCATGGTAATGCTTGGGTTATAAAATTAGTCCTAATATGATGAGCATCCAAGATAGGTATAATAAAAACTTTCATATAGAGTGCACTAAATACTATGATAAATTTGATACTTGATAATTGTTTTGAGATATAGAGGTGGTAATATTAGAGTCATGCTAGTTGGGTAATTATGAAATCGAGAAATACTTGTGTTAAAGTTGGCAAGTCCCGTGGCATGCACGTATGGTTAACATTGTGTGACAAATTTGAAGCATGGGGTGTTCTTTGATTGCCTTCCTTATGAGTGGAGGTCGGGATCGCGCGATGGTTAACTCCTACCAACCCTTCCCCTAGGATCATGCATAGTAGTACTTTGCTTCGAGGGCTAATAAACTTTTGCAATAAGTATATGAGTTCTTTATGACTAATGTGAGTCCATGGATTATACGCACTCTTACCCTTCCGCAATTTGCTAGCCTCTACGGTACCGTGCATTGCCCTTTCTCACCTTGAGAGTTGGTGCAAACTTCGCCGGTTCATCCAAATCCCGTGATACGATACGCTCTATCACACATAAACCTCCTTATATCTTCCTCAACACAGCCACCATACCTACCTATTATGAGATTTCCATAGCCATTCCAAGATATATTGCCATGCAACTTTCCACCGTTCCGTTTATTATGACACGCTCCATCATTGTCATATTGCTTTGCATGATCATGTAGTTGACATCGTATTTGTGTCAAAGCCACCTTTATAATTCTTTCATACATGTCGCTCTTGATTCATCGCATATCCCGGTACACCACCGGAGGCATTCACATAGAGTCATATTTTGTCCTAAGTATTGAGTTGTAAATAAATAGAAGTGTGATGATTTCCATTATTAGAGCATTGTCCCATGTGAGGAAAGGATGATGGAGACTATGATTCCCCCACAAGTCGGGATGAGACTCCGGACTTTATGAAAAATAAAAGAGGCCAAAGAAGCCCAAATGAAAAAAAGAGGTCAAAGAAGCCCAAATGAAAAAATAAAAAATGAGAGAAAAAGAGAGAAGGGACAATGTTACTATCCCTTTTCCGCACTTGTGCTTCAAAATAGCACCATGATCTTCATGATAGAGAGTTTCTTATTTTCTCACTTTCATATACTAGTGGGAATTTTTCATTATAGAACTTGGCTTGTATATTCCAATGATGGGCTTCCTCAAAATGCCCTATGTCTTTGTGAGCGGGCAATTTGGATGCAAACCCACTTAGTTTCTTTTTGATGAGCTTTCATACATTTATAGCTCTGGTGCATCCGTTGCATGGCAATCCCTACTCCTTGTATTGACATCAATTGATGGGCATCTCCATAGCCTGTTGATTAGCCGCATCAATGTGAGACTTTCTCCTTTTTTGTTTCCTCACATGATCCCTATCATCATACTCTACTCCGCCCATAGTGCTATGTCCATGGCTTACGCTCATGTATTGCGTGAGGATTGAAAAGGCTGAAGCGCGTTAAAAAGTATGAACCAATTGCTTGGCTGAAACCGGGGTTGTGCATGATGGGAGCATTTTGTGTGACGAAAATGAAGCATGGCCAAACTATATGATTTTGTAGGGACAAACTTTCTTTGGCTATGTTATTTTGATAAGACATAAACTGCTTGGTTAGCATGCTTGAAGTATTACTATTTTTATGTCCATATTAAACTTTTATCTTGAATCTTTTGGATCTGAACATTCATGCCACAATAAAGAGAATTACATTCAGAATTATGTTAGGTAGCATTCCACATCAAAAATTCTGTTTTTATGATTTACCTACTCAAGGACGAGTAGGAATTAAGATTGGGCATGCTTGATACGTCTCCAATGTATCTATAATTTTTTATTGTTCCTTGTTATTATATTATCTGTTTTGGATGTTTAATGGGCTTTACTATGCACTTTTATATTATTTTTTGGGACTAACCTATTAACCGGACCCCAGCCCAAATTGTTGTTTTTTGCCCGTTTCAGTGTTTCGCAGAAAAGGAATATCAAACGGAGTCCAAACGGAATGAAACCTTTCGGAGAGTTATTTTTGGAACAAACGCAATCCAGGAGACTTGGAGTGGACGCCAAGAAAGCAACGAGGCGGCCACGAGGCAGGAGGGTGCGCCCAGGGGGGGTAGGCGCGCCCCCACCCTCGTGGGCCCCTCATGGCTCCCTGACCGACTTCTTTCGCCTATATATACTAATATACCCTGAAAACATCTGAGAGCGCCACGAAACCCTATTTCAACCACCACAACCTTCTGTACCCGTGAGATCCCATCTTGGGGCCTTTTTCGGTGCTCCGCCAGAGGGGGAATCGATCACGAAGGGCTTCTACATCAACACCATAGCCTCTCCGATGAAGTGTTAGTAGTTTACCTCAGACCTTCGGGTCCATAGTTATTAGCTAGATGGCTTCTTTTCTCTCTTTGAATCTCAATACAAAGTTCTCCTCGATCCTCTTGGAGATCTATTCGATGTAATACTTTTTGCGGTGTGTTTGTCGAGATCCGATGAATTGTGGGTTTATGATCAAGATTATCTATGAACAATATTTGAATCTCCTCTGAATTCTTTTATGTATGATTTGTTATCTTTGCAAGTCTCTTGCAATGGGAGAAGTGCTTAGCTTGGTTCAATCTTGCGGTGTCCTTTCCCAGTGACAGCAGGGGCAGCAAGGCACATATTGTATTGTTGCCATCGAGGATAAAAAGATGGGGTTTATATCATATTGCTTGAGTTTGTCCCTCTACATCATGTCATCTTGCCTAATGCGTTACTCTGTTCTTATGAACTTAATACTCTAGATGCATGCTGGATAGCGGTCGATATGTGGAGTAATAGTAGTAGATGCAGAATCGGTTCGATCTACTTGTCGCGGACGTGATGCCTATATACATGATCATGCCTAGATGTTCTCATAACTATGCACTTTTCTATCAATTGCTCGACAGTAATTTGTTCACCCACCGTGATACTTATGCTATCCTGAGAGAAGCCACTAGTGAATCCTATGGCCCTCGGGTCTATTTTCCATCATATAAGTTTCTGATCTATTTTATTTTGCAATCTCTACTTTCCAATATATATCATAAAAATACCAAAAATATTTATCTTATTATCTCTATCAGGTCTCACTTTTGCAAGTGGCCGTGAAGGGATTGACAACCCCTTTATCGCGTTGGTTGCAAGGTTCTTATTTGTTTGTGCAGGTACGAGGGATTTGAGTGTAGCCTCCTACTGGATTGATACCTTGGTAATCAAAAACCGAGGAAAATACTTATGCTACTTTGCTGCATCACCCTTTCCTCTTCAAGGGAAAACCAACGCATGCTCAAGAGGTAGCACAGCATAGCCGGCCACGGGAGGTGGGAGCAAGCGGTCCCGTCGGCACTGGATTTGGCGGCTGGAGCAAGAAGATCAGAGATTAAAGAAACACGACGGCCATTGGATTGACATCTAATGGTTACGTCTGCTAGAATGGTTTGTTGACGTATATAATAACTAAAAAAATCTTGCATACGCGTCAACTTAATAGGCCCACAAGTCAGACCATTCCCTATTTTTTAAATAATTTATATATAGCTCACTGCAACTTCTTATGCAATTTATTGCGGTCCGTTTTTTTGTTGGCCAGGGCCAAGGTTAAAAATTTAAACAAAATTTTGCATATTTCTATGGGTTCCAAACTATTTTTAATACCAAAATGTCGAGCCGGATTTAAAGTACTTTGAAGATATATTTAAATTAGGTTAAAGCCCAGTGAAATAAGAATCTGAAAATGTGAATTTTTTTAGAAATTATAAAGTAATTGCAAATTTGTTATCTATCTTTATATTTACAACCCATTTCATATTACTTTCAAGATTTGTGGGCGTCTTGAAAGAGTTGCTGCCCATCAGGGCGTAGAAAAATAAGTAGGCCTGGATTGGGTATTCTTCAGAAAAAATAAATTGCGCTCATTTTCCACAAAAAAGAATAGCTGGGCTGGTCATATGGTGAACATAAAATATAAGCCTGGGCTAGACGGGCCACAGCCCAGTTGAAACCCTGCTCCGTATCAACAATAACAAAAAAAAAATACTGCTCGAGCAGCTACGTCCTAGGTGTCAGCCGATCTTGTGTTGTTCTCTTGTCTATTGACTATATACGCTCACAATGTCGTGGGTCCCAAATGTGAGGAAACCACTAGGAGGAAGCATTTTCTTTTTCCATACGCTGACATGGTGGGCCCCAACTGTCATCCTCTCCACATACTTCTGCCAATTCCTGTTGTTTGTTGACCATGTTGACAACGCGAGAGGGTGTCGCCACAGCGGGCGCACCAAAGCGCGCGGAGGACGACGGCGAGGCCTCGGACGTCAGCGCTAACGGTTTAGGAGACGATGGGGCGGCGATGTGTGAGCTGAGGTGCAGCCAGCCGTGGGAGGCGGAAGCAGGCGGCCGCACCGGCGCTGGTTTGGTTTTGATGGCTGGAGGAAGACAAGACTGAAGAAACACGACATATTGTAAAAGTAGCAGGAGTACTTAACAACCTTAACTGAAACCAGCAGGGGCACTTAACAACCATAGCTGAAAGCAGTATGAGTACTTATACAGGTTCAACCATACAAAACACGCCTCGAACAGTGCTACTTTGCCTACAATTAACCAAGGGTGAGGCCGCCAAGCCCCAGGACAAGGCCCAGGCGCCACCCCACGCATCCACAACCTTCTGAAAGCGGCTTCATCTTGCAATGTGGTCAATAAACAGGATATTCGTTTTAGAGCCATGGAAAAGCAGGAACATAATCTTCTGTCCTATTCTCCAAGATGGACGGGCCTTCATTATTTGAGACCACCCATGAATAAGTATCTTTTCACCTCCAAGGGGAATTGTTGGGGAACGTAGTAATTTCAAAAAAATTCCTACGCACACGCAAGATCATGGTGATGGCATAGCAACGAGAGGGGAGAGTGTTGTCCATGTACCCTCATAGACCGTAAGCGGAAGCGTTATGACAACGCGGTTGATGTAGTCGTACGTCTTCACGATCCGACCGATCCAAGTACCGAACGTACGCACCTCCGAGTTCAGCACACGTTCAGCTCAATGACGATCCTCGGACTCCGATCCAGCAAAGTGTCGGGGATGAGTTCCGTCAGCACGACAGCATGGTGATGATGATGATGCTCTACCGGCGCAGGGCTTCGCCTAAACTCCGCGACGATATGACCGAGGTGGAATATGGTGGAGGGGGGCACCGCACACGGCTAAAGAATGATCCGTAGATCAACTTGTGTGTCTCTAGGGTGCCCCCTGCCCCCGTATATAAAGGAGCAAGGGGGGAGGCCGGCCGGCCCTAGGGGGCGCGCCAAGGAGGGGGGAGTCCTCCTCCTAGTGGGAGTAGGACTCCCCTTTCCTAGTCCCACTAGGAAGGAGGAACAGGGAAGGAAAGAGAGGGAGAGGGAGAGGGAAAAAGGGGGGCCGCGCCCCCTCCCCTAGTCCAATTCGGACTCCTCATGGGGGGGGGGCGCCACCTTCTGGGCTGCTGCCCTCTCTCTCCCCTCAGGCCCACTAAGGCCCATTACTTCTGCCGGGGGGGTTCCGGTAACCCTCCGGCACTCCGGTTTTCTCGAAAACACACGAAACACTTCCGGTGTCCGAATATAGTCGTCCAATATATCAATCTTTATGTGTCGACCATTTCGAGACTCCTCGTCATGTCCGTGATCACATCTGGGACTCCGAACAAACTTCGGTACATCAAAACTTATAAACTCATAATAAAACTGTCATCGTAACGTTAAGCGTGCGGACCCTACGGGTTCGAGAACTATGTAGACATGACCTAGAACTATTCTCGGTCAATAACCAATAGCGGAACCTGGATGCCCATATTGGCTCCTACATATTCTACGAAGATCTTTATCGGTCAAACCGCATAACAACATACAGTGTTCCCTTTGTCATCGGTATGTTACTTGCCCGAGATTTGATCGTCGGTATCCAATAGCTAGTTCAATCTCGTTACCGGCAAGTCTCTTTACTCGTTACGTAATGCATCATTCCGTAACTAACTCATTAGCTACATTGCTTGCAAGGATTATAGTGATGTGCATTACCGAGAGGGCCCAGAGATACCTCTCCGACAATCGGAGTGACAAAACCTAATCTCGAAATACGCCAACCCAACATGTACCATTGGAGACACCTGTAGTACTCCTTTATAATCACCCAGTTACGTTGTGACGTTTGGTAGCACCCAAAGTGTTCCTCCGGTAAACGGGAGTTGCATAATCTCATAGTTACAGGAACATGTATAAGTCATGAAGAAAGCAATAGCAATATACTAAACGATCAAGTGCTAGGCTAACGGAATGGGTCATGTCAATCACATCATTCTCCTAATGATGTGATCCCGTTAATCAAATGACAACACATGTCTATGGTTAGGAAACATAACTATCTTTGATTAATGAGCTAGTCAAGTAGAGGCATACTAGTGACGTTATGTTTGTCTATGTATTCACACATGTATTATGTTTCCGGTTAATACAATTCTAGCATGAATAATAAACATTTATCAT
Organism: Triticum dicoccoides; assembly: GCF_002162155.2. Classification (NCBI taxonomy): domain Eukaryota; kingdom Viridiplantae; phylum Streptophyta; class Magnoliopsida; order Poales; family Poaceae; genus Triticum; species Triticum dicoccoides. The sequence goes on along the minus strand of NC_041387.1, from coordinate 396,444,176 downwards.
GATATGAGGAAATAAATAATAACTTTATTATTGCCTCTAGGGCATATTTCCTTCAGGAATGGAGTAGGTCGACATAAACATCATGTTGTGAGCAAGCGCAAGTCTAACCCGACCATGGTCAGGCATCTGTACAGGAACAATAGAACTGGGCAGTTTCTGTTTCAAGAAGATCACAGCTGTAAAACTATGTATAAGCAATAGTTTATGAACAACATATATAACAGAAAGCAGCTTGTACCATAAGTTTCTTGACACAGTTGCACCTGTTCAACGAGTGCAGTAGTGGCACACATATCCCACGTGGCCTTACACCATTGAAACACCCCACAAGGACCTCAATACGATCAATAAAGTGTAGGAACTTGTGGATGTCGTCCCAGTCAACTTCAGTGCCATCAGTAACAGCCGAGTTCTTAGAGAATAACAAACGAGCAGCCTGCTTAACTCTGAAAAAACCTACACGTGCCACCAATTATAAGAAAATATTAGTTAGACGTAGCATCTTCGTGAGAGATTCGTTGCTACTTCTAAAGTTAAATTGTGACCAGTCAGACAGAATAGGTGGATTAAGAAGTAATTGAGGCAACAAGCAAGAACCAGATAGAAAAACATGGATGAACAATTGGAACGACATCAGGGTGGAAGATTGCAGTGAAGATGAGAGCAGGTTCTGCTATTTCCATCAACATTCGTGCGCCAACTTTCAGTCCATAACACTTGAGAAAGTTTATCCAAGTTCGGCCATCCAAAAAGCAGCGATCTTCTTGGTTCATGAACCCAACTCGGAACTTATATCCATGGCTTGTCTTCACTGTGACCATTAAACTGGTGTATTCAGTTATGGCAAGCCCGAGCATCTTGAGTACATGTGTTCTGGCAGAGCAAATAATGCACTGCAGGAAAAATAATATGAGAACACAATGTATTCCCTATCCAAATCTAGAAATAATTGCCTCCTTCACGTCAGTGTTAACCATCGTACTAGTACCTTTTATCCAAATATAGCAATCCAAATTTCCAAATTAGTCGACAACATGTTAAAAACAACCCACCCTCCCGGATAGAAAAGAGGATTCTAGGAACATACTGTGCACGTTTTAAAATCCTGCGTTAGGGTGAGAAGGAACAAGTGTGTCATCTCGCCGAGGGCGCAGAAACCTGTAGGGTCCTTGCACTTTGGGCATTGCAAATAAAACACACTAGATTCAGTAGGAAGAAAAATGCATCAACAGCGGCGGCTACCATCCTAGGATTACCCACGACCAAGGGACTTCGATTTATTGGGGATGGATGAAGAATTCGTACCTGGTTCTCCATGAGAAAACCCTATGCAATCGCCGAGAGGGGGTTTTCTCTGAACAAGCACGCGAGGGAGAAGGGGATTCAGGCCCAGTAAAATATTGCCGCTTCGTCCGTCCAGCTTACTGCTAAAGCTGGAAAGGTGGTTTTTTTGTGATTTGACGGCTCATTGGGCCTTACTGCGGCCCTACGACCGGGGTGTGTCTACCGTGCAGTTGTGCCATCTAATTTGGTGCATATGGAACATGGACCCTGTTGCCTGATGCCCCACATATCAGCGAAAGGAAGTAGAAAGACAGGAGTAACTAGTTACACATAAATATATTTTTGACAAAGAGATACTCCCTCTGTAAAGAAATATAAAAATCTTTTATATCACAACTTTATACATAAGAAAAATCAAGGGGAATTTATATAACATATATAATTATAAAAGCAGAGTTTTTTAACATAGTATAGAGTTGGTGATGATGGTGTGCCTATCATCCTGCAACATAGGTCTTCCGATTTATATCTGGCGGATAGGAAGGAAACTATGGCAATTTTGCAAAAAGGTACCCACACACCTCTCCACATTTGCAAATAAGGCCTTCCCTCGTTCATCATTTTCTCTCACAAGATGAAATACTCATACAAATGCATCTTGAGGTTACATGCAACGCACGGGCATTATGGGGGTTCAACTAAGAATATAATACTCAGAGAGGCTCACGGTTCTGTACTTTGGGCCACAGTCCGGTGGGCCTGCATGTTTGGGGGCCCATGTGTTCTACCTCAGTGCTTTTCATATTGCAAACGATCGGTACGATGCTGGTTTTAGATGCTGTCGCAAGGCCAGTACACAAAATTGAATAAAGCACGACAACTGTTGGAATGAAATCGAACGACAGTTCCTAACTAGCAATTAGAGTTGAAATTCTTTCAACGATATACCATGTGATAAATAATACCATCATACTAATTATACACACAGGACACTTGTTTCACCATGCCAAATTATTACATCAAAATCTCTCGGAGGATAAATCAGTTCGGCAGTTGCGTGCTGCTACTGAAGAATTTCAAAGTTGATTTTGACCAGCTCTCCTTGCCGAGAAAGTTTGATTTTGACATCATCCCCTACCGCAAGATATGATTTAGATTTGAACCCATCCTTTAGCATCAATCATCATGCGACCATCCTTTGTACTTACAGTATATTGAGCAGGTTCATTCACACCAAGGTTGCGCATGGTAAGAGAAACTTGGCCACGGTCGCCCGGATTGTTGAACGACTCCCTCGTTACTCTAGGAATTCTCTGTTTACAAACAAGAAGACATACACAAACAGTTAGATCAACATAGTCAATCATGTGAAACAACATGGAAAGAAAAAAGAACAAAGCACTTGGGCGGCCAGTGCTTACCAAGAAGGTGGACATGTCGGTTTTTGTAAGGATTTTGATATATAAAGTGTGAACTGCAGCCCAGTACGTTGCCGGTGCAACTGCTTGTTCGGTTGCCGCTCCACGGGCCAGAGTAGATGCAAGTGCAAGTGTTGGTGCAGGTGCCGAAGTCATTGCTGGTGCCCGTGCCGGTGCGACTGGTAGTGCCACTGCTGCTGTCGGAGATGGTGCTCCTTGTAGAGCTGGTGCCAGTGTCGGAGCAGGTGCCGGTGTCGATGCCCGATCGTCTGGTATATCCGCCTGATCCGCTGACGCGGTCGGTTCCCAATCCTCAGCTGGATTAGACTGAGCTGCTGTTGTTGTCAGTGCTAGAGCAACTACCGGTGCTCGATCCGTTGCTGAACGTGGTACCGATGTGCAAGACAATAGCAATCGTGTCTGGTCTGCTATGATCAGCTTTCTAACTTGACTAGGCTCCGTGACCGTGATCCAGTTTTTTTCTTTATTTCTTTTAAACGCGAGAAGGACTAATTGTGGCATTTTTGTTAAACCAAACTGCAGTTCATCATAGAGATTCATCTTGTACTCAGATAACAGACTGGTCGAATTTTTTCTAGTAATATAAGTGATGGACAGTGCCTTCGCTACTGACATGACATAAGAAGTGAAACCTGCAAAAATACATCGTAGAGCAAACCAAACGGTTTATTCTGTGATGAATGTCACATGGAAAAACCTGCATCATAAAATTATAGGAAAAGAAAGAAAACATGACATTAAATCAATAAGATTTAGATAGTAAATCAATAAGATTTACTTGATGTGACACGAGTGAATCCTTACCAGGAAATCACTATGTTGAAGTACTAAACAGAAGATTGATCGTCCAACTACGGGTGGCATGCAGGCCCCCCGCCTACTCCCACAAGCAAGACAGTCCAAAGGTCGTGACAAATCATATGGACCGAACGTCCATGGGACTGGAAATCCTGGTGGGTGCAATAAACCCTACAATGCATACAGATATTGGAGTGTAACCATAATTGATAAACCATCCTCACAAAAAAGATGATCTGGATACTTCAAAATATACAGACAGAATTGAGTGGACAGATATTAACATAGACTGTTCTCAGGACTCACCACACACCAAAAGCGGCATTACTAAACAATACAGGGTTCACAAACACAAATCAAGTACTGAACAATAGTACTTACTACATACAAGCAAAGTTGCACTAATTAAACTCTGCAAACTATTTCTTACCACCGACCTACGGGATGAACCCTGCATAACTGAATAGGCCATGGACTTCGTGAGGGATGTCTACCTGCACCATCACCATCTCGTCAACCTTGGAGAACCTAACAGAGTGGTCTTTCCACTCATAAACATGATGATGAAGACAGGCTGCATCAGATTTGTCGAGAAGCTTTACATGAACCACACCCTTCATAATCGAAGGCACAACCAGGAAATTGTTGTGGTCAAGTACAGCCTCAAGGACACGCCTAACAACAATGTTACAAGAAAACACTAGTTCAGGACACGTGGCGACAAGGACACAACAACTGGATAGTTTAGCAGTAGAACTCATCCTCAGGTCTTCCAGTTCACACGTCATGACTTTGAGAACTTCATCTCCACCGCGGACCTTGTTCTAATTCAAACAAAAACCATATTTTATTACTACTCCGTTCAGAAATATAAGATTATTGTGGATATTATACTCCATATATGGCTACATATGCGCACAGGAATGAGTGAACAAAGACACTAGAACATGTCTTCAAAGGCATGAGAGCAGAGGGATTACTTGCAATATCCATAACACAAGTTACTGAGGCAAATATACCATCTTCAAAGGTAGCATTGATGTTCATAAAGTACTCCCTCCGTCCCAAAACTCTTGTATTAGATTTGTCTAGATACGGATGTATCAAGTCACATTTTAGTATTAGATACATCCGTATCTAGACAAATCTAAGACAAGAATTTTGGGACGGAGGGAGTAGTTGAAAGTAATCTATAATAAATCAGTGTCAACCTCTCGCACGTTTTGGTCAAAAGAGGAATATAGAACCGTCATTTGGCACACAAAAATCACATGCAAGATCACACAGAAAGTTGTACTACTAGTACTGGTACTGCGTGTTAGATGAAAAAACGCGATCAAGATAGAGAAAAAGATCGTCAAGAAGAGATATTACCTGGACTTGCTTAATGAGGGATCCTGGAGAGGGGGGCTTGGATAGGGCGATGGCTTTGAGCTTGTCTGTGGTAGTCTCGGCGGGGTGCTTGCGCTTCTTCGTACCATGAGCCTCGATGGTTTTGGCCAGAGCCATAGACATCACGTCGGCCGGTGCTCCAGTGTCCATCCAAGAGAGGAAGCTGAGAGAGGAAGTTGAGAGAGAAGAGTGAAATGACGAATGAGATGAGGGAGAAGCGAAGCGAGTGGGGTTTTTCTTCAAGAGAGGAAGCTGAGAGAGAAGAGTGAAATGATGGTTGCTTCGTCCGTCCAACTTACTGCTAGAAAGGAGGGGTTTTTGTGATTTGATGGCTCATTGGGCATTACTGTGGTGCTTCGATCGGGGTAGTCTACCATCACTCTACTATGGAGTAATTTAGTGCATGGCTGGTGGACCCCGATGCTGGCTGTCCCACACGTCGGCGAAAGTGAGTAGTTTAGTGCATGGCTAGAGGAGTATCCGCATGATAGAGCGTGTCCACTATTTTTCTAGAGAAAAAAATGATTACAACAAGCGTTTCCACTCTTACGATGGAGGAGTGCGAAAGACGGCAACGACTTGAACATACACAGTGCTCCTACTACTAGGCATGTGTAGTGGTTCATACGTCAGTACTACATAATCTTGTTGCTAGTGTAGTAAGATATGACGATAACAAATGATGTTGTGCGCATGTCAACTATATGAACACTAATGTAGTAACATAGTACCGCTTTTTCGACTGTTCGGTCGAGAATGAACGGTGAGATCAATGTTAACATAACTAGGTCTACAGCGCACGGAGAGTATGGTGCTACAGTACTCCACGAAACATGAACCATATGAAGGACAAATCAGTGCCAGGAAGGGTGTATGAAGGGTGCACGACATGGGAGAAAAAATTCCCTTCTCGACCCACTTTTGGGTGTTTGGCAGAGTGCATGAAGGGTGCATGAGTCCACACTAGTAGGTTAACACAAATACACGAAGAGGGAACAACTATATTGAGATGAGAATGCAACCAAACACACCCACACGCTTTGTGCTATAGTGACTGATCTGCATCATCTGAGTTTGATCCAACAGTCATGTTGCACCAAGACATGGACATGCGCATGCAGAGGGTGCCTAAACACCATCGAAGTCACTCTGCTTCTCGAGGCGCATGATGTTGGTGATGTAGGGTGCAACCGCCCGTAGAGCCTGTTCCCGGTCGATGGGAGCCAGCTCGTCAAAGATGGCATCCAATGGCACGAATGGATTCCGGTGATGGAGCCCTGAGAGGATTCGCCTGACAACGGTGACGGCAGCCCGCAACCCCTCCTTGTCCAGCTCCGCCCCCACCATCACGCGGAGACGGCTTAACTCCTAGGAGATATAGGTGAAGAAGGAGACCAGGTTAGGAAGCCGCAGCTTGTTGAAGTCGACGGGGTGGTCGAACGGGTTTAGACCGACGGCCGGCATGGTCGCGCTGGCACGACGGTAGGAATCGTGCAGCCGCAACACGTGCGTGGCAACTTGGTCCACCAAGTGGCTGAGGCGATCCTGGACCTCGTCACGATCGGCCCGCTCGCGCTCCAGCCGGCTCCCCTGACGGCCTATCGTATTTCCCGCTTTCTGCAGCAACGATGCCGACGCCTCGAGCATCTTTGTGGTGGATGCATACCACTTTTGAAGCTCCGTGAACTCCCGCACATAACGGAGGAGCATGGCACTCCTCTCCTCCTTGAGCTCACAGAGCTCCACGTCCTTGGCCCTGAGCTCCGCATCCTTGGCCTGGAGCTCCTGTGTCAGGCGCCTCACCTCGGACCCCGTGATCTGCTGCGCCGCCATGGCACCAGGTAGAAGCAATGGGGAGAGGAAGCAAAGGGGGCGAAACGGCTGAAAGGCAATGCAATCTACGGGAAGGCGGAGGGAGCCAGTCGAGGAGTGGGGAATCTTTTGGTTTTCACCATGGGAAAACACCAGTCGATGACTTCTCACATCAGGGAGCAGTGGGTTTTACAGGCGGAGTCATCATGACTAATTGCTGCCGCGCTTGTACCCGTCAATCAAAAAATTAAAAATCCCGCCACGCCTGCTCCCGTCAATCAAAAAATTAAAAATCCTGCCACACCCAAACACCAGAGCAACACCGCGGTGGATATTTAAATTTACCTGCCGGCAAGGAGATAAAAAAAGGGGTGAAAAAACAAATGTGGCGACGGCCTAGCTAATCGGTCACACTAGCCCAACTAGCTAGCCATCGTGCTTCACTGATGTACTCGGTGGGAAAGGTGGACTTTCGTGATTTGACGACTCATTTACTTGCTTCAGTGCTACGACCGAGGAGGACCCAGAAAACGCGCGGTAGGGCATCCCACGCCTCGACAAGGAAGAATATATGCGTGCACCACCCGGGAGGACCCCGAAACCGCGCGGTAGGGTGTGCCACGTCTCGGCACGGAGGAAAAATGTGTGTGTAAAAACATACTGTATCATACGTAGTCCCTATGGTTCGACCTCGGGACCCGGCCAGTCGGTCGAAAACACCCCACTAGCCACACAACTTCATCATGCTAACGTGGCATGGAGGATAGGTGTGGTTAGCTCTGTCTCGACCAGCCACAACTTCTCTTGTTCTAGGCAATTCTTCCATTTTCCAAGCTTATTTTTAGTTATAATAACACCACGGCAAGCTAGCGCCGCTCTTCATGTGTGCCCGTGCTAAGGTTAGACGATGGAGAGGAGAGAGAGAGATCGCGGACCTGGGACCCACCAATAAGTGAGTCAGTGGTCATGCATGTGTTGATGAGGCACTCCCTCTACTCTACTCAACGTAATACTGTATAAAATCAAGTTATGGGACAAAGCCAACAACCATTGTTGCTTCAGGCTATCGACTTACACTTTGGTTGCCAGTTCGAATCTTGTCTTTCAGATTTGTTAGTTTTAGGTCCAAATTTGATTAATGACAAGTAGGACCCCCGTGTGTTTTTCCGATATTTCAGTATAGGATGTTTTTTTTGAATAAACACTTTGCGCGGTTAGACAAGTAACGGCACGAGTTACACGTATTTTGCAAGTTTACGAACAAAAATGACAGCGGTATAGAATATCACATCCACCCCGCAGCTTAGATGCTATGGTGATACAAGTTTCTACATCGTTGGAAGTGAGATCCAGTGGCTTGGGAGTAGTCTTTATAATTATGCACAATTTCCAAACTCTCCAAAGGTTTTTTTGCAAATAAAACATCCAGGCCTCGTGTGTACCACTGCATCTTGGATCCAACGGCTTCTCGTTGCTCATATTAGGTGCTCCCCGTAGCTTAATTAGCCGCTGCGATGATACGAGCATCTAGGCCGTATGATCAGTGATCAGATGGCACATGCATAGTACTTGTACTTTCTACGCAATTCCCAAACTCTCTCAGCCGTATATTTCAAAAACATTCAAACCTCCTACTGTGGGCCATTAGATCTCCGTGAACTCGTATCACCGTAGAATATACGGTGCGGGAACACCTCATATTCTCCCATGCGAGGAAACATAAGGTGCTCTCGCAGCTTGGGTGCTACGGTGATACAACTTCGAGGTTGTTTGATCTGAGATCCAATGGCATCTGAGCAGTCTTTGTGCTTGTAAGCAGTGGCCGAACTCTTTGGGGGCTTTTCTGCAAAAAACCATTCGAACCACCGAGGAGTTGTTGGGTCACAAATCCAATGGCTCCGAAGAGCTTGTATCACCAAAGCATCTAAGGTGTGGTAGCACATGATATTCTTACATACAGGAGAATATGATGTCCTCCTTCATCTTAGATGCTACAGTGATACGAGCTTCGAGGTCGTTGGATATGGGATCCAAGGGCATCTGAGTAGTTTTTGTACAAATTGTGTGCAATTCTCAAACTCGTCAAGGTTACCTGTAAAAATATTAAGACATCATGTGAGCTGCTATATCTCAGATCTACAAGCTCCAAGCAACTCATATCGGCATATAGCATCTAAGGTATGGGGGCACATGATATTCTCCTGGGGAGGAGGGGGTGCACAACCAATCGGTGTTTGGGAGGGTGGGGACAAATATAATCTAAACAATCCTAAATAGAGCTTCATAATTTTATGTAAGGTCGAGGGGTTAACCCCCAACAATCTACATAGCTCCGCCTAAACACAACATTTGCATGTACTGTAGTACTAGACTTAATATTCATGTTTCAATTTCCTGTTCATTTTAAATATTGAATTGAGGACCATGCATGTCTTACATTTTACTCTCTTCATTCCTAAATATTAGTCTTTTTAGAGATTTCAAATGGACTGGCACATACGGATGTATATAGACATATTTTAGAGTATAGATCCACTCATTTTGCTTCGTATGTAGTCACTTCTTGAAATCTCTAAAGGACCAATATTTAGGAACAGAAGGAGTATTTTTGAATTCATGTCATACATGCATGGTTTGGAAAAATAGATGCACTATACTTATTGGATTATTGTTGTATTCTTGTGTGTGTGTGTGCGTGTGTGTGTCGGCATATGCTTGGTACATACAAAGTTTTCTCACCACCATATTGTTCATCTTTTAAATTTGAATTTGCAATGGAAAACTTAGTAGGGATACCATGAAATGTGAAATCCACGTTGAGATCACTATATCACAAACTCACTCTAATTCAATAACTCGTCATAAATCAATTACCACGTTGCGATTACTATTTGCAAGGAAAATACGGGCATTGTAATACACATAGATTCGTTCGCCAATTTAAAAGATTCCTTTCGTATTCTCGAATGGTAGGACCCAACGGCGTACCGGCCAGACCTTGGCTCGTGTTGATCCTAAAAAAACCGGGCTCGTGTCCTTCTGGTGGCATGCATGGTACGCACATTAGGCAACCCCAACCAGTCGAGCCTCCGCGTTTCGAGTCGAAATATCTGGCGGCCAGAATTCCAGCCCTAGGAAACTCCCCTCATGTCCCCAGTCCATAATGACTACCGATGAACAATGGAGGGATGCTTTAGTAACTAGACAATGTTACGTACCGTGCCGAGCATGGTTCAATTCCCTCGGTCACGGCTCCCCAAGGTCACCCGTCAACTACATTGCCTAGTACTACTACTACTACTACACCAGGATGAGCACAGAATTGACCCCGTTTGTTCGTGTCTAGTACACGAGTTAATATATCAGGCAATGCACTTGTACGGAGGGATTATCCTTTTACTCTGCATATATAACTTATCTGAAGTCTAACTAAGCAAAATGTTTGACCAAACCCTTTCTTAAGAAATACAACAGGACAGATGTATGGCTTGAAAATTTATTGCATGATGCAGGTTATGATATTGTTTCGAATCCAGGATTTTAAATTTTAGAAAATCCAAAAGTGACCAGAAATTCATGAAACTGAGCATGGTCACATGATATGGCACAAATATTCCTTCGTAAATTTTTCTTCAATTTGAGACAAGCTACTTATGACAAGTTGCACAAATGAAGAGCCAGGGTATTTTGGAACAAAGACCTGTCACGTTAAGGCGAACGCTTTCACTATTGAAACCATGGGCGTTTACGTGCCGCCATGAGTCCCGCTTCTCATCGGCAGGTGTCGTCCAAGCAAGCGTGTGAGTCGACGGGAGGCGTGCGACCAGACCGCTGCGCCGGCTGACAGGAAGGCGTGCGAGCAGACCACTATGCAGGCTCACCGGGAGGCGACCCTTTGACCAGGCTCCGCCGCCCACCTTCATCCCAACTGATGAAGTCATGTACCTAGGGTAGGGTCACAGACCTGTCCAAAGTACCCTACCCAAGGACATCTTCAGAAGAAGCCGCCTTCCAGTCGACCAAGAGGGAATCCACTCGACAGACTCGAAGGCACTCGACCTTGAAGACCCACTCGACCACCAGGAGATCAAGAGCCACTCTGTATCCAAATGGTCTGTAATTAAGTAGTCTTTATGGCCATGATGACACTTAATGTAGGACGTTACCAGTAATGCCAATCCTTTATGTACTTTAAACCCTGCATAACTGAGGGCCGGAGGGGTCTGACAGACACTATATAAGCCACCCCCCTCCTTAGTGTAAGGGGTTCGCACCCCTGTAACTCATACGCATATAATCCAGTCGATCGCCTCCGGGCTCCGAGACATAGGGCTATTACTTCCTCCGAGAAGGGCCTGAACTCGTAAATCCCTTGTGTGTACAACTGCTCCATAGCTAGGATCTTGCCTCTCCATACCTACCCCCCATTCTACTGTCAGTCTTAGTACCACGACAGTTGGCGCCCACCGTGGGGCCGGTGTCTTAGCGATTTTTTGAGAAGTTGCAATTGTTCCGATTGCCTTCATCATGGTTTCTGGCGGAGTTCTTGTCGAGGGCCGTGAGATCCGTCTCGGCGCGCTCACCTTCATCGCCGACGACTCCGCTTGGCTCCAGGAGGCTCCACTCGACATCGACGCGCTCCCCGTCCGAGGTGCGACGCATTTTCGGGCGTGTGTCCGCGGCGTCCTACTGCGGCAACCATCGACTCCGTATCGGTCGACTCCTGCGTCGTCCTCCCTCCCTGTCTCCCGCTAGTGCAAGCGCTCTGGTCGGTCGAGGCTTCAGCGGTGGGTGAGACACGCAGTGGCTCGCCAATAGGCCACCACCCAAGTCGCGACAATCGAGCCCGACGAATCTCTCTACGGCCTGTTCGATCTGTCGACTGGCTCCGTAGAGACTGCATCCGAGTGCGACAGCAGTGATCCGGCGGCGGAGGTTCTGATGGTCAATGGGCCTTGTAGCCCTCCCGGCTTCCCTCGCACCAACGGGATAGACGGCGGAGGCGACCCCGCTCAGGCCCACGAGGAATATCAACCCGAGCCGCTCACTTCTCTGCAGAGGGAAGATCTTCGTCGCCGGAACATGGATGCCCTGCATACTCCCATCGCAGGAGAAACTCCCGAGGCTCGCGCCTTGGAGGAGGCACGTTTGGCCAACTTGGCTGAACGCACTCGACTGGAGATCCTCCAGCGAGCACTCGACGAACGCGCGCGGCAACGAGTACCTGACTCCAGTCGGCGTCAACTCTTTCCGCAACCAACTCAGGTATATCGAACCCCGATTCAGAATCTAGCAGCTGCAGCCCGTATAGCAGAGTCAATTCAGCCCTCTTAGTCGGAGGCTGGCAGAGGCTTGATGCAGATCAGAGATTTGCTCCGAGCAGCAGGAGATCAGAATTCAGCTGTGTCACAGTCACGCAACAGGATTCACAGTCGATCCGTCGCTGCGAATACAGTTCAGTCGGCTCATAGCCCAAGATCGCCTCCACGGCGTGAGGGACGCGAAGGTCGACGTGACCAATATGATGACCGATTCGATCGTGATGATCGGCGTCGAGTGCCCACTCCTCCCCCAAGGGGTGGGTCTTACGCTCATCGGCAGCAAGATGATAGGCACCAGCGCAGTGCTGGGCGATGAGTTCAGGTCGACCCCAGGGAACCAGGCTTTGACGCGAGATCCATCATCGTGCAAGGTTTGGTCGATCGGAACAGAGCTCATCGAGGTGGCCACGACAGAGATGCGCCCACTAGCAGCCGAGTCCATGTTTCAGGCCCAGAATGTTTTAGCAGAGCCATCAGAGCCGCAGTGATACCCCCCAACTTCAGGTTGGCGACTGGGGTAAGTAAGTTCACCGGTGAGTCCAAGCATGAAACCTGGCTTGAAGACTACCGAGTGGTGGTACAGATTGGCGGCGGTAATGATGAGGTGGCCATGAAACACTTACCACTCATGTTGGAGGGTTCGGTCAGGGCGTGGTTGAATCAGTTAGCTCCTAGCAGCATTTACACTTGGGAAGATCTTTCCCGAGTGTTCGTCAGGACATTCGAGGGAACTTGCAAGCGACCAGCCGGATTGACAGATCTGCAAGTCTGCGTGCAAAAGTCGAATGAAACCCCGAGAGATTACATACAGAGATGGATCACTTTGCATCATACAGTGGAGAATGTGTCTAATCATCAGGCAGTCTGCGCCTTCAAGGATGGCGTTAAGAACAGAGAGTTAAGTTTGAAGTTTGGTCGGACCGGAGATATAACCCTGAGTAGAATGATGGAAATCGCCACCAAGTACGCCAATGGTGAAGAAGAGGATCGACTCCGGAGTGGCAAGTACAAGCCCAGTCAGTCAGAAAAAGGAAACTCCAGTCGGAAGCAGAAACGGAAAGTCGAGCCAGCGGCTCCTGGAGAGGCTCTGGCCGTGACTCAGGGCAAATTCAAAGGGAAGCCCAAAGGATCCTGGAACCCCAAGAAGGTGAAAGATAAGGAAGGAAATGATGTGATGGATCTGCCGTGTCACATCCACACGAAGAAAGACGAAGAGGGTAATTTCTACCCAAAGCATACCACTCGCTAGTGCCGGCTCTTAATTCAGCAGTTCCAAGGGAAACAGCCCAAGGATAAGGAAAAGGAGTTGGACAAGGCAGAGGACAAAGAGGACAGTGATGAAGGATCCATGTCAATTCCACCCTGATGATTTTTGCTGATGTGGAGAGCAAAAGTCGGTTGAAGGTTATCAACCGTGAGGTAAATATGGTCACCCCAGCGACACCAAGCTATCTGAGATGGTCTCAAACTCCCATTATGTTCGACCAGTCCGACCACCCGACTCATATAGCCACCCCTAGTAGGCAAGCTTTGGTGGTCGATCCGGTCGTCGAAGGCACTCGACTGACGAAGGTGTTGATGGATGGTGGTAGTGGACTGAATATATTGTATGCGAAGACGCTAAAGGGAATGGGCATTCCGATGTCCAGACTCAGCGCCAGCAACATGAGTTTTCATGGAGTTATACCTGGAAAGAAGGCTGAGTCACTCGGCCAAATAGCTCTAGACGTGGTGTTCGGCGACTCGAAGCATTTCCGCGAAGAGAAGCTGACATTTGAAGTCGTGGATTTTCAGAGCGCTTAACACGCTATTTTGGGGAGACCAGCTTATGCACGGTTCATGGCTCGACCATGTTACGTGTACCTCAAATTGAAGATGCCCGGCCCCAAAGGCGTGATCACTATCACTGGCAATCGGAAGAAGGCAGAAGAGTGTTTTCAGAAAGGCTCGAAGATTGCCGATTCCCAAATAACAATGGTAGAGCTAGAGGAATACAAGAAAAATGCAGATCCGAGTGATTTGTTACGGGCCAAGAAGCCCGCCACAGAGTCAGTGTTCCAGTCGTCTGGTAAGACGAAGCCCGTTCACATTCACCCGACCGACCCCAGCGCAGCTCTGACCCATATTTCCACAACACTTGACTCTAAATAGGAAGAAGCGCTCATCCGGTTCCTCCGTGAGAACTGGGACATCTTTGCATGGAAGCCTGCTGACATGCCGGGTGTTCCCAGGGGGCTGGCTAAGCATCGCCTAAGAGTCGACTCAAAAGCAAAACCTGTCAAAGAACATCTTCGATGGTCCGCCGTCCAGAAGAGAAAGGCCATTGGTGAGGAGGTGGCTCGACTCCTGGCGGCAGAGTTTATCCGAGAGATATACCACTCCGAGTGGCTCGCCAATGTCGTCATGGTCCCCAAGAACGACAAGTTACTTCGCATGTGCATTGATTTCAAACATATCAATCGGGCCTGCCCGAAAGATCATTTTCCTCTCCCTCGTATCGACCAAATTGTCGACTCGACTGCGGGATGAAAGAGATTGTCTTTTTTAGACGCCTATTCCGGGTACCATGAGATCCGTCTATATGGACCCGACGAGATCAAAATAGCTTTCATCACTCCATTCGGGTGCTTCTGCTATGTCACCATGCCATTCGGTCTCAAGAATGCCGGAGCCACGTTCATGAGGATGATTCAAAAGTGTTTACTCACTCAAATCAATCGAAATGTGGAAGCGTACATGGATGATATCGTAGTCAAGTCACGAAAGGGTTCCGACCTGTTGACTGACCTTGCTGAAACATTTGCCAATCTCTGGAGGTATGATATCAAGCTTAATCCATCAAAGTGCACATTCGGAGTTCCTGGTGGAAAGTTACTCGGTTTTCTCGTTTCCAAACAAGGAATCAACGCTAACCCAGAAAAAGTTGGCACCATACTCCGAATGAAACGCCCTGTGCGTGTGCATGATGTCCAGAAGCTTACTGGAAGCTTGGCCGCATTAAGTCGATTCATCTCTCGCCTCGGTGAAAAGGCATTGTCTCTTTACCGACTGATGAAGAAGGTAGACAAGTTCGAGTGGACTCCAGAAGCTGATGCAGCGTTTGCCGAGCTAAAAGCTCTGCTCTCCACCCAGCCGGTGCTTGCTGCTCCAATCAGCAAAGAGCCTCTGTTGCTTTACATTGCAGCCACAGGACAAGTCGTCAGTACAGTACTTACAGTCGAGCGGGAAGAAGAAGGGAAAACCTTCAAAGTTCAGCGCCCAGTGTATTATCTCTCTGAAGTTTTGACTCTATCGAAGCAAAGATATCCTCATTATCAGAAGCTTGTGTATGGAATATACATGACCACGAAGAAGGTTGCTCATTATTTCTCTGATCATTCCATTACAGTCGTCAGCCACGCCCCACTGTCAGAGATTCTACACAACAGAGATGCAACTGGTCGAGTGGCAAAATGGGCGATTGAACTCCTTCCCCTTGATATCAAGTTTGAGGCAAAGAAAGCCATTAAGTCCCAAGCGATAGCAGATTCCCTTGTCGAGTGGATTGAACAGCAGCAGCCGACTCAAGTTCAGTCGAAGCATTGGACCATGTTCTTTGATGGCTCTAAGATGTTAAATGGTTCCAGTGCTGGAGTAGTTTTGGTTTCCCCCCGAGGAGATAAGCTCAGATATGTGCTCCGGATCCACTTTGATTCCTCCAATAATGAAGCAGAATATGAAGCACTTTTGTATGGGTTGTGCATGGCCATTTCACTCGGCGTCCGTCGCCTTATGGTTTATGGCGACTCAGATTTGGTGGTCAATCAGGTGATGAAGGAGTGGGACGTTAGAAGCCCATCCATGACTGGATACTGCAATGCAGTGAGGAAGCTTGAAAAGAAATTCGAAGGGTTAGAGCTCCACCATATACCCCGACTGAAGAATCAAGCAGCTGATGATTTGGCGAAGATAGGTTCCAAGAGAGAAGCCATTCCCAGTGATGTGTTCTTGGAGCATATCCATACACCATCAGTCAAAGAAGATCCTTTTACCGAAGAAGCTCCGCAGCCTAAAAGCGTCATGGATCCGACTGTTGTTGAAGTTCCAGCAGTGGTCGACCTGATCATGGAAGTCCTGGTGATCACTCCCGATTGGACAGTGCCGTATATCATGTATATCTTAAGGAAAGAGCTCCCAGAGGATGAAGAGGAGGCTCGACAGATCGTCCATTGGTCTAAAGCCTTTACCGTGATAAGGGGACAGTTGTACAGAGAAAGTGCGACTGGAGTTGGTCAGAAATGCATAACGCCAGAAGAAGGTCGAATAATCCTCGACGACATCCACTCGGGAACCTGTGGCCATCATGCGTCCTCTCGGACCATCGTAGCCAAAGCATACCGAGCCAGATTTTACTGGCCAAGAGCGAATGAAATGGCAAAAGAAATAGTCGACAAGTGTGAGGGATGTCAATTTTACTCCAATATGTCACACAAGCCCGCCTCAGCTTTAAAGACCATACCACTCATCTGGCCCTTCGCGGTATGGGGGTTGGATATGGTTGGACCCTTGAGAACAGGCAGAAGCGGTTTCACACATGTGCTGGTAGCAGTCGACAAGTTCACCAAGTGGATTGAGGCTAAACCCATCAAGAACCTTGATGCCGGCACCGCTGTCAGCTTCATCAGAGAGTTGATATTCAGATATGGAGTCCCACACAGCATCATCACTGATAATGGGTCAAACTTCGATTCGGAGGAATTCAGGGTGTTCTGCACATCTCAGGGCACACGAGTCGGCTATGCTTCAGTCGCTCATCCTAAGTCGAATGGACAAGTAGAGCGGGCCAATGGCTTGATTCTCAAAGGGTTGAAACCCCGACTGATGCGTGATCTCAAGCATGCGGCTGGAGCATGGGTCGACGAACTTCCCTCGGTGCTTTGGGGGTTAAGGACCACGCCTAACCGGTCGACTGGGAGAACTCTGTTCTTCTTGGTCTACAGAGCTGAAGCGGTCTTGCCGAGTGACCTGCTTCACAATGCTCCTCGAGTCGAGCTCTACACCGAAGCTGAAGCAGAACAAGCACGGCAGGATGCAGTCGACCTTCTAGAGGAAGAAAGGGAAATGGCTCTGATCCGATCGACCATTTACCAGCAAGACTTGCGTCGCTTCCACGCCAAAAACGTGAAGAGTCGAGCCTTCCAGGAAGGAGATCTGGTTCTCCGAGTGGATCAGCAGAAAGCACACAAGCTCGCTCCTTCTTGGGAAGGTCCCTTCATCGTCACCAAGGTTCTCCACAATGGAGTGTACCGTATTTACAACGTCGAGCACAAGATCGACGAGCCCCGAGCTTGGAACGCGGAGCTGCTCCGCCCCTTTTACACTTAAGTAGCTGCTTGGAAATGTAATAAAAGCACTTTTCTAGTTCATTTTTCAAAAGACAATAGTGTTATAATTTTCCCAGTGATTGTTGTCACTTTTGTTTGTTCAATAAAAATTTCCCCTAGTGGGTGGCTTAGCTGCGAATCCATTTCGCCTAAGTTTGTAAAAAAATTCCTTGCCGAGTGGTGAGCCAGCCTCCCACTCGGGGGCTTAGCCGCGAATCCGTTTCGCCTAAGTACTTTAAAATCCTACCGAGTGGTGAGCCAACCTCCCACTCGGAGGCTTAGCTGCAGTCCAAGTACTCGCCTAAGTTTTAATAAAATCCTGCCGAGTGGTGAGCCAGCCTCCCACTCGGAGGCTTAGCTGCAGTCCAAGTACTCGCCTAAGTTTTAATAAAATCCTGCCGAGTGGTGAGCCAGCCTCCCACTCGGAGGCTTAGCTGTAGTCCAAGTACTCGCCTAAGTTTTAATAAAATCCTACCGAGTGGTGAGCCAGCCTCCCGCTCGAAGGCTTAGCTGTAGTCCAAGTACTCGCCTAAGTTTCAATAAAATCCTACCAAGTGGTGAGCCAGCCTCCCACTCGGTGGCTTAGCTGCAGCATAGCGCTCGCCTAAGTACAAGTATAACGTGCGCTCTGCAAGGAAGACGAGGTACAGGTCGACTGCTACCCTCTTCTTCCGAGCTACGCCACAAGTATAACATGCGCTCTGCAAGGAAGACGAGGTGCAGGTCGACTGCTACCCTCTTCTTCCGAGCTACGCCACAAGTATAATGTGCTCTCCGCAAGGAGGACGAGGTGCAGGTCGATTGATGCCTTCTTCCTCAGAGAAACGCCGCAAAAATCCTACCGAGTGGAGAGCAGACCTCCCACTCGGGGGCTTAGCTGCAGCCCAGCGCTCGCCTATGTTTTTGAAAATCCTACTGAGTGGAGAGCAGACCTCCCATTCGGGGGCTTAGCTGCAGCCCAGCGCTTGCCTAAGTTTTTGAAAATCCTACCGAGTGGAGAGCAGACTTCCCACTCGGGGGCTTAGCTGCAGCCCAGCGCTCGCCTAAGTTTTTGAAAATCCTACCGAGTGGAGAGCAGACCTCCCACTCGGGGGCTTAGCTGCAGCCCAGCGCTCGCCTAAGTTTTTGAAAATCCTACCGAGTGGAGAGCGGACCTCCCACTCGGAGGCTTAGCTGCAGCCCAGTGCTCGCCTAAGTGTGTTGAAGAACAAGTCGATTGCAATAAGTGCTTCATCCCAGCCTGCAAAAGACACTTCATACCAGATGCCAACATATTCAATGTCGAATTCAAGCTCAGATAACATCTTATGGAACCGAAAGTGCTCAGGCGCTAAGCCCGTTAAGGTTTATCGGTTACAAAAATCACTCGGCATACCGAGGCAAATTTAAAGTATCAAGCACAGAAGTTTTTTACCCCTCTTGCGGAGGGCTGGAGGGCGCAACACAATCGTCCAGGTCGATTCCATCTGCAATCCGAGTGGCAGCAGCGATGAAGGTCTCCATCAAAGATCGGAAATCATGCTTCTTGGTATTGGCCACCTTAAGGGCTGCCAGCTTGTCCTCACGCGCCT
Source organism: Triticum dicoccoides (assembly GCF_002162155.2). Taxonomy (NCBI): domain Eukaryota; kingdom Viridiplantae; phylum Streptophyta; class Magnoliopsida; order Poales; family Poaceae; genus Triticum; species Triticum dicoccoides. The sequence goes on along the minus strand of NC_041387.1, from coordinate 396,425,196 downwards.
CCTTGCAGTGAACACGGGCCCGAGACAGAGCAACATCCGCGCCGCACCTGGCAGAAGACTTCTTCCATTCCTGCACTCGACTTGGAACCTCGTTCAGTCGAATCATCAGAGACTCGAGGTCGTTCTGAAGCGTCTCTCTTGGCCAGAGTGTTGTGTCGATGCGGGAAGTTGCGACCTTCAGCCTTGCGAGGTAGTCAACAACAGCAGCAACGCGAGAGTAAAGTCGGAGCACATTCATAGCAACTTCGTCTTTCACAGGAGAGTTGATGGGATCCAGGTTTATCTCCAGTCGACCAGTCTCCTCTTCAAAGTTCTGGCAGAGCTCTGCAAGCACAACCCCAAAGTCAAGACAACAGTCTGATGGCGAGATCATAGTTAAAATGTCTATTTGATACAAAAGATTACCTTCAAGCATGAGGAATAGCTTCTTGGCGAGCCCCCCCCCAGATAAGCCTCCAGATCATTCTTCTTTCCCACCAACTCACTGGCCTTGTCACTCAAGGCAATCTTGTCACTCTTCAGTCGACTGACCTCCTTGTTGGCCGCATCAAGAGCAGCTTTCAGATTGGAGTTTTCTTCTTCAAGCTTGTTGATTGAAGCCAGCTTCTCATCTGCGAGCTTGGTCTTCTCTAAAGCCTCTTTCTGCATCTCAGCCAAATCAAGGTCTTTCTTCTTCAGAGCATCCTCAGTTTGTCTGCAAAGTCATAGTGAGATCAGACTCAGAAACGGACGAGAGGCAAAAGCAGTCGTCGAGGTTCTCACCAAACATACCTTTTGCTTCCTCCTTTGACTTCGTGAAGTTCTCCTGGACAAGTTTCAGATCAAGCTCGAGCTGGATTTGCTTGTTCTCCAACTCAGTGTAACGAGCCGCAAGCTCGCAAGATTTTTGTGAAGAGCCAATCGACAGATGTCGAAAACAGTTCACTTCCGAGTGACTAAGGAAAAATCATAGCATTACTAAGACTACAGCCGAATATAAACATTCGACCATAGTCTCGGGGACTACACCCAGTGGGTGCACTCAGCGTGCCCCCACTAGTTCTATCAGTTAGAGTCGATCAGTCGACCAGCAAATAGCTCAAAAAAAACGTTATCTTCAGACTATAGTCGACTGCCAGCAGTCCACCATAGTCTCGGGGACTACACCCAGTGGGTGCACTTAGCGTGCCCCCACCGGTCTATGAATCCATTCGACCCGATCGAGTCAAGAAAAAGCTTAAGATATAAAGACTATGGTTGACTGCCAGATCGAGTCAAGAAAAAGCTTCAGAGAGTCAAGAAAAAGCTTAAGCCTTGGGGACTACACCTAGTGGGTGCACTCAGCGTGCCCCCACTAATCCAGAATTTCAATCAACACACCCAATGGGTGTACGACAGATACTAAAATCTTCAGAGAGAAGGATTTTCAGATATCATATCCTAACAGAACAGGTGGTGACCGACTGACTTGAACATTACTCTGAAGAGCTGAACTGGCGTCATAAGCTGCCTGACTGGCGTCTCGGATTGCCTTCACTTGCTCCATCATGACCCCTTCCTGGCGTATTGCTTCTTTAGAAGCACTGGCTTGGTCCTCTGGGACGTGATGGGTCGAGAAAAGTGAAGGCTGAGCAGCACTCGACGATGAAGGGCGAGCACTCGTTAGTGGCACCGCAAAGGATACGGTAGGCCGAGTGACGTTGTCCGCCTCCATGACCAACGTCTCGGGTGCTGACACGTCCTGAGTCGCCTTGCTAGCAGACGCTTTCCTGTTCCTCCTCTGCCTCAGTGGTTCCTCGTCATCGTCGTCAGGAAGGTCAATAACGACGTTAGATGGAGCTGCAGAAAAGAATCAAAATTAGAGACAAAGAGCCAACCGACTGAAGACGGAACTACAAAAGTCATACCAGGTTTTGAAGTGACAACATCTTCCATCTCGTGATCTTCAGCCGTAGCCAAGGTATCAGAAGTAGCAGCACTGCAGCTCCAGAAGTCAGTCGATCAGCTCATGAGTCGGCCAAGAATAAATTCATGCGAAACGGGAAAACTCAAGTTGCACCATTACCCTGAGATAGTGGGGATCGCCATCTTCATCTTCGGCAAGACCTTCGCCGGCTTCGACGGCGCCACTCGAGATTGCTTCGGAGCTTTCTCAGTCGGCACCGGAGAAGTCGTCCGAGGATGCTTGGTCGACTGCGTGACGGGCGCAACCCCCTTACCATGCTCGGCTGCAGGATCATGGACAAGCTTTGAGCGTCTTTCCGAACGAGGAGGTGCAACTTCCTCCTCCTCCTCCTCCTCTTCTTCCTCCTCAACAGAGTCATCATCTTCATCGTCGTCATCAGCATCCGAATCCCACTCCTCCGGGCTTTTGCCCCCACTTCCTTCCTCCTCCTCAGTCGGCACTTGCGCTCCATTAGGCATCGAGTACAACTCAGTGGTGGCCTGACAGACAACAAAACAAGGCAAAGGTCAATCGACCGATATGCAGTGAAACAGAATGAATAAAACAAGACCACAACTGGGGATAAGCGGTCATACCGTGTCCGGTTGGTAGGTATGGTCGAGTGGTGGGATCCTCCTAGCCCCTCGAGGGTTGTCCTTATTCCCTGTGATGGCGGCCATCCACCTCTCCAGTGTGGCGTCATTGACTGCTTCTGGATGGACCCGAGTGGTGTGTTCAGTACCATAGTACAGCCACATCGGGTGGCCTCAGTATTGAAGTGGTTGAATACGCCGTCGAAGGAAGACCTCCAGAAGGTCCATACCCGTCACTCCGTCCTGAACGAGCTAGACTACGCGCTCCATCAACATTTTTACCTGAGCTTTCTCCTCAGGGAGCACCTTCAGAGAAGAGGGTTTGTTCACTCGGTCCATGGAGAACGGAGGGAGACCAGTCGACTGCCCCGGCGTCGACTCATCTTGGCAGTAGAACCAGGTCGACTGCCACCCTCTAACCGACTCAGGAAGGGTCATGGCCGGAAAAGCACTCTTACTCCTCATTTGGATCCCAAGTCCCCCACACATCTGGATAACCTTGGTCCTCTCATCATCCGGACTCACCTTTTTCACCGTCTGTGAGCGACAGGTGAATATGTGCTTAAAGAGACCCAGTGCGGTCGACAACCCAGGAAGTTTTCGCACATGGACACGAAAGCAGCAAGATAGGCAATGGAATTGGGAGTGAAATGGTGGAGTTGCGCCCCAAAGAAGTTCAGAAACCCTCGGAAGAAAAGACTCGGTGGCAGGGAGAATCCGCGATCTACATGAGTGGCTAGGAGAACACACTCACCCTCCTGTGGCTGCGGTTGCCACTCGGTCCCCGGAAGTCTTGCTGACCCATGAGAGATCAGTCCCTCGTTGGCCAGGTCGTTGAGATCCGCCTGGGTGATGGTCGAGCGGATCCAATCTCCTTGGACCCAACCTTGCGGCAGGCGGGACCTCGACGAAGATACACCCCGACTGGTCGCTCTTCCCTTTGCTTTCGCCGCCGCCGTCGCCTTCTTCGCTCGCTCCAAGGCCGCCGTTTTCTCCTTCACCATCGTCATCGGCGAGGCGCGCGAGGAGTGGATGAGCAGGGGCAAAGGCGGGCGCAGCAGGCGTGGGTGAGAAAGGCAGAGGGAGGAATGGAGATGCACTGTTCAAAAACCCTCGCCCGGCACCTTATATAGAGATGCTTTCGAGTGGTTGACAGGTAGGCCCGGGCGGTCCTGTCAAATCCCAAAATAGTCGTGCGCGCGATACGTGGCGAAAAAGGCGGCGTGGAAATCGAGGCATCTACGCCTTATCCAATCCGAGTACCGCGGTCCACCCCGCTTCGCGCGCTTCCCAAAATTCGGATCCCACAAAATCCGCTAACAGCAGAGCAACCTGTCAGACGGTAGATTTCCTACGATCCGTCGCTCGGAAGATTCACCAAGTTCAAAAGTTCACTCGACAGAAGAAAAGAATGGATCAAGGCGACTGAAAGAAAAGTTGATGCCATCATTAAAAAAGGTCATTGATCCAAGATGAGACATGCTCAGAACACCAAAAACAGGTTGGAAAGATTATCAACTCCTTCCTCACTCAAACCTCGATCCATTCGGGGGCTAATGATGAAGTCATGTACCTAGGGTAGGGTCACGGACCTGTCCAAAGTACCCTACCCAAGGACATCTTCAGAAGAAGCTGCCTTCTAGTCGACCAAGAGGGAATCCACTCGACAGACTCGAAGGCACTCGACCATGAAGACCCACTCGACCACCAGGAGATCAAGAGCCACTTTGTATCCAAACGGTCTGTAATTAAGTAGTCTTTATGGCCATGATGACACTTAATGTAGGACGTTACCAATAACGCCAATCCTTTATGTACTTTAAACCCTGCATAACTGAGGGCCGGAGGGGTCTGGCAGAGACTATATAAGCCACCCCCCTCCTCAGTGTAAAGGGTTCGCACCCTTGTAACTCATACGCATATAATCCAGTCGACCGCCTCCGGGCTCCGAGACGTAGGGCTATTACTTCCTCTGAGAAGGGCCTGAACTCGTAAATCCCTTGTGTGTACAACTGCTCCATAGCTAGGATCTTGCCTCTCCATACCTACCCCCCATTCTACTGTTAGTCTTAGTACCACGACACCAACTGCTCCCACTTTTAATGTTACCGGCACCGCAGTTTAAAATCAACCCCGCACTACCCGCTATCGCTACAATCTTCTCTCTTCCTCTTCGATTCTCCTGTCGTCTACCTCCAACCAGCCTGACCTAAATGTATGCCATGCCGCATCATGATGGTCTGCCCTTAGTCTTCCAGTTTCCTGAGGAAGACACCCAGTCGGAGTCTAAAGAACATAAGGCGCTTTGGGACGAGCTTGAACCGGCCTTGCAGGAAGACGCCGCGCCTATCCCTGCTACCATTCCGGCTCCAGTCGCCCCGACTGCGCCAGCGCCCATCCCCGTGGCATTGATGGGCTGGGAGCCGCACATTGTCACCGAGCTTGATGCCAAGGGGTTCCACAAGGTCCCCGCCGACTTTCACGCGCCCGTGCACCTGTCAGCGCATGCGCCTGCGCGTGCACTGATGCGCACGCCCGTGCCGGTGCCCGTGCACCTGCCAGCGCATGCGCCTGGGCGTGCACTGACGTGCACACACGTGCCAGTGCCCGTGCACACGAATGTCTCCGTTATGCCGTTACCAGCGCATGTCCCCGCGCGGGTGCCAGTGCCCTCCTCAGTGGCATGGATGGTCGTCATTGACCGCTTCCTTGCACCAACGCCAGTCGCCTCCTCCCGCCAGTTGACTCGCTCCTGGAGATCGAAGTCCAGAACATTGTGGCCTTCCTTGAAGCTAGGGCCAACGTCCAGGAGTACGCCAACACCAACGCAAAACGTCGCTGTCGCCGTCGGTCAGTGGCCCGACGATACACAGAGCACGGCAGAGGAGCCGCTTACCACTGCAAGACGCCCCTGCCGTTGCCGCATAATCTAAATTTGCCATAAAAAACGTTCGGATTGCCATGCTTAAAATCTGAACGCTTATCATTTCCGTTTATTTTAGATCGATCGTCGTATGAATGTAAAGTCGGAGTCATACTGAATGAAATCTATGGTTCGATCGATTGAATGTTCTGCTAGAGCCGTATCAAATTAAATATAAAATGTCATCAAGCCACATGTATTCCTTCTCATCCAACGACCTAGACTGCTCCAATGTCGAGCGCTCAACAGATTTAGCGTGCAGTTAATTTCATGCCAAAAATAGTGCTAATCACATAATAACACGCAAATAATATCCTACTTAATATCTGCATGCACTTAATATACTTCCAAACTAACGTGCATTGCACGTGCACATTGACTAGTGCTGCTAGTACGTGAAACTGGTGCCATAACTTGTGAACGCGTCCAGATATGGTCAATGGCAACATCGCCCGCGAGTTCTTCGTGTTTGCCCGTGCGACTAAACACAGAAGGGGAGGAGAGAGAGCACACATGGAACCCACCAGTAAGTGAAGGCGAATAGTACGTGCTAACGAGCCGGTCTCACCAATGTACTAAAAATAATATTACATGTTATCCATTAAATAGGCTATGGTAATATAAAAACATTATATGAACAAAGGGGGGTACAACAAACATTGTTGTTCTACATATGTTACCTATTGACATGCGGCTTGAAGGCCCTGGTCGCATGTTCGATCCTTGTCCTTTATTTTTTAATTTATATATGGGTCCAAATTTGTTTCATGATAGGTGGGCCCTCGGTGTGTAGTTTGTAGCACTTTAATTTGTGGGTCGAAATTTGTTACATTCCAAGTGGACTATCGGTGTGTAGTTTTGTAGCTTATTTGTAATAATTAAAGATAACAACTGAGTTTTTTGCAATAATACCATGGTGCGACGTTGAAGGCGAGAAAGGAAGTGCGAGAGAGCGATGATCGAGCCAGAGGGAAATCAACTGTGGGAGGTGCGGTGGTTGCAACGGTGTTTGGAGTAGTTGTGGGCCGAATGCTACGAAAATATAATCTAAACCCACCGGAATAAATGCCTACACAAATTAATCCAAGGTTGGAGTCCCCCTCGCAATGTAGATAGCTCCGGCTTTGCGAGGGATGGAGAGGTAGCTTCAATGTATGGAAGATACGGCGTGAGAAAGCAAGGTCAATAGAGAGACATAGATAGAGAGACAAAGTGAGTGTGGTCCGACATTCATTGAAAAGATATATATATATATATATATATATATATATATATATATATATATATATATATATATATATATATATATATATATATATGCTCTGGAGAGATATTGTCCGATTGAGCTTCTGGGAAGGGTAAGGGCTGTAAGATAGAGCTTGAGAGATGATCCAGTCACAGACATGTAGACATATTTTGTGCGTGTGAGGAAGCAAGGTCAATCGATTACATATATAAAGGGAGAGAGATTGAGCGAGTGTGGGTCATCGTGCGATCGAAAGAGTGAGATGGGTTGGAGAGAGTGACCTAGATAGACAATG
>NC_041387.1:396416973-396418205 GCF_002162155.2 Triticum dicoccoides | reverse complement strand
TATATCGTTTGTGTCCGAGAAAGAGCGAGGTCAATCGAGACATACACACACACACACACAAAGAGAGAGAGAGAGAGAGAGAGAGAGAGAGAGAGAGAAGAGAGAGAGAGAGAGAGATTGGGTGAGCATGGCCCGCCATGAGTTCGAAAGAGTGGGGGCGGCTTGGATGGACTGACCTAGATAGACAATCTGCGTGAGAGAGTATAGAGTGTGTCGATCGAGGACCGAACAAGGAGATATATCATTTGTGTGTGAAAGAAAACGAGGTTAATCGAGACTCGGATAAAGAGAGCGAGATTGAGCGAGTGTGGGCCACCATGCGGAAGAAAGAGTGAGACAGTCTCGAGGGAGTGACCTAGATAGACAACGTGTGTGCGTGCGTGCGCACAAGAGGTTGGGGGCTAGATAGGCAATGCATGAATCTAGCGCGAGAGGGTGGGAGGGAGGGAGAGAGAGAGAGCTCGGCATGGGGTGCAATGGCGGGTGTGTGAGGTAAATACATTTGGTAACAAAGTGGAAAAGGGGGGTTGTGTAGTTGAGAGAGTTAGAGATCGAAACATGGAGAGAAAGAATGAATGTGTGTCGGAAACCGATAGCTTCCTAAGGTGGTTAGCAGAGGAAGACTGACCGATACAGGAAGTATGTAGCGTGTGTGGCGAGGGGGAGGGGCTAAAAACAACATTTGAATGTACATAGTACGAGACTTAATATCGATGTTTCAATTCGGTGTACATTGTAAGATTTGAACTGAGGACCATGCATATGGGTAATTATTTCGAATTTGTGCCATACTAGGTTTGGAAAAGTTGACATTGACTCGATTGTTGTGCTATTTTGTAGGTCATATGTTTGAATCCATCCAAAAGTTTTCTCACTACCATGGTGTTCATCATATACATATGAATTTGTATTAAAAAAGTAGCACAGATACAGTGAAATGTGAAATCCACGTTAGAATTGGAGATCGCTATGTGACACACACTCTAATTCAAATAAAGCGTGGATACCGTTTCTATTTTTTTTTTCAAATAACTCCTCATTAATTAATTTATAGTATCTCGTTCCGAATGACTAATTATTTGCAAGGAAAACACGAGCATGGTAATACATATAGATTCGTTTGCAAATGAAAGAAGATTGGTTTGCATTCTCAAATGTAGGCACACCAGGCAGACCAGGGTCGTGTCATGGTGGTCACGTGTGTCGGACGGACGCTTAGCATCCAGCCACCC
>NC_041387.1:396368085-396416729 GCF_002162155.2 Triticum dicoccoides | reverse complement strand
AAGTTCGCGCTTCCACGTTTCGAATTGAAATATCTGGTGGCCCCAATTCTAGCCCGGCAAAATCTCCCTTCTCCATTGTCCCCTTCCGCACCCAAATTGCTCAAATCCCTAATTCGCCGCCAACCCAAGAAAAGTTTGAATCGCCCCTTGTCTCATCTCTTTCCCCACCTCTGTGCCGGACGACAATGACGAAGACGACGGTCGCGCTTCACCACCGCACCGGAGCTACCTCATCTACGCCCTCGTCCACCGCACCGGGTGGTCCACCAACAACGTCGGCCACCATAACCGACGTGCCTCATAGGCACAGACTTCCACCGCATCAGGTGCGCTTCAACGACGCCGTCTCCCACCTCACCGGGGGTACTTCACCGAGCACATCATCGCACCTCCGCCCCCCGAGACCGTCGGGGCTTCACCAACGGTCTCGTCCACCGCATCATAGCGCTCCGCTGCCACTCAAGATCTGCATCCGTGCACGGCCAGCCAACGCCAGTGCATCACACTCAACGGCTCTGAAGTGACTCGCACTCTAGCTAGGAGAACATGCCCAAACGCTGGCCCGAACTAGGTATCCACACATCACTCCCTTGTGCACTATTCCAACGATGTTTGGATATCCTTTCACTGTTCTCTTAGCTTACACGCCTATGCAACTCTGACTTTAACTCTTATTTCTTCTGGAGATATCATCTGAAACAAGCAAAACCATTTTTTAGCGAAGCATGAAGGCGCTACGGGATCTCGTACACATCCTGCACACCTATATAACCTTGTAAGTATATGTCCTCCAGTACAACAGCAAGGTCGATTCCTCTTATTTGATCAACCATTCGCCGTGTCAAAAATGCAGAGGGGGATGCAAGGAGCACAAGGCCTGCACATCCAAGCAAGTGGTAACATGGACTTGTACATGGAACATCCCAAGCGCAAGCAGAGCTGCAGTGAGCCTGTACAACGTGCTAGTGTAAGTCCCTGCATTTCATTTAATTCCTACTCGCATGCGTGTATGATTTCGTAGTGGCGGATCCATGAATTCAAGTTACCAGGGGCAAACATTTAACATAAAAAATACGAAGGCACTTGCGCTCCGAAAATCAACATAACTTGAAAAATGTGAAGCTACATGCACTTTGAAAACCAGCTAATGATACAAAGTAGTTCAGATTATAAAACACTAAATGATGCAAGCACCAAAAAACACAAAATGCAACATGGTGTACAAGGACTACAAACATGGTTTGTACCTGCTTGAATTATTCATTCTCTGGCTGAAAATATCGAAGTGTAATTGCACCTATAACCAGTGCGCAAACTGCATATCAATATCTCTATCCTGCACAAGTGTGCCAATAGTTTCAAACAACAGATTAGAAAAGTATTTATGATACGTTGTCATGATACGGGGACTTTCTGGTAGAATCCTCGGCGTTTCCTCAAGCCATGAAAATGTACTATAATTTGCTTGTCATCAATGCCTGCAAATCTGTATGTCTCTCTCAACATAGCAGATCATCATTAGACACTAAATCCTTCAATAGGAGCTTGCAAAATGCTTGCATTAGATTCCTCATTAGACACTATATGTTCATCACCAGGAGCATGTAAAATGTTTGCATCAAATCCTTCATTAGCAATCTATCCATTAGACACTTCAGGCTCAAGAACAACGTGAGCTTGTATGTTTGCACCGAAAACTTGATTAGATACATCAGATTCAGTCAGTTCAGTATTGATTAGGGGAGTTATAAAATAAGCAGAAATTGGTTTCATTTTCTCATAGATTCCCTACATACAAGCAGTTTTACAACACTGTCAGGTTTAACTATTGGCCATACATTGAATAGTTGAATTAGATATAATCAGGGATGTGATGTACCTGCTCGTTGCACATGCTACTCTTGCAAGCTGCGACTGTCCATTTGCGCAAGCTCGATGCCATGCCCGTGCTGCCGCCGCTGCCTCCCATGCAGGCTACACCCAGGGTTGGATCTTCATCTTCTTGTCCTTCTGTTCGCTTGAAGCCCGGCGACCGCCTTCCAACGAGGGCACGAGGAAGTGCTGTGTCGGTCTGTACAGTGGCGGCTAGGTTAGGAGCAAACCAGGCTGGAGGTTGGAGCGAACGAATTAGGATTTTTCCTGCTGTCGATCGATATGGGAGGTGCTCGTTTGGGCCACGAGCCTGCTATAGGGCCTGTCTTGCACTTATGTTATTGCCCCATCCAAATTGAAACATTTTTCTTCATTTTTTACATTGCCTGCTTGTGCGTTGGGACGAACAAAACTAGCCTGGGCCAACCTGGACGACTCAAACTAGGTGCACACTTTCCAGCCACCCGAGGCGGCCGCCCATACTAGCCCCTATGGTGGCGTCGCCCCTTTTGCGTGTATGATTGGTTTAGTGAAAAATATTCCAGTGACGCTTTTGATTTACCCACAAAATGGTCGAATTGCTTGTTTCTATGAATTGAGTTTGCCAATAATGTGAAGGATGTCAGTCTTTTCATCCTATTGTAGATTGCTTAGATCTCGATATGCCAAATGTAATCGCATGAAATATACAGTAAAAGCCAGTGTGACGTGTGTGGCTACAACTAGTCTGACTACACGTGCTCATATAACATATCAAGGATGCATCATCTTACCAGATTAACCATTCGACTTACCAATGCAGTGTGGGAAAAATGAAGTATTGGGACTGCGTATCCAAGCAATTGATGCCATGGACTCCTTCGTAGAACCTTGTAAGTGAAAAAGAAGTTGCAGTGTGCCTGTACAAAGAGCTAGCGTAAGTTCAGTTACCTGCTTCTCGGAATTTTAGCTAGCCACTTATTGAAAAATTGTTCACATTGCTTGGCTTAATTTAGTTTGCTACTGATTACATAATGCCATAGCCTATTAGTCCTATTATAGACTGCGCCTATCTATGTGTTTGATACTTACTGTTAAGAATTACCTGCTTGACCAAACTTAAATAGCTACTTGTTTGTTTAACTGCTTTGCTGCTGCAACAACCGGTTACAATGATGTTAATAACTACTTTTCACCATCCAATTGAAACTCTTTAATTCCTTGTTTGTTTAACTGGTTTGTTGTTATAACTCCCAGTTGAGATGTTTTGCTAACTTCAACTTTTTTTGAATCCAACTGGAACTTTAATGGCAAAATAGGTTAGCCCAAGAGAAAAGAGCGAGGTCCCCATGGATGTTGTATCATCCCACAGCAGTGGCACCGGCCCAATCGTGCATTATGAATTGCCAACTGCTGATGCTCTGGAGGCTAAACTAGTGGTACAAAGAGATTCTGCTTCTGCACTTAGAGATGAAGTTGACACGTTGAGGAAGCAACCACAAGCAGTACTCAAGACAACCATTAAATATTTGGTGGATTTCAAAACGAAGCAAGCTAAGACTGACCGCATTGTTAAGGTCCTGAAGGAAAAAAGGAAATTAAATTCCCACTTGGTAAATCATAGGTGAAATGTTCTTTCCATTGTTGAATAACCTTTGTGTTGTTTGTTCATGTAATCAATCAAACCATTTGTTTTAGAGATCATGTAATAATTATTTTTTGTTTTTTGGTTTGTAATTTTATTTGAACACAAGTCTGTATTAATTGATAAGACTCGAAGACATTTCATTTTGATTGTTGTGCCAGACCTACAAATATGATGGCTGAATGTGCTTCGGCAATGATAGTAGTATAGATGGACCATAAGTGGCACGCAATGGAAGGGCCCAAGATGTTGTAGTAGCTTGGCTGAAAAAAGGATGTTGTTCTAGCAAAAAAAGTACATCGGCCTCGCTTACATATGTTAGTTGATATTATTGATCCATATACTCTATAAGTGTTTATATGTCTGTTAGTTATGTACATTCTTGGTTGATTGACTCGGTATTTGAATCTTGATACATCGCTTGTGTACATATCTAAATGGGAGTACACATTATGTTGCGTGTGACATTTGAGTTGGACATAAAGTGTTCCAAATATTCAAATTCACCTTAAACTGGATTCTAGCTTCTGAATTTGAGTATCGACATTTGTAGATCATATTCATATATGACAGTGGAATACATCTTTGACGTGCTTTCGAAGATATATAAAAACACATAGAATGATTTATAAAGATTCGTATAGGAATACAAAATGGATTTGAATTTAGTTGCCAAGGTAAATGTGGATGCTTATTGTCCCAAAATTCAAAAGAAGCGGCAAAATGTCCACTCCCACGTCGGCTGCCCGAAGCCAAGTGTTTGGGAGATGGAAATTACTGTCTACGCATTACACGGACAATCCATCGGCCCGATTTCCATTGCTCTCAGTAGGGTTAGGTTAGTAACTTCAATTAGACGTGACACGACCGCCTCTGAGCCCATTCCGATACGGTGGGCACCAAACATGGGCAGCAAAACACATTTGATTCAAGCTCGTCCGAAAGACCTCAATTTCTCCCTCCATTTCCCCATTCATACACGGTGGGCGGCAAAACAAACTTGACTCAGCCGAAATCGATGTAGGCAAATATTTTCAATAGGGGCAGGTTTGTAACTTCACTCAGATGTGACACAATGGCCCTACCTGTTAGCCCCATTCATACACCATGGGTGCCAACCATGGGCGCCAACCACCCTCTCCTCCCCCGAAATTGCTCTGGGCAAATATTGGCGAGATGCGAGATTACCGTCCTATCCCCAATCAACGAGACATCCAAATTTTAAACGGGGGCTAAGTTCGTAACTTTCCCATATTTCAGACAGGCGCGTCCCAAAAACATGGTTCCCCGTACCTCTCCCTCCATTTTCCCATTCATACACCGTCCGTGCTAGAACACCATCCCCACAGCAGCCTCCTCCGTCCGCCACCCCATCCATCGCCGCCGTCCTCCACCCCATCCATCGCCACTATCCTCCACCATGTCGGAGTGCCTACCAAGACCGCTTCGTCCACTGCTAGATATGGACGTTTCTCATCCATGGCGACGGACCAAGAGCCTTGCATCGCGTCCTCTCGCTTCATCGGCGCAGTTGTCCTCTTTGCCAGGGACGCTCACACGACCTTCTCTTCCACCGCAACGGGACTTATTCCCCGATGCACCCATCTACTGTCGCAGATCTGCTTCAATGCCACCGACAGCTATCGCACCCCCGATGCCTACACGGCACCACAAGAGAGGTGGTACTTCATATCTCCTCAACTTTTTGATCTCAACCAGAAAATAGATCGCAACTTGGTTACTCTACTTTATTTTCAGCTCTTAGAATTTAGTTCTTAGTTCGAAGCAAACAATGGATGCTAAATATCATTTCTCCAGTTTGCAGCTTCAAATCTGCCATGGCACAGTCATAATACGTTTTAATTGATCATGCTTAGGGTTTAATTGATCATGTTGGTTCCGTGGTGGTTTCTTTAATAGAAATCAGAGGGGAACCCCTCTTTTGCTAAAAAAATATGCTTAGGGTTCCCCCCTTTTATGATCACTATATGACCAGAATACGTGCTTCATGTCATAATAGTACTGATCCACACATCAAGCTAAACAAGCTTAGTTGTTCAAATACGAATATGATATTATTAAAACAGAGTCATTCAATTGGTCAGCTAAATGTTCCTAATTTAGTTTCGAAAATGCATGTTCGCTGCTCGGGTGTGTATCTCTACAGGGTGCCCACGGCGGGTCGCAGCCCACCCTGGGATTTTGGGTCGTCCCAGGCCCCAATTCCTGCTGCGCGCTTCCGATCTCTACTCGCCCCCAGCCATCTGCCTCGCCGGTGACTTGTCGTCCCCGGACGGCATGACTCTAGGAGGAGACGCCGGACTAACAGGAGGTCAGGAGCCGCTCGCCAAACAACATCACCGCTGCCCGGGCGCGCCGCCGTTCCTACCTTCCCAGTCCGTTCAGGGCTCAGGCATGCAACACCCACTAAGACAACCCGATTTATCCTGAGATACGTCCTCAACACTCAACATCCACTCCTCATCACCCATTTTCTAATTGATTCATTACTCATTAGGCAGGACTGTCATTAGGGTTTGTTGTGTGCTGAGTGCTACCTACACTTAATGGTTCAGATGTATTTTAGTAATCTTTAGTACCTGTAGAGTTCACAGGGTTTGAAAATTCCAGCCCTAGGAACAGACACTAGACATTAACCCAGATTACTACTGCAAGCTAGGTTTGTTGACAATTTTACTTGTCTTTCTTACTCATTCGATATAATATCCAATTATTCACGTCGATTAGTTGCAAACAATAAGTGCTAGACAAACTTCTTGATTTAGATTTTGGACGGTCTCTTACTGCAGTTAAAATTCTGCATACTTGTCCTAGTAAGCTCACATGTAAATGATTGATTCACTACATCTATGATTTCCTTGTCATTGTTGGCGTTCTGGGAACGGGGGTACCCAGACTTGCCTGCCTGCGGCCTGCGGCATGGCACAAGGAGTGGCCCAGTACGGCCCATCTTCATCAACACATGCTCAAGACCCTCGCGAGGGGCCAAGCCTCGCGGGGCGGACGACAGGAGGCTTCCTCAGTCACGGCCTCGTCAGGCTGGCTCACGAGGAGGCGGAGAGATCAAGGCGGGGCACCTCACGAGGTGCCCGTGACGCAAGCCATGACGACCAAGGCCAGGCGGGCGCCAGGCGGGCGCCGGCCTGCGCAGAGTCCTTGTTTCCCCTTTGGTGCAAAGGGGGCAAGCGCAGGCAAGGGTATCAAGCAAAGGCAACCATTTTGGTGCAACAAGACCAAGACCAGCAGGACAACAGAACGGAGGTCATCGTGGAGCCCAAGCCAGCGTCATCGTCAGTTCCTTTGGCAGGCGAGGACCAACTTTAGTCAGGATAAGTGTACTAGATGTTCTCCTTTAAAATGGACAATTGTTGGTGCCCTTCGCGCTCAATATTTGGGAAGAGGCCCGGGGCCTTCGTTTATAAATAGGACTAGCCACCCATAGGGTAGGGCATCTGGACCCGATCAGATCGACACCCAAGACAGAGAGAGAGAGGCGACTGAACTCCCCTAGCAGTTCATCGCACCCACCAAGAACAGACCCTCGTGAGGCCGTTCTTCCCTTGTACTGTTCCTCATCAGCCCAGAGGCAATCCACACACCACAAACTGGAGTAGGGTATTACACCACAATGGTGGCCTGAACCAGTATAAATCTTGTGTCCCTTGTGTTGTTCTTCGTGTAGTTTAGATCCTAGCGAGGCGGTGAAACATGGGTAGGCTGAGGGTGTGATCTTCGCGTGCACCCCAATGTTCGAACCTCAAGGGTCTGCCAGAACCCGAAATCTGACATTTGGCGCGCTAGGTAGGGGTGTGCCAGAATCTGCCTTCCATCGCCTCGTGTTTTCACCGCCCATCCCGTCCATGTCAGACGTGCGTCGCGCCCGCGCAGAGCACCGGGCTGCTCTCGCCTCTCGAGTCGCCCAGATGGCCCCCGTCGGTGGGCGCCCCCGTTGTTCCCCGTCAGCTGCCGTCAACGCCGCCACCAGCCTGGCGGGGAACGAGCAGCAAGCGTCGTCCCTGCATCCATCGGTGCGGCGGAAAGGCCGCACCACCACTCCATCGCTGACTCCGGCCGGCTCCTCGTCCCATGCCCGTCGCGCCCCTGTGGACGCGCACGCCGTGCTGCTCTTGGCGTGGGATCTCCTGCACTACCGTCCCGTCGACGACCTCTATGATGAGTGGCTCGCCCGCATCACCAAGCTCGTCAGCGCCACTGGGGGCTCCCCTGCGCCGTCCCTCTCATTGCACCGCGCACCGCCCTGCACGGGCGACGAAGCTCCGGGGGCGCCTCAGCGGCCTCCCCCTCAAGAAGGCGCCTTGGCTCCAAGGCGCATGGCCCCTGGGCGGAACCCACTCCGTCCGGCTCCAGCACAGCAAGAGAAGAGCTGCCAAGGGATCCCTCGTCCCTAGGAAGCCGCCCGCGTGCTCCCCGCACCGGCTCGGCACGAGCGCGTACCTGCTCCGGCGCATCAAGACCCCGCGCTGCTCCTCGCCGCAGTGCACAGAGACCCGGAAGATCAAGCTCTCCATCACCAAAGGGCTCCCGCCGCCACTGCAGGCTGCCGTGCTTTCTCCACCGAGCTGTGCAGCGTGGCCTGGTCGGGCAAGTTCAAGCCAGATCTGCCCCGCGCTATGATGGCACGGCTGACCCTGCTGAGTTCCTCCAGCTCTACGAGCTGGGCATCGAAGCCGCCAACAGAGACGAGAATGTCATGGCGAACTGGTTCCCCATGGCGCTCAAAGATGGCGCCCGCACCTGGCTCCTGAACCTGGCTCCTGGCACGATATCCTCCTGGGACGAGATGCACACCCGATTCATTGCCAACTTCCAAGGCACCCGCGACCGGCCCCCGGCCATGAGCGACTTGCGCCGCATCAAGCAGCAGCCGGGGGAGACCCTGCGAAAGTTCATCCAACGCTTCAACATCGCTCGCCTTAAGATCCCCAAGGTGTCTGAGGAGGCCATCATCTCAGCCTTCTCCGACGGCGTGCGTGACGTCAAGATGAAGGAGGAGCTCGCGATCCATGAAGACCTGTGCACTTCCCTAGAGCTATTCAATCTGGCGACCGTCGTCCGCCAGGGCGGAGGAAGGGCGCCCGTCCCTCCTCGAACTGCCAGTCGCTGACCCAGAAGAGAAGAAGCCCAAGACCAAGGACATGAAGCGCAAGGGGGATGCCGTGCTTGCAGCAGAGCCAGACACCAAGCAAGGCAGGGATCAGCCTGAGTCATCCAAGGGCAGCCGGTACTGCGTGTACCACGACCTCCACACCCACAACACCGACGAATGCCAAGAGCTCAGAGCCGTGCGAGACGTGCGTGCCGGCCGACACCCCGAGCGCAGCGACAGGGGCTATGGCCGAGGAGGAGGAAGAGGTGGAGGATGATGGCAAGACCGTGGCCCTCGCCAAGGGAGGCGTGACTGACCTCGCGAGGACCGCTGGCAGGACCAGCCTTGCGAGGGAGGTTGGAGGGACCCACCTCGCGAGGGGGGTTGGAGAGATCAGCCTCGCGAGGATCGCCCACAAGGCAATGCGGGCCTCCCTCCTCTGCCGCCAGAGCCAAGGAGGAACGAAGACCATCACTAGGACGAGGGGGCTGGAGGTTTCCAGGAGCCACACGCAATCGCTTGCATCTTGGGCGGCGCACAAGCCCCGGCCTCTCAGCGCATCTTCAAGCAGTTTGCCCGTGAAGTGAATGCAGTCCTTCCCAAGCTTGAGGCCACACGCTCTCTCAGGTGGTCGTCGTGCGCTATCACGTTCAGCTCAGGGGATCAGCTCAAGTGCGCGGCCACAGCAGGAGTCCTCCCGATGCTTTGTTCCCCAATCATCAGCAACGTGCAAGTCACCAGGACCCTCATCGATGGCGGAGCGGGGATCAACATCTTATCCGTCGAAACGTTCAACAATCTCCAAGTGCCATACAATCAGCTGCAGCCAACCAAGCCTTTCTCAGGGGTCACCGATGGTTCCACGGTTCCAATAGGGCAGGTCCGCCTTCCTGTTACCTTCGGGAAGCGCGACAACTACCGCACCAAGCTCATCGACTTTGATGTTGCCCACATCCGCCTGCCATACAACGCCATCCTCGGGTACCCAGCCCTGGCCAAGTTCATGCCGTGACCCATCACGGCTACAATGTCCTCAAGATGCCAGGAAGTGGCGGAGTCATCACTGTGCCTTGTGAAGAGAGAGACGTTGTGTGTTCACCGGAATGTGCCTTCCAAGCCGCATCAATTGAAGACCCAGATCACAGGAACAGGAGGCCTCCCGAGGCTGCTCCTAAGAAGAAGAATACATCGCCTGGCCCGACCCCTCGGGAGGCAGGCCCCTCAGGGTCCGCACCCGTTCAGGGGGCACCTCCTTTTGTCGCATAGGAAGGCGCGCCTGGCGCCCTCCTCGAGCAGGGCTCGGGGGCTCTCCTCTGGAGGGCCATCGACTTTGCTAAGATTACGAGAGAGGCGCTCGGGAACCACTTGGAGGCGTGCTTCAATGCACGTTTCCCTCAAGAGGAAGCAAGGCAAGGAGGGCCGAACCCTCAGGAATTCATCAGCGAGATCATTCAGGAGTTGCAGGAGTCAAGAGTCATGAGTGGCAGCCGCCGCTTGCCCACCGTAGCTCCCCATCCAGGCGAGGATGGTGGGCTGCGCGTCTGCATCGACATACCATGACTCAACCGAGCCGCCTCTTAGGAGTGCCTCTGGCCCTCCCGCGTGGGGTGCTGCGAAGGCCCACCTCACAGCTATGTTCGCATGCCTTACAGCCTGCCGAACGCAGCTGCGGCGCGCCAGTGCCTCATGAGGAGCATCTTAGAGGCTCAGGTGGTCAGGCCCACCGCAGTCCTAGCGGAGATGGAGATGGTCCACGAGGAGCCGCCAGCACCTCCGGAGCCTCCCGAGGCTCCTGGGCCTGGGGGCTCGTGAAGATTGTCTCCCGCAGCGCACGTCGTCCGCTACTTCAGCATCCCTCCAGCTTCAGCATCATCAGGTGACATCCTTTGAGTTTCATTTTCAGCTAGGAGCGCCCCTAGGGCTGCATCATTCCCAGGCCGCGTGGGTCCGTCCCTGTGGCATGTATCCCCTTTAGTTCATGTTTTCAGCTTGCTTTATTGGGGGCGCCCCTCGGGCTGCATTATCCCCAAAGTCGCTCGGGCCCAACCCAGTGGTGATCGTTTCTTTCTACGCCTATCTAAATGGATTTGCTTCTTCATGGCTAACGTGCTTGACCTAATCGCCCGCTCGATTGACACCAACTGATGGAGCTGCTCCCTCACGGCACGACGCTTGCGCATGGGTCCGTCCCTGCAACGTCGACAAAACTGGACGGTTGAGCTCTGGCCGCGGCAACCTCCGCGGCGTCTCCTTCGCCGTTGTCCACATGAACCGCTTGCACGTTAAAGGGGGGGTACCTGAGCATCGCGACTCATGGGATCTTACCGGCTCTCCAGCCCTCACCCTTTGGCCTTGTCCACGGCATTGCGACCTGGCATACCAGCGACGGCTGAGCCCCGCTCGAGGGCTGGGACCTGAGGACGTAGAGCACGAAGGGGAGCAAAGACGAGAGGGAAGAGGCACGTGGGGGACCTCTCTAGGCAACTCCTCGGCTGCCAATGCACGGGCCCGGCGCCGCGCCAGGGAGCGGTTTTCTGACCCTCGAGATAAGTCATCCTCCGGAATCACTAGCTGTCACAGTGCCGACCATGCACCCAATGCAGTTCCATTTTTGGCGACATCGCACTCCTTTCTCACCAAGTGATGGCTGCTTGAGCGCTAAAGGGGACCTCCTGAGCATCGCGACTCAGGGGATCTTACTAGACCCAGGGCCGCTCACCTCCTGGCCTTGACCACGGCATTGCGACCTGGCATACCAGCAACGGCTGAAGCCTGCCTTGGGACCGGGACCTGTCAGCGCAGAGCGTCAAGTCCTCGTGAGGTTCGAAAGGAGGAACTAAGCTAAGACGGGACGAGCACCCCTCACCACTTCATGATAAGGATCATATTAACAAATGGGACTGCAAGCACCTTACAAACCCCCGCGGGGTGTGTTCTTCGATTCCTCGCAGGGAACAAAAGGAGCAAATCCTAAAGGGTGCTAACTACGCGCGCCTCCGCGAGAGACGCCATCATCAACAGTGGGCCGTCAGCCACCGACGCCAACCCCATACAGATCAATGGCGACGGCGGCCCGACGAGCCCGCCCTGCTCCGGGTGCAAGCTCGGGGGCTCGTAGCTGTCGTCGCTCGTCTCTGGGGTCGCGAGGAGCTCGGCGGAGTTGCTGGATCCTCCGACACCCCCGCTGCCTGAGGAGCTGCTGGGGAAGCGGTTGATGAGCCTAGCCCTCGCCGCAGTAGGACCCCGGCCGCCTTTCTTAGGGCAACACTCCAGCCGGCGTCCCTCCGCGTCGAAGACCTTGAAGAACATCAGGGAGGCGCCATCGTACTCGAGGTGGATTGCGAGGGCGCCACCGTCGTGCCGACCCGGACCCGGGCGATCTTGCCCCAGCCATGGGTCAGGTAGACCCTGCCCGGAGCGACGACCTCAACCTCCGCTTCGGTCGCAGGGGCACTACAGCCAGCATGCTGCAGCCAAAACTCGATGGGCCCCCTCGGCGGGATCTCGAAGGCGAAGGAAGGAGGGAGGCGAATCCAGGACCGAGGAGGCGTGGTGGCGTGAAGTACGAGCTCGCGAGCAGAGCCCATGGCGTGAACTCCAGGAGGAACGACACGCACCGCCGTGATCCGCCCGCGGCGACGGTGCCTCTGGCGATGCTGCTCGGCGCCTGCATCTTCAGGGCCCTCGATCCGGGCGTACAAGGGTAGAGGGAATCTCGGCGGCGGCCGCTCGAACCATGGCCTCGACACCTCCTGCCAAGCACCTCCTTCCCCATGGCAAGAGACGAGCCGTTTCGTCGGAGGGAGCGAGACAGGACTCTCTCGGGGGGCCTTCCCTTTCTCTCTGGCAGAAAACCGACGGATCGGTGCCATTGGCGAAGGGAGGAGCAAGGGCGAAGAGGAAGACGAAGAGTAGCGGGAAGAGATGGATTTGAAGGGCTCGCGCCGTTCTGTACATATAGTCGAGGGAGGCCAACCGTTGACCTCCACGATCACAGGTAATCGTCACCCGTTTTGCATGCAGGGACTTGTCAAATCGTGCAGTTGCCGAGGCGTCGTGGGGGAGCCAGGACGCCCACATCCAATCAACCTCCACGCGGCGCCCAAGGCCGTAGGCTATTGGGGCCCGCGGCGCTTCGCACTTGCCTCTTCACTTCTCTACTAAGCCAAGTCCAGGCGCGCCTTGGGCCCGGGGGCTACTGTCGGCGTTTTGGGAACGGGGGTACCCAGACTTGCCTGCCTGCGGCCTGCGGCGTGGCACAAGGAGTGGCCCAGTACGGCCCATATTCATCAACACATGCTCAAGACCCTCGCGAGGGGCCAAGCCTCGCGGGGCGGACGACAGGAGGCTTCCTCAGGCACGGCCTCGTCAGGCTGGCTCACGAGGAGGCGGAGAGATCAAGACGGGGTACCTCACGAGGTGCCCGTGACGCAAGCCATGACGACCAAGGCCAGGCGGGCGCCAGGCGGGCGCCAGCCTGCGCAGAGTCCTTGTTTCCCCTTTGGTGCAAAGGGGGCAAGCGCAGGCAAGGGTATCAAGCAAAGGCAACCATTTCGGTGCAACAAGACCAAGACCAGCAGGACGGCAGAACGGAGGTCATCGTGGAGCCCAAGCCAGCGCCATCGTCAGGGCCTTTGGCAGGCGAGGACCAACTTTAGTAAGGATAAGTGTACTAGATGTTCCCCTTCAAAATGGCCAATTTTTGGCGCCCTTCCCGCTCAATATTTGGGAAGAGGCCTGGGGCCTTCGCCTATAAATAGGACTAGCCACCCACAGGGTAGGGCATCTGGACCCGATCAGATCGACACCCAAGACAGAGAGAGAGAGAGGCGACTGAACTCCCCTAGCAGTTCATCGCACCCACCAAGAACAGACCCTCGCGAGGCTGTTCTTCCCTTGTACTATTCCTCATCAGCCCCAGAGGCAATCCACACACCACAAACTGGAGTAGGGTATTACACCACAATGGTGGCCTGAACTAGTATAAATCTTGTGTCCCTTGTGTTGTTCTTCGTGTAGTTTAGATCCTAGCGAGGCGGTGAAACATGGGTAGGCTGAGGGTGTGATCTCCGCACGCACCCTAGTGTTCGAACCTCAAGGGTCTGCCGGAACCCGAAATTCGACAGTCATATTTGTTGTCAATATTCTTTTAGGGTGGACCACCCTATTTCAAAATACTAGAACCGTATATATGAGTGAATAGTATTTCTCTGTGTGATCTCTTCCATGGGCAACGAACGTTGCATTGTATAGAAAGAAAGTGTCATTTCCAGCTTTTACATAGGCTTTGGTCTTTTACATGGAATACAATTTGCCTACTTGATTTATGTCGCACTACCAACACTCCATCCTTGAAGCTAAACATTATGCCACTCATAATTCCTTAGTTTATTTGTTCAAATACGAATTTGATATGATTCTAATGTTCCTACTTCAGTTTTGAAATGTGTGTCTGCCTTTTATAGAGACATAAGGGGTTTGTATTTCTGTGTATGGTCTGGTCAGCACGGTTGGGGGCTGAACTTTGCATATGCAGGGGTTTATAGGGAGACACTCTTCGAGTTGAATCCGCAATGCATTCCATAGATAATCTGACTACTTTTAATGTTTTCATGAATCTCAGATTCTGAATAGCATCATAATGATTATGAGCTTGCGCGCATGAAAAGAATAAAGCAGAACAATTCCATGGCTGTCAAACTTGGCAATAAGGGACTAAAATCAAGTTTGGATGCAATGCAATGCAAACGCTCTCCACCTACAGATTCATGCTCAAAATATGATCCTAACAGTGATTCTGAGCTAGAGGGAGACCTAAGTCAATGTAGCTCCCTAGTGGAGGAGTCCGAGGCAGATGCCCTATCTTATTCACCCATCAAGGTGCTTGCTCTTACTTTCCAAGGTTATAGTGGTCGCACATATCTTGCAACTGATGCTTTGCATTGCTTCTACTTTGTTGCACTACCATTAGCTTAGTTTACACATCGTGTATGTGAATACGCCCTGCCTATCCATTTTCAGTACATATTCCATCTGTCATCATACCATATTTATCCATTCAAATGTTGTTCTTGTGTATCAGACGTTCAAAAGGAAGAGGGCGTTTGCTGATCAGGGAGGAGCACAAGCAAAGTATTTGGAAAAGGTAGTGGCACCTGATAAATCAAATAGCCCATTAGGTGTAGTTGCAATATCACCTGACCCACAAAACACCCCAACTCTAGCAGACTCTAGCCCTACTAAACTAGTCATTTCAGATGCCCCAACTCAGCAGACCCCAACTACAGCAAACAGTATGATGATGCCAGTTGACATAGCACCAGCTCTATGATGCAAAACCCCCATTCTAGCAAGAGTACACCAAATCCAGTTGCCAAATCCCTTTTTGAACCAGAGAGAGCCCCAATTGTAGCAAATAGGACCCCTGTTCCATTTCTTCCCAGTTTAGAAGACGAAGCTTATATTGTTGTCAGGAACTTTGTGCGCATATTTCCTTCATGGAAATATTATACTGCAGACACAGAACAATTTCCAGTCTTCCTCCACAACTTACGCATAAGTAATGTACTAATGTTATTCATGGTAATTACTGTATATGTTTCTGCTAACAGAAGACACAAGATTTCATTCTTTTAAATAGGTGAGGACCAAACTGGATTGTGA
Organism: Triticum dicoccoides; assembly: GCF_002162155.2. Taxonomy (NCBI): domain Eukaryota; kingdom Viridiplantae; phylum Streptophyta; class Magnoliopsida; order Poales; family Poaceae; genus Triticum; species Triticum dicoccoides. Next base: position 396,401,442 of record NC_041387.1, on the reverse strand, counting down.
AGACGAGCAAGGGTTGGTTGCGCTTTTCAAGCACTCGTTGATGAAGTATCATTCCTACCTGAGGCAAGCGCACTTCGATGGCAAGCCTCTAAATGAATTTTCTGTAAAGTCTCTAGTGCTACATTTATCCGACGGTGACTGGAATAATTTTGTTACACATTGGTCTCGTCTGCAGCGTAAGGTACTATCTATGATATCACATAACAATTTGAACTACATTTCTGCATTTACCTTAATGTCTCACTTGTACGAAAACTGTTAGCAGAAGAACATTCATTCTCAAGGGACCACAGAATCTCACAACTATATTGCACACTGCATTGCTCTTGTGAGTACCTCTTGCCCTGTATGACCATACTTACTTCCATAGTTGTTTGATTATGTAGCATCACTGCACATGTTAGCCTTGTTATCATCCATTTGGTGGACATTATAAGATCCGTATGGACTCTTACATAAATTTAGAATCAACCCAATGCTTTTGAAGAGGTTTAGCTCTGCAGTCCTCTTGTAAGGACTGAACATCGTCTATCATTGTACTTACATTAACAGCTACTCCCTCTGTCCCATAATATAAGAATGTTTTGTTCAGTACACCAGTGTTCAAAACACTCTTGTATTATGGGAAGAGGGATTGGTTCATTGTGTAGCATTCTGCATCTTATCTCCCTCGCCCACCATTTACTAAAAAAGATCAGATCTATATTTAATCTTACGAAAAAGTAGAATACACAGACAATGCTAGTGCAGAAGTGTAGCCCATTGCTCTTGTCAGTACATTTTGTCCTGTAATGCTTGTACTTCTAGGGATTGGTAGTTGATTATGTAGCATCAATATGCATCTTATCTTCATTATCCTCTATCCCTTCCAATATTTTAATATCTATAATTACTCTCTACAAAATGCAGAGTATAGGCAATGCTTATGAAGAAGATTCTGTGCTGAAATTCTTGAGTTATCCTTCCCTTGACATGGAGAAGGGCATTATAAAGCTGGTGTTAACTATTAATGTAAGTCAATCCTTCTAAAGCCTTTATCCTCAATTGCTGTTTAATTTGCTCATACTCCCTATCATTCACTGCTGTTTAGTTTGCTGTTTTTATCAAAATGCATGTTCCCAAGAACCGCAAGTTCTAAGTTTTACTTGTAAAACCAATTTCCTTATTCATACCATGCGCATTACTCAATACTCCCTATATGTATGCTTATTTTTGTGGATCTATAATCCACTGTGTGGTGAAGCAGCCCAGGTTTGCACCTTGTCATCTCCTGTTTTATCTTACTGATGTGGCTGATTATATGAACAACATGCCATGCACATTAACCAAAATAGATACAATGATTGTCTTCGCCCTTAATCTATGCTTGTTATGTTGACATGGTAATCCAGTAGTGTGGTGAAGCTCCCCGCATTATGAACAATGCCAAATTATGCTACTGATATTTTGAACTTACTCTTTATTTTCTAATTTGAAATTGGATGGAATTGACAGCACAGTTATCATCTTTGTTATACATGTGCAAAACCCGTCATCTCTCTGCTTGTTTCAAGGTGATATGCCTGATGGCATGCACAAGTCTGCTGAAGGCTGTGAGACAAACCCAACATATATTGCAGCAAAGAAGGCAAAACATCTTGAAGATAGCGAGACAACCCCAAAGTCTTGTCTTGATGTAGTGTTCAAGTTACTTGAGACTAGCAGTCAGACAAGCTCACAGAAATTGCTGTCTGAATCAGTTCGACTTCTTCAGTCCCAAGTTCTAGCAGAAAGGCATTCTGCAACTCAACTTCGACTTGAAGTCCTATCTCTAAGAAAGGTTGCGGAGAACACCAATGAGAACCTCATTGCTAAAAAGCTACACCTGGAAGCTATGACCGACATGCAAGGGTGGTCTCACAGCCTTGCTCAGCAGCTTGTGCAATAGTTCCCGTGCAAGGCTAACCTTTCTTGAACTGTCTTGGAAGTGGTCTCAGTTCAATATTATTTTGTTACGCTGCAATTGTGCCCAGATTTTGTAATCTGCTTCTTCGTTGCGCTTTATGATCACTGGTGGCAAACTTTGATGCCCAATGGATGTAATATACCATAAATCCTTTATTGTATAGTGTAGGTTTATTCTTAGCTACTATGTCGTAATTTCTTTATTGTATAGAGTAGGTTTGTTCTTAATTCCTACTAGTTACTGCCATCATTCGCTATCTGAAAAAAATCTGATGTAGTCGACCAGGCCAAAACATTCGCCTCTAACGGGCCTGGTTTTTAGTGGACCACAATTGGGCCGGCCTGCATATTTCTTGGGCCCGAATGATTGTGGCCCTCACACTTTGCGCCCGGCCCACAACTTACTCTGGCCTATATTCGGCCCAAATTTTAGTTGGGCCTTTTGTGGACCCAACGCTTAGTTTGGCCCAGGTAGCGTTGGGCCATTAACAGGCTAAATATTCTACTGTCCTGTTACGGCCCAGATGAAACCATGGGCCTTTAGTAGGCCAAAATGCATGTTGGGCCTCAATTTTCACTAGTCGTCGACGGGCCTTCAGCAGGCTGAATGTAGACCGGGCCTTTTTGGGCCCAGTTACATGACAGGCCTTTACCAGGCCGAAACATATCTCAGGCCTTAGTTGGCCCACTGATATCATGGGCCTTTAAGAGGCCGAAAGCTTAGTACAGGCATCAACAGGCTGAATTATACGACATGCCTTTAACACGCCCAAAGTCACGTTGGGCTGAACTGTTGCCACCTTTATCACGGGCCGTTAGTGGGCCGGATGTCGTGTCAGACCATATATGGCCCATAGGCAGCACGGGCCATTCCCAGGCCGAAAGACACACTGTGCTGAAATGGGCCCATGTCTACATCGGGCCTCTAACACGCCGAAAGTCACTGGGCTATAATTGGGCCCAAATATTCCATGAACAATTAACGGGCCAGATCTGGCTTTGGGCCATAAATGGGCCTTTATTAAATAGGCCGTTATTGGGCTAGCCCACTAGTACCTGAGTAAGTACTACGGGCCTTTGACTGGGCCAGCCTTTTTAACCTATATGGGCCTATGTTGGGCCCTGCCATGTGTCGACGTATCATAGGCATATCTCCTCCAATGGACGGGCGACATCTGGCCCACTGACGAGCTGACACGTGTTTCCTCCGGCCAATCAGAATTTTACACTTGGAAATTTCCCATTAGTCCGGGCTATTAACGGGATATCGGATCCAAAACCGGACCCGGTAGCTTAATGATGTTCCGTTATGGTGGATGCCATGTGTCGGTCACCCTTGACGAAAGCACTTCTGTGACGCGTGATTTATCGTCATGGAAGTGGACACTTCCATGATGATAATTTTGGTAATGTCATGGAATACTTCTACGACAGCACATGTATGACTATCTTGATTCTGTCATAAAATCGTCATGGATGTACATGCATGACAGAAAACGTGACCTACTGTGACAAACACGTATCATCACGGAAGTGTATTTTTTTGGTAGTGCAGGCTCCTACACCTTCCTCGCCGTCACCCCCAGCCGAGTCACCCGAGCACACAATTGCTAGGGGGGACACGTCCGAGGAGGAAGCTACACAGACTCCGATCCACGAGCCTCGGGTCGATGGGCCTTAGGCCCACGAGACTCCGGTCCACGAGCCTCGAGTCGACGGGCCTTCGACCCACGAGACTTCGGGCCAGGACACTTGGGCCCATGTGACCCCGGACCAGGCCATGTCCCAGGAGATGTCCAGATGGGGTACCTGGCAAGATCCACCTGAGGGCCGAGTGGACATGCTGATGGTGACAGGCATCACTTTTCCAATAGCAGCGAGGGCGAGGTGGTTCAGGGGGGCACCGTCTACCAGCGAGGTAGTACACGGCTCCCGTCCCTGCTGGCGACCCGCGAGCAAAGGTGGATGATTTAGCCTAATGGGCAAAGGTAAATGCATTTACTCTTTTGTTACTTTTGCCATCATGTTTCTTCAAATATCTAATGCGTTGGCCTTGTCATACTACAGGGGTTGGGACCACGCGCAGGATGTCTGCAGGCCCAACCAAGTCCTTTTTGTGATTTGCCGATAAAACTTCCCAGGGTTTTGTCATGTTCACCCGTGAGGGTCAGCTTCTAGAGCTAGGATTGAGCTGGGAGCACTACTTGGCTGCCCCGGCCCTGCCGGAGGAGATGATCGATGGTGTTTTGTCCCACAGGAGGGCCGACCCGGTGATCAGAATGTTTTGGGTAATTTCTCCTTTACACAATTAAAGTTATTCGAATAAGCTTAATCATTGTACTACTCAATGTTGTCTCGTTTGATTGCAGACCTTCTATAGGTGTGAGGAGGGATACGAGGAGGCATGTGCATGGGTTATTGATGTCAAGTGCAGGCGCCTACTACAAAACTTATGGCACGAGGCTCGGGTGCAGGCTGTTCAAGACTACTTAGCCTCGCGTGGTGTTCGGAAGCCCAAGAAGAAGTGCCACAAAAAGTTTCTGAAGAAGGAGGGGTACATGACGGTAATTGCCTATATTCTTAAGGCCTTGTTCTTAGTTCTGTTGATTTGATTCGTAGGCATAGCGCTCAAGTTTCACTTTACTAACTTAGGTGCCCCCGAGATGGTGTGCGGATAAGATGGATTGTTGGGAGGCGTTGGTGGATGAGTGGTGCTCAGACGCATGGCTAGCCGTCCACAACAATGCCAAGGACAAGCGTGCCCAAATGAGAGGTGTGCCACACCATCAAGGCAGTGCCAACTTATATCAATATGGGCGGGACTGGGTATGTGGTTTGCTTCATTATTCATGGAATTCATTCTGTCATGCTAGCTTGAGCCCTTTAATTACTAATACTATGTTCCTCTCTTTTAGGCGGGATACAATATGGCACCGGCCAGAGTTGTTCGACCTCTATGCCATGGCCCATACTGCCCCGTACAAGAAGGCCAAAGCATTCTCTGCGTCTGACCTCGGTCATCTAGAGAACTTCACCAACATCTCCTCCCACAACAAACTCGTGAGGTACAGAGATGAGGGGAAGGCGAGGAAAGGGAGGACTTAAACCCGATCGGGCAGTTTGATCCGTAGCTGGTGAGAATATCTGGTGGCGAGAGGTCCCATGGCTCGATAGCCATTGGAGATGGACTTATACATTGTCCTCGCACTCTCCCGCAGATCAAGGCGCGCCGACCAAGCTCAGATCCTGAGATAAGGCCTCATCCACAGCCAATCGAGCTCGCCTCCGAGGCTAGTTATACATACTCATATTTCTTTCAAGCATTATATTGTGTGTGAAGCCATCGATGATTACAATGCTACGAGGAGTGGTGTTGTAGGCTGCTCTTCAGAGTGAGAGAGATAGAACCCAAGTGCTTCTGGTAGAGAGGGACCGACAGGCGGAGGAGAAGCAACAGGAGATGGAGGAGAAGACGACAAGGTTAATGGAGGAGAGGGCACTGGATGACATGCAGAACCAGGCCATGTACGAGCTCCTCGTGGTCAGTTTCTTCTGCATATTAGCCAAATCATGCATGTAATGTCCGTTTCATTACTAGCTAATATGACTGACTCGTCAAAACAAATATCCAGTCTGTGTGCCAGAAGGCCGGTCAGACCCCTCCGCCGATGCCATAGATTGCTCCGAGGACCATAGTGAGTTTAATTTGAATGGTCATTAGTTACTAGTATTAACATTTGAGTGTCGTCATGCTAATGAGACATTGCAAATGATCTTTGGTGCAGCGTACCTCCAGACAAGCATCACATGATCCTTCTCCAGTTGGTGGTACAGGCACGAGCAACGCTGGTGCTTCACCTCTGTGATGATGATAAGTTTTCTCCAGTGTTTTGCTTAACAAATGCATAATAACCTAGACTTAGCTTTATTTCCTCCAAAATGCTTACCATAATGACAATAGTAAATTGTATAGGTGCACTAGTTCGACGAAGAGATGGTGATACAAGTGTAGTAATGATAGTAGATATTGATTTTTTTAATAGGAGCAATAAAAAACAGCAAGGTACCAATTGATAAAACGGAGCACAAATAGTATTGCAATGCTTGAAAATGAGGCCTAGGGTCCGTACTTTCACTAGTGTAATCTCTCAGCAATGCTAATCTAATTGGATCATATAACCATCCCTCAACATGCGATGAAGAATCACTCCAAAGTTCTTATCTAGTGGAAAACATAAGAAGAAATTGTTTGTAGGGTACGAAACCACCTCAAAGCTATTCTTTCCGATCAATCTATCCTAGAGTTTGTACTAAAATAACACCAAGTTATTATTTCCGATCGATCTAACCAAGAATTCGTACTAAAATAACACCATATGATACACATCAACCAACTCTAATGTCACCTAGATACTCCAATGTCACCGCGAGTATCCGTGAGTTGATTATGCGATATGCATCAAACAATTTTAGATTCATAATACTCAATCCAACACAAAGAACCTCAAAGAGTGTCCCCAGATTTCTTCCGGAGAGACAAGGACGAAAACATGCATCAACCCTATGCATAGATCACCGCAATGTCACCTCGGGAATCTGCAAGTTGAGTGCCAAAACATATAATAAGTGAATCAATATAATACCCCATTCTCACCACGGGTATTCATATGCAAGACATATATCAAGTGCTCTCAAATCCATAAAAGTATTCAATCTGATAAAACAAACTCTCAAAGGGAAAACCCAATTCATCACAACAAGATATAGAGAGGAAAACACCATATTATCCAACTATATTAACAAAGCCCGCGATACATCAAGATCATGACATCTCAAGAACACGAGTGAGAGAGAGAGAGAGAGATTAAACACATATCTACTAGTACAAACCCTCATCCCTGAGGGTCGACTACTCCCTCCTCATCATGGTGGCCGCCAGGATGATGAAAATGGCCACAGGTGATGATTTCCCCCTCCGTCGGAGTGCCGAAACGGGGCCTAGATTGGTTTTTCGTGGCTATAGAGGCTTGCAGCGGCGGAAATTCTAATCTAGGGTTGCCCCAAGGGTTTTGGAATATTTGATGATTTATAGGGCGAAGAGGCGGTGCAGGAGGCCACCGAGGTGGGCACAACCCACCTGGGCGCGCCTGGGCCCCTAGGCGCGCCCTGGAGGGTTGTGCACCCCTCGAGACTCCCCTCTGGCACTTCTTTGGCCCATTGTATGTCTTCTGGTCTAAAACAATCTTCAAAAAGCTTCACTGCGTTTGGACGTTTGGTATTGATTTTCTGCAATGTAAAAAACAAGCAAAAATAGCAACTGGCACTAGGCACTATGTCAATAGGTAGTCCCATAAAATGGTGTAAAGTTGCTATAAAATGATTGTAAAACATCCAAGAATGATAATATAACAGCATGAATACTTCATAAATTAGAGATACGTTGGAGACGTATCAACATCCTCAAGCTTAATTCCTACTTGTCCTTGAGTAGGTAAATGATAAAAGAAATAATTTATGAAGTGTGAACGCTAGTAAAGTGCACAAGTTTGATCAATGATAATTTCTATCACTTTTCCTAGCATCATAAGAGAAATTCTTTCTCATAAAACTTCTCATGTTAAAGTAGCAATTGAAAATAGATTTTTTGATGTGGAATGCTACCTATCATATTTATCATATACTCTTTTCTTTTGTAGCATGGACATTTGGACTTGAATGATTCAAAGCAATAGTCTTTAATTTGACATGAGGACATCAATACGCAAGCATATCAACAAGCAACCATGTCAAAATATTAACACTAAAGAAACCTATCCTTAGCCCACCATGCTCAATCATTGATCCATTCATGAAACACACTTGCGTATTAGCTACATTTAATGCTCGAGTACGATCATAGTGCCCCTTAGTTGGTGCTTTATAAGAGAAGATGGAGACTCAAATAAAAAATAAAAAAATAAAAAAATAAAAATTGCATAAAGTAAATAGATAGGCCCTTCGCAGAGGGAAGTAGGGATTTGTTGAGGTGCCAAAATTCAAAGCTTAAATTGAGAGATAAAAATATTTTTGGAGGCATACTTTCCCGTCAATGAAAACGACCGAGTAGTTCCCAATACTTTTCGTGCTAGATATATCATAGGCGGTTCCCAAACAGAAAATAAAGTTTATTTCCTTTTCCACCATACTTTCACATTCCATGGCTAGATGTATCCATAGGTACGTCCATACCAACACTTTCCAAGGAATTATTATTTGACAACATAAAGTAAATTCATTTTTCATTTTGGGACTAGGCATCCCTAATACCTTTGCCGTACCCTCATGCAATGACAAGTGAATAAACACTCATCTTGAGAATAACACATCTAGCATGGAAAAAATTGGCCACCCCCTCCTGCTTCATGAGCGGTACAAGCACACAAAAGGGAAAATTTATTTTGAAAATTAGAGATGGCGCATAAAAATTTGCTTAGAACAGCACGGAAATACCGCATATAGGTAGGTATGGTGGACTCATGTGGCAAAACTGGGTTTAGGGATTTTGGATGTACAAGTAGTATTCCCACTTAGTACAAATGGAGGCTAGCAAATAGATTGAGGAGCAACCAACCAAGAAATGAAAATTCTCATGAACGAGCATTAAGCATAACTAACACCGAATAATGCACCACAAGTAGGATGCAATTTCATTCCATAACTATTGACTTTCATGCTTGCATAGGGAATCACAAACCTTAACACCAATATTCTTACTAAAGCACAATTACTCACTAACATGACTCACATATTATTATCCCAATGTCACAAAACCATTGCAAGGAATCAACTGTATCATATCCAATGATCTACATGAAAGTTTTATTATATCCTTCTTGAATATCCATCACTTTGGGACCAATCTATATATTACCATTGCTACTAGAAAACTCTCAAGAAAATTAAGTGAAGCACAAGAGCATAAGTATTTCTTCAAAATTTTCCACTCTCAAAATAATCTAAGTGAAGCATGAGAGTAAATGACAAACTACTCCAAAAAGATATAAGTGAAGATCAAGTGAGTAGTTAAGTAAATAGGTAGCTAATTGTAGACTCTCTCTTATTTCTAAACTTTCAGATCTGACTATTTTATTAAAATAACAAGCAAAAACAAAATAAAACGACAGTCTAAGAATAGCACACAGCATGTGAAGAAGCAAAAACTTAGGCTCAACCGATACTAACGATAAATGTTGATGAAGAAAGGTGGGATGCCTACCGGGCATCCCCAAGCTTAGATGCTTGAGACTTCTTGGAATATTAACATGGGATGCCTTGGGCATCCCCAAGCTTAATCTCTTGTGTCTTATTCATTCCTCTGATATCATGGTTTCCTAAATCTCAAAAACTTCATCACACAAAACACAACAAGAACTCGTGAGATAAGTTAGTATAAATCAATGCAATAACCTTATAATTCTCTACTGTAGCAAATCACTAAAATTATTATTGAACATTGCACACTAAATGCCTCTGCATATTTAATACTCCTATCCTCAAATAGAATCATTAAACGAGCAAACATATGCAAGCAATGCAAACATAGCAGCAATCTATCAAACAGAACAGTCTGTAAAGAGTGCAATATTCATCATACTTCCCTAACTCCAAACATTCTGAAAATTACCACACTATAGAAAATTTATTATAGCTTACTATGCAAAAAAGTTTCAACATTTTATCACAATCTGACTTTTCTAGTGAATTTTTGCAACAACAATAAACTTTCTGTTTTGAAACAACAACTCATATACTTGCAAAATAAGCATGGCAAAAGGCTATACTTGACATTTTTATTGAAGTAAAAGATGAAAAACATCACTATAGATATCAGCAAGCAAATCAAAACAAAATAAAATGATGCTCCAAGGAAAACTAGTATCATGTGACGAATGAAAATATAGCCCCAAGTAAGATTACCGATAATGTTGGAGACGAAAGAGGGGATGCCTTCCGGGGCATCCCCAAGCTTAGTTGCTTTGATATTCCTTGAATATTAACTTGGGGTGCCTTGGGCATCCCCAAGCTTAGGGTCTTGTCACTCCTTATTATCCCCATATTGATATCTCACCCAAAACTTGAAAACTTCAATCACATAAAACTTAATGGAACTTCATGAGATAGTTTAGTATGATAAAGACAAAGCATCCAATTTGGTACTGTCAAATACAAGATTCATAATTGTTCTCACACAATGCCTATTGTACCATATCATTTACACATTTTATATTGAGCAATATAAGTGATAGAAACTAGGAAACAAACAAACTATGCATTGAAAACAGAATCTTTCAAAAACAGAACAGTCTGTAATGATCTGGAAAACAACCATACTTCTGCTACTCCAAAAATTCTGAAAATTTAGGACATCGTAGGGAATTTGTATATGTATCACCTGTAAAACAATCAGATCAAAAACATGTTCCAGTGAATTTTGAAAATTCCTGGACTAAGCGCAAAAGTTTCTGTTTTTGCACAGATTCAAGTCAACTATCATTCACACTATCCAAAATGCTTTACTTGGTACTTTATCGAAACAAAAGCTATAAAATATGATTAATGCAGAAGCATAATCATGTGAACACACAAAAACAGTAGGTAAAAGTGGGTTGTATCCCAACAAGCACTTTTCTTTAAGGTCTTTTAGCTAGGCATGATGATTTCAATGATGCTCACATAAAAGATAAGAGTTGAAACATAACACGAGCATCATGAATCACATGGCAAGCACATTTAAGTCTAACCCACTTCCTATGCATAGGGATTTTGTGAGCAAACAATTCCATTGGAACAAGAATCAACTAGCATAGGAAGGCAAAATAAGCAAAACTTCAAGATTTGCAACACATAGAGAGGAAACTTGATATTATTGCAATTCCTACAAGCATAAGTTCCTCCCTCATAATAATTTTCAGTAGCATCATGAATTAATTCAACAATATAGCTATCACATAAAGCATTCTTTTCATGATACATCAGCATAGAAATTTTGTTACTCTCCACATAAGCAAATTTATTCTCATCAATAGTAGTGGGAGCAAACTCAACAAAATAGCTATCACGTGATACTTGATTGGCATAATCATATTGAGAATTAAAATTATGATGACAAGTTTCACGGTTATCATTATTATTTATAGCATACATGTCATAACCATAATCATCATAGATATCAACTTTGTTCTAATAGTCAATTGAAACCTCTTCCAAAATAGTGGATTCATCACTAAATAAAGTCATGACCTCTCCAAATGCACTTTCATCAATATTGTGAAAAGATTCAACACCCTCAAAAATAGTGGGATCATTACCTAGAGTTGACACTCTTCCAAACCCACATTCATCATTGTAATCATCATAACTAGGAGGCATGCTACCATTATAGCAAATTTGCACATCAAAACTTGAGGGAATAAAAATATCATCTTCATCAAACATAGCATCCCCAAGCTTATGGCTTTGCATATCACTAGAATCATGGATATTCAAAGAATTTATACTGACAACATTACAATCATGCTCATCATTCAAAGATGCTTTGTCAAACATTTTATAGAATTCTTCTTCCAACTGAGCACAATTTTCCTTTCCATCATTTTTACAGAAGACATTATAAAGATGAATAATATGATGCAACCTCAATTCCATTTTTTGTAGTTTTCATTTATAAACCAAACTAGTGATAAAACAAGAAGCTAAAAGATTCGATTGCAAGATCTACAGATATACCTTCATGCACTCACCTCCCCGGCAACGGCGCCAAAAAAGAGCTTGATGTGTACTATGCAACTTTATTCTTGTAGACTCGTGTTGGGACTCAAAGCGCAGAGTTTTGTAGGATAGTAGCAGTTTTCTCTCAAGTGGATGACCTAAGGTTTATCAATCCGTGGGAGGTGTAGGATGATGATGGTATCTCTCAAATAACCCTGCAACCAAACAATAAAAAAGTCTCTTGTGTCCCCAACACACCAAATACAATGGTAAATTTTATAGGTGCACTAGTTCGGCGAAGAGATGGTGATACAAGTGTAGCGATGATAGTAGATATTGATTTTTGTAATAGGAATAATAAAAAACAGCAAGGTAGAAATTGATAAAACGGAGCACAAACAGTATTGCAATGCTTGAAAATGAGGCCTAGGGTCCGTACTTTCGCTAGTGCAATCTCTCAACAATGCTAATCTAATTGGATCATATAACCATCCCTCAACGTGCAATGAAGAACCACTCCAAAGTTCTTATCTAGTGGAGAACATAAGAAGAAATTTTTTGTAGGGTACGAAACCACCTCAAAGGTATTCTTTATGATCAATCTATCCTAGATTTTGTACTAAAATAACACCAAGTTATTCTTTTCGATCGATCTAACCAAGAGTTCATACTAAAATAACACCATATGATGCACATCAACCAACTCTAATGTTACATAGATACTCCAATGTCACCGCGAGTATCCGTGGGTTGATTATGCGATTATGCATCAAACAATTTCAGATTCATAATACTCGATCGAACACAAAGAACCTCAAAGAGTGCCCCAAGATTTCTACCAGAGAGACAAGGACGAAAACGTGCATCAACCCCTATGCATAGATTACCCCAATGTCACCTTGGGAATCCGCAAGTTGGGTGCCAAAACATATATCAAGTGAATCAATACAATACCCCATTGTCACCACTGGTATTCATATGCAAGACATGTATCAAGTGCTCTCAAATCCATAAAAGTATTCAATCTGATAAAACAAAATCTGAAAGGGAAAACTCAATTCATCACAACAAGATAGAGAGGGGAAAACACCATATGATCCAACTATATTAACAAAGCCCATGATACATCAAGATCATGACATCTCAAGAACACGAGAGAGAGAGAGAGAGACAGAGAGAGATTAAACACATAGCTACTAGTACAAACCCTCGGCCCCGAGGGTGGACTACTCCCTCCTCTTCATGGTGGCCGCCGGGATGATGAAGATGGCCACCGCTGATGATTTCCGCCTCCGGCGAAGTGCCGGAATGGGTCTAGATTGGTTTTTTGTGGCTATAGAGGCTTGCGGTGGCGGAACTTATGATCTAGGGTTACCCCAAGGATTTTTGGAATATTTGATGATTTATATGGCGAAGAGGCGGTGCGGGAGGCCACCAAGGTGGGCACAACCCACCTGGGCGCGCCTGGGCCCCCAGGTGCACCCTGGTGGGGTGTGCCCCCCTCGGGGCTCCCCTCTGGCACTTCTTTGGCCCACGGGATGTCTTCTGGTCCAAAAAAATCTCCAAAAAAGTTTTGTTGCATTTGGACTCTATTTGGCATTGATTTTTTGTAATGTAAAAACAAGCAAAAAACAGCAATTGGCACTGGGCCCTATGTCAATAGGTTAGCCCCAAATATGATAAAAAGTTGCTATAAAATGATTGTAAAACATCAAAGAATGATAATATAACAACATCAATACTTCATAAATTATAGATATGTTGGAGACGTATCAGCCAGTGCTTCAGTATTAAGCTCCAGGAGACCTTCGATGTTGAAACGACACGAAACAACGATATGTGTTTTTTCGTAATTAAGCACGACTTCTGCTTCTTCAATGTGTAATTTCCGTCTTTTACAATTCAACTAGCTTATCCCATGCCATGCAAGACGCTATGTCTTGGAGAAGCTGGATTTTGAAGATCATGAAAATATGGAGACCAAGATAGTTCACCTAAGGACCCATCATGGTTATGATTTTGCTGTAAATCTATAGAATTCTGAGAGTGTTCCCATTTTTGTTGCCAAAATTGGGAAGCACTTTGCAATACGTATGATTTTCATGAGGGTATGCTTGTCACATTGGATCTTGGTGATCCTGACATCGATGAAGAGAATATGGACATTTGGTTCCTTGTTGATACGCTTCCAATTCTATCGCTATGTGAGTTTCTCAAACATATTTATTAAGTAATTTATATTGTTTATTTCAAAACAGTTGACAGCTTATTTCCATTAATAATTTATTTTCATTCTTCAAAAATTGTACGGAAGATGGTAGACAGAACCTACTACACCGATGGCGCAAAATCAACTTATCAGGAAAAAGATCATCTTATCTCATTTATTATTGATGTTGAGAATTACAATATCAATTATCAAACTCCTGCACATTATGGTCAATACGTGCCACTAGTGCACGTGTTGAACTACGGTAACATCTATGGAGATGGCATGGTAAGATTTTTTTACTATTACGACATCCTTGCATCTTTTGCATAAATTCTTCTAAAGCTAAACTACATTGCTAACTACGACATTATTACTATGTTTTTCAACAGAAAATCCCGAAGGATTATGTTCCTCATCTGATGTTTCCGAAAGGTTGCCTTGATGTTATTAGCTTACGCCCAGGTCATCCTAGGCTTCACTATTGTTGAGGGAGTCCTGGACTATGGGGTCCTCGGGGAGCCGGCCTATGTGACATGGTCCGGACTGATGGGCCGTGAAGATACGAGATAGAAGGCCTTCTCCCGTGTCTGGATGGGAGTCTCCTTTGCGTGGATGGTAAGCTTGGCGTCCGGATGTATAGTTTCCTTCCTTTGTAAACCGACTTTGTACATCCCTAGGCCCCTCCGGTGTCTATATAAACCGGAGGGTTTAGTCCTTAGAGGCGATCATAATCATACAGGCTAGACATCTAGGGTTTAGACATTACGATCTCGAGGTAGATCAACTCTTGTAACCCCTATACTCATCAAAGCCAATCAAGCAGGAAGTAGGGTATTACCTCCATCAAGAGGGCCCGAACCTGGGAAAACATTGTGTCCCCTGCCTCATGTTACCTTTGATCCTTAGACGCACAGTTCGAGACCCCCTACCCGAGATCTGTCGGTTTTGACACCGACATTGGTGCTTTCATTGAGAGTTCCACTGTGTCATCGCCAGAAGGCTCGATGGCTCCATCGATCATCTACAACAATACCGCCCTGAGGGGGACTTTTCTCCCTGGCCAAATTTTCAAATTCGGCGGCTTCGCACTGCGTGCCAACTCGATTGGCCATCTGGAGTAGATCGGCAGCTACGCCCCTGGTCATCAGATCAGCTTTGGAAATCTGAACTATGTCGCTGATATCCGTGGAGACTTGATCTTACAAGGGTTCGCGGCCTCGACCATAGCCCTAGCCTTAGATCCGGAGCGCGTCACCAAGTCCGAAGACGGGAGTTTAGAGCCCGCCGGACTCTCTGTAGCTATATAGCCTCACACCAGAAAACCGGATGAGATCGCATCTCCGACATGCCCGGAGTTACGTCAGGCTCCCTCTTTCACCATGAAGCCGAACTCCCCTCCGGGCACTAGCTCCAGACTCTCGAGGTCCGCGTCATGTGAGCTCGGCCAGGGAAATTCTATCCCGCCTGACTCTACGGACTCTCGCTTCCCCGTCCAAACGTCGCTCTTAAACGAGGCCCTGGACCTAATTCGATCTCTCGCCATTGCAGAAGAATCATTGTCGAACTACATCAGCCCATGCTAGGGGCTGAGAGCAGGGAATTTCACGTCCCACCCACCACCCACTTCATAGTCACTATCGAGGACTTAACCGACATGCTCGACTACGCTTCCGAAGACATCGATGACATGGACGACGATGCCGGAGAAGAGCAAAGCCAGAACCCGCCGTTTACAGGACGCTGGAAGGGTACATGGTGGACACACAAAGAGGATGACCATGATGGTGGGAGGGATCCAGTCGAGGACAAGCCTCTCGTGGCACCACCAAAGCATCGACGTCAGCGGCGCCGCTTGAAATCGCGTCGCAAAAAAGACAACAATACCGGCACCGGAGACAACAATACTCTAGAGAATGCCGAAGACCAAGAAGCCCCTATAGAACCAACATCCGAGCATGATGATTGGGAGGATGGGCAAGTCTACCCCGATGATCCTATCGGGAATGAGGGCGCGGAGGATAGTAACTACCTAACTATCTCCGAAGAGGACGAGAGCCTCGGCAATGAAGATTTGTAGCGACCAGACCTCAAACAGTCTGATCTCTGTGCTCAGTGTCATCCCTGGATCAGTAATGCTGACACCACACAGTACTTGGAGGATTTATAACAGAGTAGCAATCACACACTTATTACATCGAATGTCTCAAAAGAGAACTTATTGAAATAAATATGGCTTAAGGCCATCTGAAATCGATAACAGCGGAAGGCTTGGAAGATAAGTGAGTCCATCAACTCCAACGGCATCACTGAGTATAGAACCACGACCTAAAAGCATCTTACTCGTCGTCTGAAAAGTCTGCAACATGAAACGTTGCAGCCCGAAAACGGGTCAGCACATGGAATATGCTGGCAATGTAACACATAGAGAATAACAATGGAATAAGCTATACTACATGCATATATGGCTGGTGGAAAAACTCTATGGTTATAGTTTTGCATAAAGCCAATTTTTCCCTATTGCAAAGGAATAAATTTATTTAACTATCATGGTGGTTGTTAAACATTGAGAATGGTTGACAGCATTCTCAATCCCAATTAAAAGTACTCATTAAACCCAACAATATTAAATTAGAAGTAACATGATGAGATTCACATGATATCCAGGTACTAGATACTCAAGACATCCATAACCGGGGACACGGCTAACCATGATTAGTTTATACACTCTGCAGAGGTTTGCGCACTTTTCCCCACATGACTCGATCGCCTCCGCTTGATTTCTTGCACTACATGGTGTTTGAGAAACGGATGACCGAGACATAGTCTTTCAGAAGCACTTGCACCTTACAGAAGGGGTAGACCGTACCAACCTACATCCCCTACATCTGCTAGTCCACCCCGTAAGAGTTCACACAACTTAGTCAACTATGCTAGAGCCCATAATAGCATGTGGCTGCACACGGAAGTTTCTAGTTTGAATAATCTCATGATCCCTTTGAGCCTGGGTGGCGGTTCGAAGAAATACAGGCAAGTCCTGATAGAAACCAGGTGCCTCAATCCACCCAGATGTGTGTTTAAGTTGCCACCTTAAATAAACCATTAATTAACAATCTCACATCTATCATGGAAATTCACTCACCCAATCCACGTCTACTACCATAGCATGGCATAATAAGCAAACGTAGAAGTAACTCCCAAAGGTTTGATAATAAAACAGGTAATAGGTGCTACCTCGTCTACTTCCCATCCCACAATTTAATTAGATCCTAATCATGCAATGTTTGAGGATTGATCTAATGCATAAAACTGGGTAGTAGAAAAAGTATGATCAAAGTATTACTTGCCTTGCTGATGATCCGCGAAACCTAGAGACTCGAAGTAACAGGCGGCGAACTCCGGGTATTCTATCGCAGACAAACAAACAAGCATACAATAAGTACTCATCTAATGCGTAAAACTCGAATAAAAGATCTAACCAGAATGTTCAACTTAAGAACTCCGGTTTGCAACAAGAATCAAAGCAAACAAAGCAACGAAAGTCAAACGGCGAAAAACAGCTTTGTTTTGCTAATCTAGATCTAAGTCAAATTTTACAAAAGCGAAAACTTGTTTAAGTAGGTTATTCCGAAAGAGGGTTTTGAGACGAAACTCCAGGCGCTTGAATCACCTGATTCCGATAAACGAGCGAAAAGTTATACTAAAACGAAAATCAGATCAGGAATCACGATCAGAAAAATCGCGGATTAAATCCGAGAAAAAGAAAAACGACGAACGAGTCAGCGAACGAACGTTCGTTAACTAAACTAATCTGACGAATACGTTCGTTTAAACGAACGAACGAGCGAACGCTCGCTAATTAAACTAAACCGAAAATAAAAACCGATCTAACGAAAAACCGAAAAAAAACCGAAGAAAAACCCGCACGGTTTTTATAAAAAAAACGGCGGCACGCGGATCGAGGTGGCGGCGAACCTCGGCGGCAGCGGCGGCAAAGTCCGGCGGGGCTCCGGCGGCGGCGGCGGCGGATCTGGCGGCGACGGCGTTAGGATTAGGGTTTGGCGCGGGTGTGGGCCGGCGACGGCTGGCGGGCTGGCGGGGCGGGGCGGCTGGGCCTGGGGGTGCCGGGGCGGCGCTATATATATTGCCCCCCGAGCGGAGTCCCGCTCGGGCACGGCCCACAGGCGGTTCGCGTTTTTTTTAAAATAATTCCGCGCAGAAGAAAAATAAAAAGAAATAATAAACAGACTCCAAAAATCCCGAAATAAATTTTCCCCGGCTCCTAAAATCAAGCCAGACAAGATGAACATTTATTTGGGGCCTAAATGCAATTTTGAAAAACGCGCATTTTTCCTAAATTCAAATAAAAGGCGAAAAACTCCTAAATAAATCTTATTTGATTTTTTTATTAAATCTTCATTATTTCCTTATTTTGGGAAAGTCATTTTATTCCCTCTCTGAAATTTTTGGTAGTATAAATAATTGAAGATAAAATAAATAAAATCAATGATCCTATTTTCAAAATTTGAGAAAACCCCAAATAAGAAAATAACGAAATCCCCAACTCTCTCCGCGGGTCCTTGAGTTGCGTAGAATTTCTAGGATCAAGCCAACAATGCAACAAAATATGATATGCAATGATGGTCTATGTATAACATTCCAAATTGAAAATTTGGGATGTTACAAACCTACCCCCCTTAAGATGAATCTCGCCCTCGAGATTCGGGTTGGCTAGCAAATAGGTGAGGGTGGTCCTTGAGTAGATCTTCCTCTCGCTCCCAGGTGGCTTCCTCCTCGATGTGGTGGCTCCACTGAACCTTGCAAAACTTGATAACCTTACTGCGGGTAACTCGGCTGGCATACTCCAGAATCTTAACCGGTTTCTCCTCATAGGTCAAATCTTCTTTCAACTGAATCGCTTCTAGTGGCACAGTATCTCTCAGTGGTATATCAGCCATCTCATCGTGACACTTCTTCAACTGTGAAACATGGAACACATCGTGAACTCCTGACAATCCCTCAGGTAATTCCAACTTGTATGCTACTTCTCCCATGCGTTCCAAAACTTTGTATGGCCCCACAAAACGTGGCGCTAACTTTCCTTTAACTCCAAAACGCTTAACTCCTCGAAGCGGAGATACTCGAAGATAAACTCTGTCTCCGACTTCATATTCTATCCCCTTGCGTTTTGAATCCGCATAGCTTTTCTGCCTTGACTGAGCTACCTTGAGCCTGTCGCGAATCAACTTCACTTTCTGTTCAGACTCCTTAATCAAATCCGGTCCAAACGACTGGCGGTCTCCAACCTCATCCCACAACAACGAGGTTCTGCACCTCCTTCCGTACAAGGCTTCGAAAGGGGCCATCTTCAAACTGGATTGATAACTGTTGTTGTAAGAAAACTCCGCATATGGCAAGTTGTCATCCCAACTTGATCCATAATCCAAAACACAAGCTCTAAGCATATCCTCCAAAATCTGATTGACTCTCTCGGTCTGTCCATCTGTCTATGGATGGAAAGCTGTGCTAAATTCCAGCCTGGTTCCCAATGTTTCGTGCAACTTCTTCCAGAACTTCAAGGTGAATTGGGTTCCTCTATCTGATACGATACTCCTCGGAACTCCATGCAAACATACAATCCTTGTCATGTATATCTTAGCCAATTTGGCACTGCTATAGGTAGTCTTTACTGGGCTGAAATGAGCTACCTTCGTTAAACGATCGACTACAACCCAAATCGAGTCATAGCCTGAACGAGTCCTGGGCAATCCTGTGATAAAATCCATGCCTAGTTTGTCCCACTTCTATTCGGGTATAGGCAATGGCTGCAACAATCTTGCTGGCTTCTGATGTTCTGCCTTCACCCTCTGACATACATCACAAACTGCTACATACTCTGCAATATCCTTCTTCATTCCGGTTCACCAGAAAGTTTCCTTCAAATCCAAATATATCTTTGTATTTCTGAGGTGAATCGAATATGGTGAGTCATGTGCCTCTTGCAGAATCAACTTCCTGATCTCCGGTTATTGGGCACATAAACACGGTCCTCAAACCATAAGGTATCGTGCTCATCCTCACGAAAACCTTTGGCCTTTCCTTTGCTCATCCGTTCCTTAATGGAAGCAACTTCCTTATCTGCCTTTTGAGCTTCTCTGATTTTATCCATCAAAGTAGACTGAATCTCCAATGCTGCTACATAGCCTCTCGGAACTATTTCCAAACATAGATCATGAAGATCCTCGGCTAACTCCTTGGGTATTTCTCCCGTCATTAGTATATTAACATGGCTCTTACGGCTCAACGCGTCTGCTACAATGTTAGCCTTCCCGGGGTGATAATGCAATCTCATATCATAATCCTTAATAAGCTCCAGCCATCTCCTCTGCCTGAGATTTAACTCCTTCTGCGTGAAGATGTACTTCAAACTCTTGTGATCCGTGTACACCTCACAACGATTTCCAATGAGAAAATGTCTCCACGTTTTCAGTGCGTGCACTACTGTAATGCCCCGGATTCGATGCGCCAGGTGTCTGCCAGTTATTCACCGTCGTTGCCATGTCATTTGCTTGCATTTTGCATTTTATCATGTCATCATGTGCATCTCATTTTGCATCCGTGTTCATCTCATGCATCCGAGCTTTTTCCCTGTTGTCCGTTTTGCAATCCGGCACTCCTATGTCATCCGGCGTCCCCTTTTTGCCTCTTCTCTTGTGCGGGTGTTAAACGTTCTCGGAATGGACCAAAGTTTGCCAAGCGGCCTTGGTATAGCACCGGTAGACCGCCTGTCAAGTTTCGTGCCATTTGGAGGTCGTTTGATACTCCAACGGTTAACCGGGTAACCGCAAAAGCCTCTTTTGTGTGCAGCCCAACGCCCCATCTAAAGTGGCCCAAAACCCATCTAAGTCTCTTTCATGCTCTCGGTCGTTCGATCACGATCGCGCGGCCAAAAACCGCTCCCCATTTGGACTCTCCTAGCTCCCTCTACCTATAAAACGTCTTCCTCTCTCCATTTTTGGATCATTTTCCCCCTAACCCTAGCCCCGCTCCCCATCGCGCCGCCGGACACGTCCAACTCTGGCCGGACATGTCCAGCCTCCACGTCGCCCGGACCAATCCCGGGGCTACACATCAGCCCGCCGCCGCCCGAAGCCAGTGGCATCGCGCCACGTGGCCCCTTCGCCTCCTCCCGCCGCCGTTGCTGCCGCGCCGCCGCTCGGCCCTCGTCGCCGGCCGGCGACCGCGCCGCCCGCCGCCTCCCGCGGTTCCGCCCCTGACCAGCGCCCCTCCACCGCGCCGCCGTTGCCCAGGGCCTCCCGCCGGCAGATCACCACCGCCCTGCCAGCTTCCTCCGCCGCCGAACCACCTCTGCCGGCCGTCACCGCCGTTGCCTCGTCCGGCCGCGAGCTCACCGCCCCGCGTCTTCCTCCTCCACCTCCGGCCAGATCCGGCCGCGAGAGGGCCGGATCCGATGAGCCCGAACCGTCAGCGACCTTCCCCGTCTTCTCCGGTCGTCACCCTCCTCTCCGGCGTCTTCTCCGGCGAAGCCTCCGACCATCCTCGTTTTCCGTGCAAACCAAAGGTTGTCCCCGATTCCGCCCAAGTCCCTGTTATTCTCACTATATCATGTCATGTTCAACGCATCATAACTTGCTGTATACTGCTCCGTTTCGTGCGTGTAATATGTCAAATTGTTCGTCTCAACGAGTACTTCATTTCATATCATTGCATCATTTTCATTTGAGCTCATCTTGATGCCTGAATCATCGTTGTAAGAGTGCTATGTGATGTTAATCTGCTGAAACTGTTATAACATGCTCATTTGTCATTTTTGCCATGTTTGATGTGTGCATCCTATGAGGTTGATGTCTACATGTGTTTTGATCTATGCTATGCCATCTTTCAAGAGGTGCAATCCATGTATTTTTGTGACTTGTGTAGTGAGTGCATCGAGCTCGTGAAGTAGAGTACTTGCTGTTGCTGTTTTGCTAGGCTGATTCTGTTATTTCGTGATGCTATGTTAACCTGCTGCTACAAGTCATTCTATGCATAATCTGGAGATGTTCACTAAGGATGTTTTGTTATACATGTCATGCTCTATCCATCCATGCCCCTGGTTGCATTTATAGCCTACTGTAGCTTGTTGTTATCTTGCTCCAAAGTTGCTAAATAATGTTGCTGTCAGCCTGTTAACATTAAGTTTAGTTTTGGCCATGTGTTTTGCTAGTGATCCATGCATCCTATGAACTTGTTCTTGCCATGCTTAGCTTCATAAACATGTCTTCTTGCTGTTGGTTGCCTTGCCATGCCATGTATTGCTCTGTGGTGAGTGATTCAAGCTCACCAACATGCCTACTTATTATTGTTCCTGCCATGCATGAATCTGTCATATTATTTGCCATGTTTACATGGGTGCCATCATATCTTCTGATCCTTTTTGGCTCATGGTCAGTAAGGGACTTTTGTTCTATGCAATTAGTAGACTCATGCCATGCCTTTGTTTGCCATGATAAGTTCCTGTAACATGTTGTTTGATAGCTCTAAACATTGCAACCTGATGTTATTTCTGCTAAGCCTGAAACTGTTATTATTTGCAATCTTCCCATGTCCTTTTGAGCATGTTCTAGTGATTTCTGGAGATAGCTCAGTGTTCATGTTTTGTTATTCTTTACCTGTACTTCATGCCCATGCCTTTTGTTATTACGTTGAGATGTTGTAGCTTATTGTTTTGATGCTTGCAATATGCCTAGTTGCTGTTTTGGACAGATTGTTATTATAACTTGTTTCATGTGCGTGTGTTGAACCTTTGCTCCGTTTTAAGTGTGCTCTATATGAAACTTGCTAGATTTTGCATGTAGTTTCATAATATCATGTTGCATCCTTATTTTGAGGTGTTTGTTTGATGTTTGTATGCATTTTGCATCAATGCCATGTTTAACTTGTTTTGCTCATATCTTCTAGGCCGTAGCTCCGAATCTAATGAACTTTATATGTAACTTGACTAGAATTTCGTGTAGATCCTCTTGGTGCTCTTTAACTTGCTGTTTAACAACTTCAACTTAAGGTTTATTCAGTTCTGGACCAATTCCTAAATTTTCATATGAGGACTTACCGGAATTGTTGTATGTTGCTTCCGGCCTCATTTAAACTTGCTTTGATGTGTTGCTCTTGTTTGCATCGTCTCTTGCCATGAGTAGCTTAATGTAGCTTTGTCATGCATCATGCTTGTTGTGCATCATGTCTTGTTTATGTGTGGTGTGTTTACCATGTTGTGTGCTTCTTCTCGATAGTTCCCGTTTCGTTGCGATCGTGAGGATTCGTTCGTCTACGCTTGGTTCGTCTTCGTGGCTTCATCTTCTTCATGGACTCGTTATTCTTCCTTGCGGGATTTTAGGCAAGATGACCGCTACCCTGGATCTCACTACTATCATTGCTATGCTAGTTGCTTCGTTCTATCGCTTTGCTGCGCTACCTATCTTTTGCTCATCAAGCCTCCCAAATTGCCATGAACCTCTAACCTTTTGCACCCTTCCTAGCAAACCATTGCTTGGCTATGTTACCGCTTTTGCTCAGCCCCTCTTATAGCGTTGCTAGCTACAGGTGAAGTTGAAGATTGCTCCATGATGGACAGGGTTATGTTGGGATATCACAGTATCTCTTATATTATTAATGCATCTGTATACTTGGTAAAGGGTGGAAGGCTCGGCCTTATGCCTGGTGTTTTGTTCCACTCTTGCCGCCCTAGTTTCCGTCATACCAGTGTTATGTTCCTGGATTTTGCGTTCCTTACGCGGTCAGGTGATTTATGGGACCCCCTTGACAGTTCGCTTTGAATAAAACTCCTCCAGCAAGGCCCAACCTTGGTTTTACCATTTGCCTCACCACCACCTACTTTTCCCTTGGGAGTAATTAACCCAAGGGTCATCTTTATTATAGCCCCCCCCCCGGGCCAATGCTTGTCTAAGTGTTGGTCCGAACCAGAGCCACTTGCAGCGCCACCTCGGGGAAACTCGAGGTCTGGTTTTAGTTGTACGTATTGTTCATCCGGTGTTGCCCTGAGAACGAGATATGTGCAGCTCCTATCGGGATGTCGGCGCATCGGGCGGTCTTGCTGGACTTGTTTTACCATTGTCGAAATGTCTTGTAAACCGGGATTCCGAGACTGATCGGGTCTTCCTGGGAGAAGGTATATCCTTCGTTGATCATGAGAGCTTATCATGGGCTAAGTTGGGACAGCCCTGCAGGGTATAAACTTTCGAGAGCCGTGCCCGCGGTTATGTGGCAGATGGGAATTTGTTAATGTCCAGTTGTAGATAACTTGACACCAGATCCGAATTAAAACGCATCAATCGCGTGTGTAGCCGTGATGGTCTCTTTTCGGCGGAGTCCGGGAAGTGAACACGGTTTCTGGGTTATGTTTGATGTAAGCAGGAGTTCAGGATCACCTCTTGATCATTACTAGTTGACGACTGTTCCTTTGCTTCTCTTCTCGCTCTTATTTGCGTATGTTAGCCACCATATCATGCTTAGTCGCTGCTGCAACCTCACCACCTTTACCCCTTCCTTTCCCATTAAGATTTGCTAGTCTTGATACCCATGGTAATGGTATTGCTGAGTCCTCGTGGCTCACAGATTACTACAACAACTATTGCAGGTACAGGTTATGCGATGATCATGACGCGAGAGCAATGTTTGCTTGTTTGGAGTTCTTCTTCTGCTTCTTCTTCGATCAGGGGATAGGTTCCAGGTCGGCAGCCTGGGCTAGCAGGGTGGATGTCATTTGAGCTTCTGTTTGTGTTTCATCCATAGTCGGATGGTGCTCTTATGTAAGATGATGTTGTATTCGTATGGCATTGTATGCCTTTTGTATGTATCCCCATCTATTATGTATGTTGATGTAATGATATCCACCTTGCAAAAGTGTTTCGATATGCGGGTCTATCCTTGGTGGGACCTTCGAGTTCCTTTTGGATAGGGTCACATATTGGGCGTGACAACTACGGCTGCTAACTCCAAATCATGAGTAGCATAATTCAACTCATGAGGCTTAAGCTGTCGTGAAGCATATGAAACAACTCTTCCCTCCTACATAAGCACTGCTCCAAGTCCTCGACGTGAAGCGTCGCAATACACTTCATAATCCTTGGTCTGATCTGGCAGAATTAATACTGGTGAGGTAACCAAACATTTCTTCAACTCTTGGAAACTAGCCTCACACTCCTCAGTCCAAATGAACTTCGTATCTTTCTTCAGCAATTCGGTCATAGGCTTCGCAATCTTCTAGAAATTTTCAATGAACCTCCGGTAGTATCCTGCGAGTCCAAGGAAACTCCTGATCTCTCCAACTGTTGTTGGAGCTTCCCAGTTAGTCACAGTGACAACTTTAGTGGGGTCTACTGCGATACCTTCTCCAGATATAACATGTCCGAGAAATCCAACTTCCTTCAACCAAAACTCACACTTGCTGAACTTGGCGTATAGCTGATGTTTTCTGAGCTTCTCGAGTACCAAACGCAAGTGCTCCTTGTGTTCCTCTTCATTCTTCGAGCACACCAAAATATCATCAATGAACACTACGACAAACTTATCCAAAAACTCCATAAACACCTTGTTCATCATGTTCATAAAATAGGCTGGGGCGTTAGTCAGACCAAATGTCACATCCCTAGCTCTGGCCTGTCCTGTGCTTGCTTCCATCTGTGCATCATGTTTAAATTTTTAAAAACTTGAACTGAGGAAGTCAGAAGCCTCAAAACCCTAAATAAAAGAAGGGCAAAAACCCTAAAATCTCATTCATTGTTCCAAAATGCTCCTCTTAGATGTTTAATATTTTTGGCAAGGGTTTTGATCCAAACCAAAAATAATGAACATTTTAAAAGGATTTATTTTTGGGACTTTGAATTTAAATCATTAGCTATTTGAATTTGAATTATATTCATATAACTAGAATATAATTTCAAATACCCCTGAAATATTTTATAAGCTTTTGGAAAAGTCCATCTAGCAAAATAAAAATATTCAGAGGAGTTTTTGGCATTGTTTGAATTTGTTTAAATTCAAACAATGGCAAAAGATATTAAATAAAAGAAACAGAACAGAAATAAAAAAAAAGAGCAGAAGCCTACCTGGCGCTCACCTCTCAGCCCACCCGGCCCAAACCTACCTGGCGGCCTAGCTGGCAGGCCCAGCCCACCTCCTCCTCCCTGTCGCCTTCCTCCTCACGCCAGTAGGCAGAGGAGGGACTCGGCGCACGCGCCCGAGCTCGCCACGCCACCACCCTGCTCGTCTGCATCGCCTGGACACCGCGACGCCTCGCGTCATCCTCTCGGCGCTGCCCCGACCCCCTGGAACCCCCTCGACCTCTCCCATCGCCTCTCCCCTTCTCCGTCCCTCTCGCACACAACCGGCCGAGCGCCACCGTCGCTGACCCTCGCTGCCCTCACGGCCACCGCCACCCCCTCTCCTCCCCGACGCGCTCCCGAGCTCCGCAGTGCCTCCCTCGACCTCTCCGTCGACTCACGCGACCGGAGAAGCCCCGAAGCACCGTCCCGACGCTTTTCCCCTCCTCGGCCACCGAGGACCGCCGCTGTCGATTCGCCGCCTCCGACGCCTCCCCGAGACCTCCGAGCTGCTCATCGACCTCGCGGTGAGCCTCCGTGCAGAACCCCTCTCTTTCCCCTCGCGTTTGCGAGCTCTAGGCCATAGCTCCGTCGCGGCCGAACTCCGGCCGCCGCTGACCTTGTCGCCGCCGTCACCTGCAGCCACTGGAGCTCCCACCCGAGTGCACCATCGTGCTCAGAACGTCTCCACGAGCCCGTTGCCTGCCGCAGCTCGCCCTCTCGTGCCCCCTAGTGGTCCCCTGACTGTTATGTTGAGCTCGTGATCAAGTTGGGTTCTTCTGAACCATCCTTCTCCAAAAATCGGTGTTAGATATCCCTGAGCTAGTTGGTTAAGCTAGACAACAACTTGGAGAGTTGGAAGATAAAAGCTTGCCTGACTTAGTTCGTTCCAAAGGGATATTCTTGTGTAGGGTGTGCTGAAGAAAGATGATATCTTCATCGATTGGTCCTTGTGATCAGTTGCTGGAACTATTGTCTTATCAATCCTTGATTTGAGTGTGGGCTATCGTCAAATCAAATCAGTACCAACGATGTTCGTAATGTTGTCTTACTCGTGGTTGATCCCTCGAGCATACACCATTACATCTTTGGTCTGACCAATGCTATCACCGTGTTCACTTAACTATGGAATTCCTTTTAAAAGGAAACCTAGATGAATTGTTGTTGAGCCCATTGGCAACATCCTTATCTCCTCCATGATGTTGTTGAACATTAAGCTAGTGTTGGAAACTTTTGAAAGCATTTTCTTCATGCTAGCTCATGAAGTATTGTTCGATGGAAGGAGTGACTTCCTCTTATACACGTGCATTTGGTGAAAGTTGCCGCCGTGAATTTGAGAAAGATTGTTTTGTTTCCTTTGGAATCATCCCAAATCAGTCATGCACACGTGCGAAGTATTCTGTAGTCTGGAGACTTGCAACCTTCGTTCTATATGTGTCCCTAGCACACTAAGCCACTGATTGACTTGTTCAAGGAAAAGAAGTCTATGCTTGGGATCTAATCCATGGACTTGCGTAAAGACTTCGATATCCTCGATTATGGTTCCCCACCCGAACTCGGTAGTGTTTGATTATAAGACTACTACGTGGCCATGCTTGTCTGGGACAACGTGTTCACATGCTAGTAGCAGAACCAGCTCATGTTTGGAGCTTGCTATCGTAGTTCATTCCCGAGAATCTCGCAACGTCATCTCATCGATTTGTGTTGCAAACTTTCGTTTTTCTTCCTAGACTCGATGAGTCTGGAATATCCTGACACCAACCAGATCTGAATCTCAGGCAGATATGATGGTTTGGAACATTTCCCAAGAACTATAATATCGGTCCCTCGAAAACCGGTAAAGTGGATGTCGTGGCCAACACACCCAGCCGGAAGACCTGTTATTATAATATCTTGATTGAGGAAGTTGGCCACCTCCCCATAGGGATTTCGTAGGATTTACTCCCTAGTTGCCCCTATGGATTTTGAGATCCCGAAGTCCGATTTTTTTTACTTGATGTTCTAGATATCAAACCATATCTATGAATGGGTTACGCTAGCACATCAAGGAGAACATTAGAAGCGGAGTGCTAAATGTCTCTCGGTCGATCATCCAGATTTTATTTGCTTGGCCTCGCTAAGGTGAAATCTGAGAAAGTGTTATCCTCCTTCGCATCTGCATCGTCCATCGCTATTCATCATGGTAGTATGTTGTGTTGTCAGCACCCTTGACGCGGTTGTTGATAAAACCTTGATGATTGTGGAAATGCTCAAGTTCTTGAGAGCACGCACAAGCTCTACGTGTTATCATCGGCTCTAATTGGGATGCTCTCAGTTCCCTCGGCAATGCTATGACCTTCTCAAACAGTGAATTCACTCTCTATTGTTGGGTTCTTCCCCAGTTACCAGAATCATTCCCAGCATTTGCATTTTGTTCCCAGCTTGCACCGCCAATGTGCCATTCTACCATGGGTCTCCTCCATTTCTGGTGATAAGCAAATTCATCCATTACGTTGTCTTCAACAAGGTAATCCACATCATCCAAGTCCGAGTATGCCATTCTACCGACCCCCTCCAAACGATCGCTTGAGAATTGCCTTAGGCTGGTATAAAGGTTTTCAATGATCTCTGAATCAAAGGTAATTCTTTTTGCCACTTAAGGAAATAACCTACGAATCACCCTCCTCCAGGATGTTTCGTCGTGGTATCATGGCAACTCAACTCCTCGCTACGTGGACAATCGTTTACCACCTTCTTAAGTGTGGAATTGTTGCCCACCTAGTGAACCTTCATCATCCGTTTCTTTCCACCCCTCTTGATGTGTATCTCGTGTCTCAACCCGAGAGATGGTCTTATGTCTCATTCCGTGAGTTGTTCGATCTTCGAGAAGATCGACCCTTCTAGAGTCTCCTTCTTCCCTCCATGTCATGTTGACAGGATTTTTCAAGGCAAGACTTCAAGACAATGATGGTGAATGAATCAACGTTCAACTGAAGTGCACCCTGGATCGTGAAGATTATACTAGTCTGCGTTACCCTTCACCTTACCCTACGCTTGAATCTCGAGACGAGATTCTTGTTTAGTGGGGGTGAGTTGTCACATCCCTAGCTCTGGCCTGTCCTGTGCTTGCTTCCATCTGTGCATCATGTTTAAATTTTTAAAAACTTGAACTGAGGAAGTCAGAAGCCTAAAAACTCTAAATAAAAGAAGGGCAAAAACCCTAAAATCTCATTCATTGTTCCAAAATGCTCCTCTTAGATGTTTAATATTTTTGGCAAGGGTTTTGATCCAAACCAAAAATAATGAACATTTTAAAAGGATTTATTTTTGGGACTTTGAATTTAAATCATTAGCTATTTGAATTTGAATTATATTCATATAACTAGAATATAATTTCAAATACCCCTGAAATATTTTATAAGCTTTTGGAAAAGTCCATCTAGCAAAATAAAAATATTCAGAGGAGTTTTTGGCATTGTTTGAATTTGTTTAAATTCAAACAATGGCAAAAGATATTAAATAAAAGAAACAGAACAGAAATAAAAAAAAAGAGCAGAAGCCTACCTGGCGCTCACCTCTCAGCCCACCCGGCCCAAACCTACCTGGCGGCCTAGCTGGCAGGCCGAGCCCACCTCCTCCTCCCCGTCGCCTTCCTCCTCGCGCCAGTAGGCAGAGGAGGGACTCGGCGCACGCGCCCGAGCTCGCCACGCCACCACCCTGCTCGTCTGCATCGCCTGGACACCGCGACGCCTCGCGTCATCCTCTTGGCGCTGCCCCGACCCCCTGG
Organism: Triticum dicoccoides; assembly: GCF_002162155.2. NCBI lineage: Eukaryota > Viridiplantae > Streptophyta > Magnoliopsida > Poales > Poaceae > Triticum > Triticum dicoccoides. Next base: position 396,371,657 of record NC_041387.1, on the reverse strand, counting down.
AACCCCCTCGACCTCTCCCATCGCCTCTCCCCTTCTCCGTCCCTCTCGCACACAACCGGCCGAGCGCCACCGTCGCTGACCCTCGCTGCCCTCGCGGCCACCGCCACCCCCTCTCCTCCCCGACGCGCTCCCGAGCTCCGCAGTGCCTCCCTCGACCTCTCCGTCGGCTCACGCGACCGGAGAAGCCCCGAAGCACCGTCCCGACGCTTTTCCCCTCCTCGGCCACCGAGGACCGCCGCTGTCGATTCGCCGCCTCCGACGCCTCCCCGAGACCCCCGAGCTGCTCATCGACCTCGCGGTGAGCCTCCGTGCAGAACCCCTCTCTTTCCCCTCGCGTTTGCGAGCTCTAGGCCATAGCTCCGTCGCGGCCGAACTCCGGCCGCCGCTGACCTTGTCGCCGCCGTCACCTGCAGCCACTGGAGCTCCCACCCGAGTGCACCATCGTGCTCAGAACGTCTCCACGAGCCCGTTGCCTGCCGTAGCTCGCCCTCTCGTGCCCCCTAGTGGTCGCCCGTGTCTCACCCGAGCTCCGGCGGCCGCAACCGAGCTCGCCGCCGTCGACTCCGGCCACCCCAGGCCCGGAGACCACGACCATCCGACGCGCCATCGCGCCAGCTCTCCGTAGAGCCAAAGGGCGCACCGAAAGGTGCCCTGTATGTGAAACCCGCACCTGCACCGCCGCGTTTAGCCTCGCCGGCGGCTAAACGCCGGCGAGTTGACCCCGCTGACCAGGGGTTTGACCTCCCCCTGGGTCGATGACAGGTGGGGCCAGCCCCCTGTTAATTAGTTTAGTTTATTTTAATTTATTAGCCACTGTTTCACTGCCATGTGGGCCCGAGGCCCTGCTAATTTGGTTTAGGTACTAATTAAATTTTAGCTAACCCACTGACCCGCTGACTGTGGGCACCAGCCCTTCTAATTACGTTAGTTAAGAATTAACTAAACCCTGTTTAGTTCCTGTGTCACTGACGTGTGGCCCCCACACGTCAGGTTTGACCTGGAGCGCCCAGTTGACCTGCTGACGTCACGGTGACGCACTGCTGACGCAGTAAATGTTTTCTGGAATTTAAATAATTCTTAAATGATTTATTAATTTCAGAAAATGCCCTAAACTTCAATAAATCATAGAAATTCAACCGTAACTCCAAATTAAATAATTTATATATGAAAAATTATCAGAAAAATTCAAGGAATCCATCTGTACCATTTTCATGCATGTTAGAACAACTTATAGATGTTGTTTAGCACAAATCATATAAAGGGCATTTAAATAATCACATATGGAGTTTGAATTTGAATCTTGTATTCAAACCAACTTCATTTAATCTGTTGCTAGTTGCATTAGCTCAAAACACATTCATTTTGCCATGTCATGAGCATGCATCATATTGTGCATTGCATTGATTGTATTTCTTCCTTGTTGCCGGTATCTGTTCCCTCCCGGTAGACGATGTTCCGACGTTGTGATCGTTGACACTGATGAAGACTCAATGTTATCTTCAGAAGTGCCAGGCAAGCAAAACCCCCTTGTTCATTCCGATACAATCCTAGTCTCTCGCTCCTGCTCTCTTTTAATGCATTAGGATAACACCGATCCATCTGTTACTTGCTGCGGTAGCTGAACCCCTTTATCCTTTGCATGACCTGTCATTGCCACAGTAAATAGATGAAACCCACTAGCATGAGTAGGAGTTGTTTGAGCCCTGTTGTGCCTACTCATTCATGTTTGTTTGTCATGCCTGCTACTGCTTAGAGTTGAGTCAGGTCTGATTCATCGGGGATGAATCAGAGGTGTGTGAACATGTCCTACTGTGTGTGAGCTAAGTGTGTGAACACGATTTGGTAAAGGTAGCGGTGAGAGGCCATGTAGGAGTACATGGTGGGTTGTCTCATTGCAGCCGTCCTCAGGAACTGAGTTCTGTGTTTGTGATCCATGATTCAGCTACTACCATACATTGGGCCCTGAAATATGACCCCGCTCGACTTCTTATTCACCCTTGTCCTCTGTCCAGGAGTTGCAAGTAGTTTCTGGTGTTTGTAGTATGCTGGAGGCCGTGCGCAGCGCTGACCGTAGGGGTGGGCTGTGATGCGGTAGGCACGTGGCCGGGTAAATCGGGCACCCGTTTGGTGTCACGGAACCCTGTTCACATCGTTTGGGGCTGTGAGCGAAACTCCGGCCGGATCTCCTCATGGATGGAACCCGAATAGGCGATAAACCTGGACTAGAGACTTGAGTGTTTAGGTAGGTCGTGGTCTACACCCACGTCGGCTTTCGCTTGAAGTCTGCCGAGCACATGTCGTGTGCAGACGCTAAGTGGTGGAAACATGTATGAAGAAGTACACCCCTGCAGGGTTAACATCATCTATTCGAATAGCCGTGTCCACGGTAAAGGACTTCTGGGTTGCTTATATCAGTTCATAAACAAGTGAAAGTGGATACTCTAAAATACGCAAGATAAGCGTGAGTGCTATGGATGGCGCTCTCGTAGGGAGACGGGAGCGGATCCATAGTGGTGTATTGATATGGGGAATATGTGGACTCGTGTGCGCCACCTCAAAAGAGTTACATTGCAGTCGTAGTTCAGGATAGCCACCGAGTCAAAGCTGGCTTGCTGCAGTTAAACCCCACCATCCCCTTTGTTGATAATGATGCATATGTAGTTAGTTCTGATGTAAGTCTTGCTGGGTACATTTGTACTCACGTTTGCCTATTTTATGTTTTTGCAGAGAGACTTCGGTCTCACTAGTAGTTCCACGTGGACTTCGACGTTTAGCTTGTTACCTCAGCTACGATCTTGTGCCCTCGGCAGGATCTGGTAGATAGTCAGGCTTCTCAGCCTTTTTCATTTATAGATGTCTGTACTCAGACATGTTAAGCTTCCGCATGTGCTTTGACTTGTATGCTCTGATTGTTGGGTCATGAGACCCATGTTTGTAATATCTCGCTCCTCGGAGCCTATTGAATAAATTACTTGAGTCGTAGAGTTATGTTGTGATGCCATGTTGTATTTGCACATATCGAGCATATTGTGTGTATGTTATTGAAATGCTTGGTATGTGTGGGATCTGACCATCTAGTTGTTTATCTTTAGTAGCCTATCTTACGGGGAAATGTCTCCTAGTGTTTCACTGAGCCTTGGTAGCTTGCTACTGCTCCGGAACACTTAGGCTGGCCGGCATGTGTCCTTCTTCGTTCCTGTGTCTGTCCCTTCGGGGAAATGTCACGCGATGAATACCGGAGTCCTGTTAGCCCGCTACAGCCCGGTCCACCGGAGTCCTGCTAGCCCAGTGCTACAGCCTGGCTTCACTCGCTGATGACCGACACGTTCGATGCTGGGTCATGGATGCCTGTCCCTGTAAGTCTGTGCCACTTTGGGTTTACGACTAGCCATGTCAGCCCGGGCTCCTTATCATATGGATGCTAGCAACACTATCATATACGTGTGCCAAAAGACGCAAACGGTCCCGGGCAAAGGTAAGGCGACACCCGTGGGAATACCGTGCGTGAGGCCGCAAAGTGATATGAGGTGTTACATGCTAGATCGATGTGGCATTGAGTCGGGGTCCTGACA
>NC_041387.1:396355116-396366517 GCF_002162155.2 Triticum dicoccoides | reverse complement strand
GTCCCCTGACTGTTATGTTGAGCTCGTGATCAAGTTGGGTTCTTCTGAACCATCCTTCTCCAAAAATCGGTGTTAGATATCCCTGAGCTAGTTGGTTAAGCTAGACAACAACTTGGAGAGTTGGAAGATAAAAGCTTGCCTGACTTAGTTCGTTCCAAAGGGATATTCTTGTGTAGGGTGTGCTGAAGAAAGATGATATCTTCATCGATTGGTCCTTGTGATCAGTTGCTGGAACTATTGTCTTATCAATCCTTGATTTGAGTGTGGGCTATCGTCAAATCAAATCAGTACCAACGATGTTCGTAATGTTGTCTTACTCGTGGTTGATCCCTCGAGCATACACCATTACATCTTTGGTCTGACCAATGCTATCACCGTGTTCACTTAACTATGGAATTCCTTTTAAAAGGAAACCTAGATGAATTGTTGTTGAGCCCATTGGCAACATCCTTATCTCCTCCATGATGTTGTTGAACATTAAGCTAGTGTTGGAAACTTTTGAAAGCATTTTCTTCATGCTAGCTCATGAAGTATTGTTCGATGGAAGGAGTGACTTCCTCTTATACACGTGCATTTGGTGAAAGTTGCCGCCGTGAATTTGAGAAAGATTGTTTTGTTTCCTTTGGAATCATCCCAAATCAGTCATGCACACGTGCGAAGTATTTTGTAGTCTGGAGACTTGCAACCTTCGTTCTATATGTGTCCCTAGCACACTAAGCCACTGATTGACTTGTTCAAGGAAAAGAAGTCTATGCTTGGGATCTAATCCATGGACTTGCGTAAAGACTTCGATATCCTCGATTATGGTTCCCCACCCGAACTCGGTAGTGTTTGATTATAAGACTACTACGTGGCCATGCTTGTCTGGGACAACGTGTTCACATGCTAGTAGCAGAACCAGCTCATGTTTGGAGCTTGCTATCGTAGTTCATTCCCGAGAATCTCGCAACGTCATCTCATCGATTTGTGTTGCAAACTTTCGTTTTTCTTCCTAGACTCGATGAGTCTGGAATATCCTGACACCAACCAGATCTGAATCTCAGGCAGATATGACGGTTTGGAACATTTCCCAAGAACTATAATATCGGTCCCTCGAAAACCGGTAAAGTGGATGTCGTGGCCAACACACCCAGCCGGAAGACCTGTTATTATAATATCTTGATTGAGGAAGTTGGCCACCTCCCCATAGGGATTTCGTAGGATTTACTCCCTAGTTGCCCCTATGGATTTTGAGATCCCGAAGTCCGATTTTTTTTACTTGATGTTCTAGATATCAAACCATATCTATGAATGGGTTACGCTAGCACATCAAGGAGAACATTAGAAGCGGAGTGCTAAATGTCTCTCGGTCGATCATCTAGATTTTATTTGCTTGGCCTCTCTAAGGTGAAATCTGAGAAAGTGTTATCCTCCTTCGCATCTGCATCGTCCATCGCTATTCATCATGGTAGTATGTTGTGTTGTCAGCACCCTTGACGCGGTTGTTGATAAAACCTTGATGATTGTGGAAATGCTCAAGTTCTTGAGAGCACGCACAAGCGCTACGTGTTATCATCGGCTCTAATTGGGATGCTCTCAGTTCCCTCGGCAATGCTATGACCTTCTCAAACAGTGAATTCACTCTCTATTGTTGGGTTCTTCCCCAGTTACCAGAATCATTCCCAGCATTTGCATTTTGTTCCCAGCTTGCACCGCCAATGTGCCATTCTACCATGGGTCTCTTCCATTTCTGGTGATAAGCAAATTCATCCATTACGTTGTCTTCAACAAGGTAATCCACATCATCCAAGTCCGAGTATGCCATTCTACCGACCCCCTCCAAACGATCGCTTGAGAATTGCCTTAGGCTGGTATAAAGGTTTTCAATGATCTCTGAATCAAAGGTAATTCTTTTTGCCACTTAAGGAAATAACCTACGAATCACCCTCCTCCAGGATGTTTCGTCGTGGTATCATGGCAACTCAACTCCTCGCTACGTGGACAATCGTTTACCACCTTCTTAAGTGTGGAATTGTTGCCCACCTAGTGAACCTTCGTCATCCGTTTCTTTCCACCCCTCTTGATGTGTATCTCGTGTCTCAACCCGAGAGATGGTCTTATGTCTCATTCTGTGAGTTGTTCGATCTTCGAGAAGATCGACCCTTCTAGAGTCTCCTTCTTCCCTCCATGTCATGTTGACAGGATTTTTCAAGGCAAGACTTCAAGACAATGATGGTGAATGAATCAACGTTCAACTGAAGTGCACCCTGGATCGTGAAGATTATACTAGTCTGCGTTACCCTTCACCTTACCCTACGCTTGAATCTCGAGACGAGATTCTTGTTTAGTGGGGGTGAGTTGTCACATCCCTAGCTCTGGCCTGTCCTGTGCTTGCTTCCATCTGTGCATCATGTTTAAATTTTTAAAAACTTGAACTGAGGAAGTCAGAAGCCTAAAAACTCTAAATAAAAGAAGGGCAAAAACCCTAAAATCTCATTCATTGTTCCAAAATGCTCCTCTTAGATGTTTAATATTTTTGGCAAGGGTTTTGATCCAAACCAAAAATAATGAACATTTTAAAAGGATTTATTTTTGGGACTTTGAATTTAAATCATTAGCTATTTGAATTTGAATTATATTCATATAACTAGAATATAATTTCAAATACCCCTGAAATATTTTATAAGCTTTTGGAAAAGTCCATCTAGCAAAATAAAAATATTCAGAGGAGTTTTTGGCATTGTTTGAATTTGTTTAAATTCAAACAATGGCAAAAGATATTAAATAAAAGAAACAGAACAGAAATAAAAAAAGAGCAGAAGCCTACCTGGCGCTCACCTCTCAGCCCACCCGGCCCAAACCTACCTGGCGGCCTAGCTGGCAGGCCCAGCCCACCTCCTCCTCCCTGTCGCCTTCCTCCTCGCGCCAGTAGGCAGAGGAGGGACTCGGCGCATGCGCCCGAGCTCGCCACGCCACCACCCTGCTCGTCTGCATCGCCTGGACACCGCGACGCCTCGCGTCATCCTCTCGGCGCTGCCCCGACCCCCTGGAACCCCCTCGACCTCTCCCATCGCCTCTCCCCTTCTCCGTCCCTCTCGCACACAACCGGCCGAGCGCCACCGTCGCTGACCCTCGCTGCCCTCGCGGCCACCGCCACCCCCTCTCCTCCCCGACGCGCTCCCGAGCTCCGCAGTGCCTCCCTCGACCTCTTCGTCGGCTCACGCGACCGGAGAAGCCCCGAAGCGCCGTCCCGACGCTTTTCCCCTCCTCGGCCACCGAGGACCGCCGCTGTCGATTCGCCGCCTCCGACGCCTCCCCGAGACCCCCGAGCTGCTCATCGACCTCGCGGTGAGCCTCCGTGCAGAACCCCTCTCTTTCCCCTCGCGTTTGCGAGCTCTAGGCCATAGCTCCGTCGCGGCCGAACTCCGGCCGCCGCTGACCTTGTCGCCGCCGTCACCTGCAGCCACTGGAGCTCCCACCCGAGTGCACCATCGTGCTCAGAACGTCTCCACGAGCCCGTTGCCTGCCGCAACTCGCCCTCTCGTGCCCCCTAGTGGTCGCCCGTGTCTCACCCGAGCTCCGGCGGCCGCAACCGAGCTCGCCGCCGTTGACTCCGGCCACCCCAGGCCCGGAGACCACGACCATCCGACGCGCCATCGCGCCAGCTCTCCGTAGAGCCAAAGGGCGCACCGAAAGGTGCCCTGTACGTGAAACCCGCACCTGCACCGCCGCGTTTAGCCTCGCCGGCGGCTAAACGCCGGCGAGTTGACCCCGCTGACCAGGGGTTTGACCTCCCCCTGGGTCGATGACAGGTGGGGCCAGCCCCCTGTTAATTAGTTTAGTTTATTTTAATTTATTAGCCACTGTTTCACTGCCATGTGGGCCCGAGGCCCTGCTAATTTGGTTTAGGTACTAATTAAATTTTAGCTAACCCACTGACCCGCTGACTGTGGGCACCAGCCCTTCTAATTACGTTAGTTAAGAATTAACTAAACCCTGTTTAGTTCCTGTGTCACTGACGTGTGGCCCCCACACATCAGGTTTGACCTGGAGCGCCCAGTTGACCTGCTGACGTCACGGTGACGCACTGCTGACGCAGTAAATGTTTTCTGGAATTTAAATAATTCTTAAATGATTTATTAATTTCAGAAAATGCCCTAAACTTCAATAAATCATAGAAATTCAACCGTAACTCCAAATTAAATAATTTATATATGAAAAATTATCAGAAAAATTCAAGGAATCCATCTGTACCATTTTCATGCATGTTAGAACAACTTATAGATGTTGTTTAGCACAAATCATATAAAGGGCATTTAAATAATCACATATGGAGTTTGAATTTGAATCTTGTATTCAAACCAACTTCATTTAATCTGTTGCTAGTTGCATTAGCTCAAAACACATTCATTTTGCCATGTCATGAGCATGCATCATATTGTGCATTGCATTGATTGTATTTCTTCCTTGTTGCCGGTATCTGTTCCCTCCCGGTAGACGATGTTCCGACGTTGTGATCGTTGACACTGATGAAGACTCAATGTTATCTTCAGAAGTGCCAGGCAAGCAAAACCCCCTTGTTCATTCCGATACAATCCTAGTCTCTCGCTCCTGCTCTCTTTTAATGCATTAGGATAACACCGATCCATCTGTTACTTGCTGCGGTAGCTGAACCCCTTTATCCTTTGCATGACCTGTCATTGCCACAGTAAATAGATGAAACCCACTAGCATGAGTAGGAGTTGTTTGAGCCCTGTTGTGCCTACTCATTCATGTTTGTTTGTCATGCCTGCTACTGCTTAGAGTTGAGTCAGGTCTGATTCATCGGGGATGAATCAGAGGTGTGTGAACATGTCCTACTGTGTGTGAGCTAAGTGTGTGAACACGATTTGGTAAAGGTAGCGGTGAGAGGCCATGTAGGAGTACATGGTGGGTTGTCTCATTGCAGCCGTCCTCAGGAACTGAGTTCTGTGTTTGTGATCCATGATTCAGCTACTACCATACATTGGGCCCTGAAATATGACCCCGCTCGACTTCTTATTCACCCTTGTCCTCTGTCCAGGAGTTGCAAGTAGTTTCTGGTGTTTGTAGTATGCTGGAGGCCGTGCGCAGCGCTGACCGTAGGGGTGGGCTGTGATGCGGTAGGCACGTGGCCGGGTAAATCGGGCACCCGTTTGGTGTCACGGAACCCTGTTCACATCGTTTGGGGCTGTGAGCGAAACTCCGGCCGGATCTCCTCATGGATGGAACCCGAATAGGCGATAAACCTGGACTAGAGACTTGAGTGTTTAGGTAGGTCGTGGTCTACACCCACGTCGGCTTTCGCTTGAAGTCTGCCGAGCACATGTCGTGTGCAGACGCTAAGTGGTGGAAACATGTATGAAGAAGTACACCCCTGCAGGGTTAACATCATCTATTCGAATAGCCGTGTCCACGGTAAAGGACTTCTGGGTTGCTTATATCAGTTCATAAACAAGTGAAAGTGGATACTCTAAAATACGCAAGATAAGCGTGAGTGCTATGGATGGCGCTCTCGTAGGGAGACGGGAGCGGATCCATAGTGGTGTATTGATATGGGGAATATGTGGACTCGTGTGCGCCACCTCAAAAGAGTTACATTGCAGTCGTAGTTCAGGATAGCCACCGAGTCAAAGCTGGCTTGCTGCAGTTAAACCCCACCATCCCCTTTGTTGATAATGATGCATATGTAGTTAGTTCTGATGTAAGTCTTGCTGGGTACATTTGTACTCACGTTTGCCTATTTTATGTTTTTGCAGAGAGACTTCGGTCTCACTAGTAGTTCCACGTGGACTTCGACGTTTAGCTTGTTACCTCAGCTACGATCTTGTGCCCTCGGCAGGATCTGGTAGATAGTCAGGCTTCTCAGCCTTTTTCATTTATAGATGTCTGTACTCAGACATGTTAAGCTTCCGCATGTGCTTTGACTTGTATGCTCTGATTGTTGGGTCATGAGACCCATGTTTGTAATATCTCGCTCCTCGGAGCCTATTGAATAAATTACTTGAGTCGTAGAGTTATGTTGTGATGCCATGTTGTATTTGCACATATCGAGCATATTGTGTGTATGTTATTGAAATGCTTGGTATGTGTGGGATCTGACCATCTAGTTGTTTATCTTTAGTAGCCTATCTTACGGGGAAATGTCTCCTAGTGTTTCACTGAGCCTTGGTAGCTTGCTACTGCTCCGGAACACTTAGGCTGGCCGGCATGTGTCCTTCTTCGTTCCTGTGTCTGTCCCTTCGGGGAAATGTCACGCGATGAATACCGGAGTCCTGTTAGCCCGCTACAGCCCGGTCCACCGGAGTCCTGCTAGCCCAGTGCTACAGCCTGGCTTCACTCGCTGATGACCGACACGTTCGATGCTGGGTCATGGATGCCTGTCCCTGTAAGTCTGTGCCACTTTGGGTTTACGACTAGCCATGTCAGCCCGGGCTCCTTATCATATGGATGCTAGCAACACTATCATATACGTGTGCCAAAAGACGCAAACGGTCCCGGGCAAAGGTAAGGCGACACCCGTGGGAATACCGTGCGTGAGGCCGCAAAGTGATATGAGGTGTTACATGCTAGATCGATGTGGCATTGAGTCGGGGTCCTGACACCAAATGACATAACGGTATACTCATACAGCCCGTACCTGGTGGTAAAAGTTGTCTTCGGTATGTCTTGCTCCCGAATCTTCAACTGATGGTACCCTGATCGCAAATCGATCTTGGAAAACACCTTAGCTCCTTGCAACCGATCAAATAGATCATTGATCATTGGTAGTGGGTACTTGTTCTTGATTGTTACTTCATTCAATCCGCGATAATCAACAACCATTCTTAATGATCCATCCTTCTTCTCCACTAGAAGTACTGGCGACCCCCAAGGCAAAGAACTTGGGCGAATAAAACCTTTGTCCAACAACTCCTTAATCTGCTTCTTGATTTCCTCCAAATCTTGGGCTGGCATCCTGTACGGTCTCTTGGATATAGGCCCAGTGCCTGGCAGTAGTTCAATTAAGAACTCAATGTCTCTATCCGGTGGCATGCCTGGCAACTCTTCTAGAAATACATCAGGGAAATCCCTTACCACTGGTACTTCCTCCTGCACAACTCATGATAAGGAATTTACATGTGCTCTTCTCGGCTCATGCCGTGATACATACTTGATTCTTCTTCCTTCAGGGATGGTAAGCAAAATCGACTTACTGGCGCAATCTATATTCCCTCCATACTTTGATAACCAATCCATGCCTAATATCACATCCAAACCTTGCGATTCCAAAACTATTAAGTCCGAGGGAAATACATGGTGTCCAATCCTTAGTGGCAGTCGATCACACCATATACTAGCCGTATACTCTGCTCCGGGTGAGGTTACTAGCATGGGTGACCTATTACTGCGTCTGGCTGAGCTTCAACCTCCTCCACGGTAACGTGGTTCACTTGCCCCCTGTTGAAAGGGTTTGACTTCTTTCCTGAGCTTCCATTGCCATTACCATTTTGGGCTTTGGGACAATCATTCGCATAATGCCCCGTCTTACGGCACTTATAACAAGTGATATGGCTCAGGTCTACCTTGGATGGTGTTGACGGTTGGTGCGGCTTTGTCCATTGCTTCCTCCATTCCCGTTTCCATTCTTTGTGCCATTATGATTGTGCGAGCTGCCTCCTCCATGAGTATGCTGAAAGTGTCCTCCTGACTTCGGGGTAAAGCGTGGTTTCTGCTGAGCTCCAGAATTGTACTTCCCCTGTGCATACTTCCTCTTACGATTGTCAATCTGCTGTTGCTTCCCCTCAATCATAAGAGCATGATCTACTAACTCCTGGTAGTTATTGGAAGTGGCTACCATCAACTGCATGCTCAGCTCATCATTCAGTCCTTCTAGAAACTTCTCCTGCTTAGCTGCATCTCTAGCAACGTCATCTGGGGCATAACGTGCTAGCTTACTAAAATCATCCACATACTGGCCAACTGTCCGTCCTCCTTGGCGTAAGTTGCGAAACTCACGCTTCTTCATGGCCATAGCTCCTGCTGAAACATGGGCAGTACGGAAAGCTTGCTGAAACTGATTCCATGTGACAGTGTCTACAGGGTAAGTGGCTGTAAAATTCTCCCACCATGCTGCTGCGGGTCCGTCAAGCTGATGTGCGGAAAACTTCACCTTTTCTCCATCCCTGCATCCTGCAGCGGTCAACTCCCTCCCTATCTTACGGAGCCAATCATCTGCTACTATCAGCTCGGTGCTACTGGAAAACACCGGCGGATTCAACCTTAAGAAACATGCCAGATGGTCAACAGGTGGTGGTGGTGGTGGGTTGTTGTTGTTGTTGCCTTGGTTCTGTACCAATGTTTGAATCAAGGTATTCTGCTGCTGAATCAACTGAGTGATCTCTGGCAGGAAAACAAACTCGGGGTCGCGTCTCGGAGGCATCTGAGGGTTTAAAGGGGAGAGGAGAGTTAAGAATAGAATGAGGTCTAGTGAGATAACACTACCCATATGCACATGAGACAAAAACACACAATATCATTCCAATCAATCAAACAAGGGCATACAACGGTCTAACTATCGTTACAAAAGTGCTTGGACTAAAACTAATTAAATGGTGGAAACTTCTAGTACTGTTATGGTGGTCAACTAGAAAAACTGCTCCGATGCAGATTCCATGATATCTGCTCCAACTTCATCAACATAGTCATCATCGCTGTCGTCGGGATCCGAGTTGGTGTCGTCGATGATGATATAATTATCTGGACAAGTAGGTTCATCCTCTTCTCCTTTGGGTGCTGATCCTCCCATGAATACTCCAATCTTCTCCTTAAGGTCACCGTTCTATCTTACTAGAGCGACGATTTCTTCCATATAGTCTTTACGTGTAGCCTTGAGTTCTGCTTCTAGCTCCTTGATCCTGGTCATAGCCTTCTGTAGCTCCTCCATATCTACGCACATCTGATTCTCCGGGCGTCGGATGTGTTGGTTTAGCTCCTGAATATAAGCTGCGATTGATCTGTCCTTCCTGGTGGTGATCATCTCCCAATGCTCATCTCGGCGCCCACAAGTCTGGTAGATAGTATTCTTGAGATTGTCGTGGTAAACTTCTCCAATTCGTCCCATGGCGATGTGAGCTGCCATGCTCTTTCCTAGGCTCCATGTTGGTGCATCAAAGGTAAACTCTATTGGTTCCGTGGCTGGTGCAAATGTCCTTCCTGGAATGTATACTTGAATCCTCCAGCGCTCCTCTTCGGGTAAAGTGGCGTTGAAAGTCCCAGTGAAGCTTGGTACTCCTATGTTCAGGTATCTAGTGGCTTCCTTCAAGTGATATCCAAAAGGTGAGTTTTCATCTGGTTGTGTGAACTTGATCCTTGCATCCGCCATCCTAAAGAATAGAAAAGATGAGGAGTCAGAAATGAGAAGAAAGAGTAGTGATCTAGGGTTTAAGCTTAGTGGCCGTGTCCTACAGTCAGTGTGTGCTCTGATACCACCTTTGTAGCGACCAGACCTCAAACAGTCTGATCTATGTGCTTAGTGTCATCCCTGGATCAGTAATGCTGACACCACAAAGTACTTGGAGGATTTATAACAGAGTAGCAATCACACACTTATTACATCGAATGTCTCAAAAGAGAACTTATTGAAATAAATATGGCTTAAGGCCATCTGAAATCGATAACAGCGGAAGGCTTGGAAGATAAGTGAGTCCATCAACTCCAACGGCATCACTGAGTATAGAACCACGACCTAAAAGCATCTTACTCGTCGTCTGGAAAGTCTGCAACATGAAACGTTGCAGCCTGAAAACGGGTCAGCACATGGAATATGCTGGCAATGTAACACATAGAGAATAACAATGGAATAAGCTATACTACATGCATATATGGCTGGTGCAAAAACTCTATGGTTATAGTTTTGCATAAAGCCAATTTTTCCCTATTGCAAAGGAATAAATTTATTTAACTATCATGGTGGTCGTTAAACATTGAGAATGGTTGACAGCATTCTCAATCCCAATTAAAAGTACTCATTAAACCCAACAATATTAAATTAGAAGTAACATGATGAGATTCACATGATATCCAGGTACTAGATACTCAAGACGTCCATAACCAGGGACACGGCTAACCATGATTAGTTTATACACTCTGCAGAGGTTTGCGCACTTTTCCCCACATGCCTCGATCGCCTCCGCTTGATTTCTCGCACTACATGGTGTTTGAGAAATGGATGACTGAGACATAGTCTTTCAGAAGCACTTGCACCTTACAGAAGGGGTAGAACGTACCAACCTACATCCCCTACATCTGCTAGTCCACCCCATAAGAGTTCGCACAACTTAGTCAACTATGCTAGAGCCCATAATAGGGGATGACCGAGACACAGAAGTTTCTAGTTTGAATAATCTCATGATCCCTTTGAGCCTGGGTGGCGGTCCGAAGAAATACAGGCAAGTCCTGATAGAAACCAGGTGCCTCAATCCACCCAGATGTGTGTTTAAGTTGCCACCTTAAATAAACCATTAATTAACAATCTCACATCTATCATGGAAATTCACTCACCCAATCCACGTCTACTACCATAGCATGGCATAATAAGCAAACGTAGAAGTAACTCCCAAAGGTTTGATAATAAAACAGGTAATAGGTGCTACCTCGTCTACTTCCCATCCCACAATTTAATTAGATCCTAATCATGCAATGTTTGAGGATTGATCTAATGCATAAAACTGGGTAGTAGAAAAAGTATGATCAAAGTATTACTTGCCTTGCTGATGATCCGCGAAACCTAGAGACTCGAAGTAACAGGCGGTGCACTCCGGGTATTCTATCGCAGACAAACAAACAAGCATACAATAAGTACTCATCTAATGCACAGGTAAAACTCAAATAAAAGATCTAACCAGAATATTCAACTTAAGAACTCTGGTTTGCAAAAAGAATCAAAGCAAACAAAGCAACGAAAGTCAAACGGCGAAAGAAAACAACTTCGTTTTACTAATCTAGATCTAAGTCAAATTCTACAAAAGCAAAAACTTGTTTAAGTAGATTATTCGGAAAGAGGATTTCGAGACGAAACTCCACGGGCTTGAATCGCCTGATTCCGATAAACGAGCGAAAAGTTATACTAAAACGAAAATCGGATCAGGAATCGCGATCAGAAAAATCGCGGATTAAATCCGAGAAAAAGAAAAACAACGAACGAGTCAACGAACGAACGTTCGTTAACTAAACTAATCTGACGAATACGTTCGTTTAAACGAACGAACGAGCGAACGCTCGCTAATTAAACTAAACCGAAAATAAAAACCGATCTAACGAAAAACCGGAAAAAAAAATATGCGGCACGCGGATCGAGGCGGCGGCGAACCTCGGCGGCGGCGAAGTCCGGCGGGGCTCCGGCGGCGACGGCGGAGTCCGGCGG
>NC_041387.1:396306387-396354558 GCF_002162155.2 Triticum dicoccoides | reverse complement strand
GGCGTTAGGATTAGGGTTTGGCGCGGGTGTGGGCCGGCGGCGGCTGGCGGGCTGGCGGGGCGGGGCAGCTGGCGGGGCAGGGCGGCTGGGCCTGGCGGGCACCGGGGCGGCGCTATATATAGTGCCCCCCGAGCGGAGTCCCGCTTGGGCACAGCCCACAGGCGGTTAGCCTTTTTTTAAATAATTCCGCACAGAAGAAAAATAAAAAGAAATACTAAACAGACTCCAAAAATCCCGAAATAAATTTTCCCCGGCTTCTAAAATCAAGCTGGACAAGATGAACATTTATTTGGGGCCTAAATGCAATTTTGAGAAACGCGCATTTTTCCTAAATTCAAATAAAAGGCGAAAAACTCCAAAATAAATCTTATTTGATTTTTTTTATTAAATCTTCATTATTTCTTTATTTTGGGAAAGTCATTTTATTCCCTCTCTGAAATTTTTGGTAGTAGAAATAATTGAAGATAAAATAAATAAAATCAATGATCCTATTTTCAAAATTTGAAAAAACCCCAAATAAGAAAATAACGAAATCTCCAACTCTCTTCGTGGGTCCTTGAGATGCGTAGAATTTCTAGGATCAAGCCAACAATGCAACAAAATATGATATGCAATGATGATCTATGTATAACATTCCAAATTGAAAATTGGGATGTTACAAGATTTCATCATGCCAGAGGAACCCCTCGAACAAGAGCGCTTTAAGCGCTGGCTAATAGCCACTGCAAGAAGCCTGAAGAAAAAGCAGCAGCACCTCCAAGTTGATCAGGACTTACTCAACGACAGATGAACTAATGTCCTCGCAGCCGAGGAATACGGACTCGAACGCCCAACTAAGAGTTACCCGAAGCGTAAGTTGCTACCCAAATTCGACGATGAGGCCCTGGTGCCTATACAACCAACGTGTGACACTAACGGACCTAACCAACCACCACGTGGCCGGGACAGAGCGGCAACTCAAGCCGAACACCAGCCTGCACCACCCCGCCATAGAGGCAGAGAGCCAGCGGCTGTAGGATACACTTATGACCTACGACAGGACCTGGACAATAGAGCCGGTCAAACCAGATCAATCTATGGATCAAGGGGGCGTGTCCCAGCACGAGAAGACGACCATCATGCCTGGCACGACAAGCACAACTTCACCCGGGCCGAAAACCGCATACGGACTCCATCCGAACTGCGTCGTGACGTTGCCTGATATAGAGGCACCGCAAACCCCCTATGCTTCATCGATGAGGTAATGGAGCACCAGTTCCCAGAAGGGTTTAAACCCGTGAACATTGAATCATAAGATGGCACAAGAGATCCCGCAGCATGGATTGAAGACTTTCTTCTCCACATTCACTTGGCTCGCGGTGACGTTTGCACGCCATCAAATACCTCCCCCTAAAACTTAAGGGACCAGCTCGGCACTGGTTAAACAGACTCCTAGAAAGCTCTATTGGAAGCTGGGAAGACTTGGAAGACGCCTTTAGAGACAACTTCCAAGGCACTTATATCCGGCCCCTGGACGTCGTGGCCTCAGTCACATAGTCCAGAGCCTGGAGAGTCAGCCAGAAAATTCTGGACCAGGTTCCTAATTAAAAAGAACCAAATTGTTGATTGTCCGGACGCCTAGGCTATAGCAGCCTTTAAACACAGAATTCGCGATGAATGGCTCGCCCGACACCTCGGCCAAGAAAAGCTAAAGTCCATGGCAACCCTCACAGCACTCATGACCCGCTTTTACGCGGGCGAAGATAGCCGGCTAGCCCATAGAAGCAACAGTACCAGCGACCCTGGCACTTCTAAAGCCAGAAACGGCAACAGCAGGCCCCGACGCAACAAAAACAAGCGTCGGAGTAACAACGACAACGTCAAAGACACGGCGGTCAACGCTGGATTCAGTGGCTCCAAATCCGGTAAGCGGAAGAAGACATTCAAAAGAAACAAAGACGGTTCATCTAGCTTGGACCGAATACTCGACCGACCTTGCCAGATTCAAGGCACCCCTGACAAGCCTGCCAACCTGTCACGCCCAATATGCGACCCTATCCAAAAGGAACTCGAAGGTCCCACCAAGGATAGACCCGCATATTGAAACGCTTTTGCAAGGTGGATATCATTACATCAACATTACATAATATATGGGGATACATACAAAAGGCATACAAAGCCACACGAATATAACATCACAATACATAAGATCAACATCCGACTACGGATGAAACACAAACAGAAACTCAAACGACATCCACCCTGCTAGCCCAGGCTGCCGACCTGGAACCTATCCCCTGATCGAAGAAGCAGAAGAAGAACTCAACGCAAGCAAGCATCGCTCTCGCGTCATGATCATCGATTAACCTGTACCTGCAACTGTTGTTGTAGAAATCTGTGAGCCACGAGGACTCACCAATCCCATTACCATGGGTATCAAGACTAGCAAAGCTTAAAGGGAATGGAAGGGGTAAGGTGGTGAGGTTGCAGCAGCAACTAAGCATATATGGTGGCTAACATACGCAAATAAGAGCGAGAAGAGAACAAGCGGAACGGTCGTGAAGCTAGCGATGATCAAGAAGTGATCCTAAACTCCTACTTACGTCAAACATAACCCAAAACCGTGTTCACTTCCCGGACTCCGCCGAAAAGAGACCATCACGGCTACACACACGGTTTATGCGTTTTAATTCTGATCTGGTGTCAAGTTATCTACAACCGGACATTAACAAATTCCCATCTGCCTATAACCGCAGGCACGGCTTTCGAAAGATTATACCCTGCAGGGGTGTCCCAACTTAGCCCATGATAAGCTCTCGCGATCAACGAAGGATATACCTTCTCCCAGGAAGACCCGATCAGACTCGGAATCCCGGTTTACAAGAAATTTCGACAATGGTAAAACAAGACCAGCAAAGCCTCCCGCTGTGCTGACAAATCACGATAGGAGCTGCACATATCTCGTTCTCGGGGCACACCGGATGAGCCAGACGTCGGGTTGGCATAGACCCTGGTCGCCCAGGGGGCGCCGGACATCGCTCGGTTTGGACCAACACTTAGACAAGCACTGGCCCGGGGGGGGTAAAATAAAGATGACCCTCGAGAGCGCGACTCCCAAGGGAAAAAAGGCTAGGTGAGGCAAATGGTAAAACTAAGATTGGGCCTTGCTGGAGGAGTTTTATTCAAAGCGAACTGTCAAGGGGGTCCCATAAATCACCCGACCGCGTAAGGAACGCAAAATCCGGGAACATAACACCGGTATGACAGAAACTAGGGCGGCAAGAGTGGAACAAAACACCAGGCATAAGGCCGAGTCTTCCACCCTTTACCAAGTATATAGATGCATTAATAATATAAGAGATATTGTGATATCCCAACCAAAAATCCTGTCCACCATGGAGCAATCTTCAACTTCACCTGCAACTAGCAACGCTATAAGAGGGGCTGAGCAAAGCGGTAACATAGCCAAGCAATGGTTTGCATAGGAAAGGTATCAAAGGTTATAGCTTCATGGCAATATGGGAGGCTTGACGAGCAAAAGATAGGTAGCACAGCAAAGCGATAGAACGAAGCAACTAGCATAGCAATGATAGTAGTGAGATCCAGGGTAGCGGTCATCTTGCCTGAAATCCCGCAAGGAAGAAGAACGAGTCCATGAAGAAGATGAAGCCACGAAGAAGAACCAAGCGTAGACGAACGAATCCTCACGATCGCAACGAAACGGGAACTATCGAGAGAAGCACACAACATAGTAAACACACCACACATGAACATGACATGATGCACAAACAAGTATGATGCATGACAAAGCTACATGGAGCTACTCATGGAAAGAGATGATGCATACAAGAGCAACACATCAAAGCAAGTTTAAATGAGGCCGGGAACAACATATAACAATTCCGGTAAGTCCTCATATGCATATTTCGAAATTGGTCCAGATCTGAATAAACATTATGTTCAAGTTGTTAAACATCAAGTTAATATGCACCAAGATGATCTACACGAGATTCTAGTCAAGTTACATATAAAGTTCATTTAATTCGGAGCTACGGCCTAGAAGATATGAGCAAAACAAGCTAAACATGGCATTGATGCAAAATGCATACAAACATCAAGCAAACACCTCAAAACAAGGATGCAACATGATAATATGAAGCTACATGCAAAAACAAGCAAGTTTCATATAGAGCACACTCAAAACGGAGCAACGGTGCAACACATACACTCTATACAAGTTATGACAACAATCTGTCCAAAACAGCAACTAGGCATATTGCAAGCATCAAAACAACATGCTACAGCAGCTCAACAAGAAAACAAAAGGCATGGGCATGATGTACAGGTAAAGCATAACAAAACATGAACACTGAGCTATCTCCAGAAATCACTAGAACAAGCTCAAACACACATGGCAAGATTGCAAATAATAACAGTTTCAGACTTATCAGAAAATAACATCAGGTTGCAATGTTTAGAGCTATCAAACAACATATTACAGGAACTTAACATGGCAAACAAGTGCATGGCATGAATCTACCAATTGCATAGAACAAAAGTCCCTTACTGACCAAGAGCCAAAAAGGATCAGAAGATATGATGGCACCCATGTAAACATAGCAAGTTATATTACAGATTCAAACATGGCAGAAACAGAATTATGAAGGCATGTAAATGAGCTTGAACCACTCACCACAGAGCAATACATGGCATGGTAAGGCACCCAATAGTAAGAAGACATGTTTATTAAACAAACCAAGGCAAGAACAAGTTCATAGCATGCAAGGATCAACTACAACAACCTTGGCAAAATTGAATAACATGTAAACAATCTGCCAGGAAACATTTTGAAGCAAAAGTAGAGCACGAGAATGACATGCTAGACTACTCCATACTTGCAAACAGGGGCATGAATGGCTAGAGAACAACCATATGTTCAAAACATCCTTACTGAAGTATCTCAAAATATGCATGTATCTCTCTGTAGCATCAAGTTTACATGGCATCACAATAACAGCAGAACAGGGACTAAAATCAGTAACATCACGATGCCTAGTTTGCATGCTTGTGCTAGTCACCACATTGATCACAAAAATACATGGTAAGCACCTCTGTAAATAAGACATGGCATAGTTCAAAACACATGTAGACATCAATCTCATAGGATGCACACATCAATCATGGCAAAAATGACAAAAGAGCATGTTCTGTTAACAGACAGCAGACAACATCATGAAGCACTCTTGCAACGATGATTCAGGCATTAAGATGATCTCAAATGAATATGATGCAATGGAATGAAATGAGGTACTCGTTGAGAAGAACAATTTGACATATTACACGCACGAAACGGAGCTACGAATGCAGAGATATGATGCGATGAACATGGCATGATAATGTCATAGATTCGGGGACTTAGAGAAAATCGGGGACTACCTCGGATCCACATCTGGATCGGGCAGCGCGGGCACGGACGACGAGGCGGGGCCGGACTCTCGCCGGAGAACACGCCGGAGAGGAGGGAGGCGGCCGGAGTGCGTGAGGACGGATCCGGCCGAGTGGCCTCCGGATCCAGTCGGATCGGGGCTAGAGGAGCAGGGGGCCGGCGAGGGCAGGAGTGGAGGAGGCGGCGCGGGCGGGAGCTCGCGGGGCGGCGGGGTCCTCCGGTGACCGGACGTGTCCGGCGGCGCGGAGAGGAGCGGGGCTAGGGTTAGGGGTGGATTTGATCCGGAAATTCGGGGGAGGAGGTGTTTTTCTAGGTAGAAGGAGCTAGGAGACTCCAAATGAGGAGCGGTTTTCGGCCACGCGATCGTGATCGAACGACCGAGAGCATAGAGGGGAGTTAGATGGGTTTTGGGCCACTTTGGAGAGGCGTTGGGCTGCAAGACGAAAGGGGCTTTTACGGTTACCCGGTTAACCGTTGGAGTACCAAACGACCTCCAAATGGCACGAAACTTGACAGGCGGTCTACTGGTGCTATACCAAGGCCGCTTGGCAAACCTCGGGCCATTCCGAGAAACTTTAACACCCACTCACGAAAAGAGAGAAGAGGGGGACGCCGGAGGACATAGGAGTGCCTGATTGCAAAACGGACAACGGGGAAATGCTCGGATGCATGAGACGAACACGTATGCAAAATGAGATGCATATGATGACATGATAAAATGCAACACGCAAGCAAATGACATGGAAACTACGGCGAATAACTGGCAGACACCTGGCACATCGAAAACGGGGCGTTACACAACCATACCAATAGAAGTTGTTGGGTCTTTAGACAGGCCGGTAAGTTAAACACCGAGCATAAAAGGAAAGGGTCGCCCAGCGAGGACGACGACAAGGAGCCTCGCCCACCGAACACAGGGGACAGAAGAAATTTCCCCCCAAGGTCAAAACGGTGAACATGATATACGTTACTCACATCCCCAAGAGGGAGCGCAAGCGCGTGTTAAGGGACGTCTATGCGATAGAGCAAGTCGCCCCAAAATTCAACCCATGGTCAGCATGTCCGATCACTTTTGATCGTAGAGACCATCCGACCAGTATCCGTCATGGAGGTTCATCCGCGTTGGTCCTCGACCCAATTATCGATGGATTCCACCTCACGAGAGTCCTCATGAACGGCGGCGGCAGTCTTAACCTGCTCTATCAGGACATAGTCTGTAAAATGGGTATTGACTCGTCAAGAATCAAGCCCACCAAAACTACCTTTAAAGGAGTAATACCTAGTGTAGAGGCCCGCTGCACGGGCTCAATCACATTGGAAGCCGTCTTCGGTTCGCCAGACAACTTCCGAAGCGAAGACTTGATCTTCGACATCGTCCCTTTCCGCAGTGGCTATCACGCACTGCTCGGACGAACCGCGTTCACCTGCTTTAATGCGGTCCCACACTATGCCTATCTAAAATTCAAGATGCCAGGACTACACAGTGTTATAACAGTCCATGGAAACATGGATCGCTCCCTCCATACCGAGGAACACATCGCGGCCCTCGCAGCAGAAGTACAGGTTGGCCTTATCAAGCCAAACTGTACATCGATAGTCAAGCCACCGGACCCTATCAAATGAGTCCGGACTACCCCGCAGAACGACAGTCCATCTTGTCAGGAACTCAATTAGTAATTCGGCCTCTGTCTTAGCTCCAACCGAACTACAGCATATGTACCGCGTGCAGATAACTACGAACTAAAGATACCATGGGCAAAGATGGAGGCATATCAAAGATAAAGTCCACAATATGACTCGACCCTACCTGGACCCTCTTACCCTCTTTCTCCTTATTTTCGTTTCCTTTTTTTCAGGTTCCTTAAAACCCACATCACCTTTTGATGGTGCCAAGGGCCCTTTTCCCTGGCCCCCTACGAAAACCCGATCATTGATCCTCCCAAAGGATCACAGACTAAGGCAAAAAGTAGCACGGTGATGACCCACAAGTATATGGGGTCAATTGTAGCTCTTTTTGATAAGTAAGAGTGTCGAACCCAACAAGGAGCAGAAGGAAATGACAAGTAGTTTTCAGCAAGGTAATGTCTGTAAGTGCTAAAATTATAAGTAGCGAAGTAGTTTGGTAGCAAGATAATTTATAACGAGCGAGTAACAACAGTAGTTACAAAAGTGCAGCAAGGTAGCCCAATCCTTTTGAGGCAAAGGACAGACCAAAACAGTTTCTTATGATAAGCAAAGTTTTCTTGAGGGTACACGGGAATTTCATCTAGTTACTTTCAACATGTTGGTTTGATTTGTGTTCGCTACTTTGATAATTTGATATGTGGGTGGACCGGTGCTTAGGTGATGTTCTTACTTGAACAAAACTCCTACTTATGATTAACCCTCCCGCAAGCCTCCGCAACTACGAGAAAAGTATTAAGAATAAATTATAACCATAGCATTAAACTCTAGGATCCAATCGGTCCCTTACGGAATAGTGCATAAACCGGGGTTTAAGTTTCTCTCACTCTCGCAACCCACCATCTATTTACTACTCCACAATGCATTCCCTTAGGCCCAAATAAGGTGACGTGTCATGTAGTCGATGTTCACATGACACCACTAAGAGAATGGCAACATACATACCATCAAAATATCGAACACATATCAAGTTCATACGATTACTTGCAACATGATTTCTCCCGTGACTCGAGAACGAAAGTAACTACTCACAAACGATAAACATGCTCAAGATCATAGGGGTATTGAATAGCATAATAGATCTGAACATATAATCTTCCACCAAATAAACCATATAGTAATCAACTACAATATGTAATCAACACTACTAGTCACCCACGGGCACCAATCTATAGTTTTGATACAAAGATTGAATGCAAGAGATGAACTAGGGTTTGAGAGGAGTTGGTGTTGTGAAGATGTTGATGAAGATGGCCCTCCCCAAGATGGGAGAGTTGTTGGTGATGATGATGACGATGATTTCCCCCTCCGGGAGGGAAGTTCCCCTGGCAGAATCTCTCCCCCGGAGGGCAAAAGTGCTCCTGCCCATGTTCCGCCTCGAGACAACGGCGCTTCATCCTGAATGTCCTCCCCTTATTTTTTCTAGGTCAAAATAACTAATATACCATAAGATGGGCACCGGAGGTGGGCCGAGGATGGCACAACCCACCAGGGTGTGCCTGGGCTCCCTAGCGCGCCCAGGTGGGTTGTGCGCACCTGGTAGGCCCCCTCTGGTAGTTATTTGCTCCAATATTCCTTAAATATTCCATAAAAATTCTCTGTAAAGGCTCAACTTGTTTGGAGTTGTGCAGAATAGGTAGCCTGACGTAGCTTTTTCAGGTCCACATTTCCAGCTGCCAGAATTCTCCCTCTTGGTGTGTACCTTGCAAAATATGAGAGAAAAGCCATTAGAATTACTCCAAAAAGCATTATTATGGATAAAAACATTGTAAATAACAGTAAAAGAACATGATGCAAAATGGACGTATCAACTCCCCCAAGCTTAGACCTCGCTTGTCCTCAAGCGAAAAACCAAAATAAAAAACATGTCCACATGCTTTGAGAGAGAGGTGTCGATAAAAACAAAAATACAGACATAGAAGCATCATGTTGATTATTATCACGGCAACAAAATTGAACATAAGACTTTTACCATCGAACTTGCATCATATACTTCCCATGAATAAGTAACAGTTCATCACATAATCGAAGTATAAAGCAAAAACTCTATTAAAAACCAACAAACTATGTTCTCAGTCGACTTTGCAACTACAATTCATCATCTTTTCAGGAAGAGTCACGTGTCGAAGCCTTCTAGCAAGTCCACATACTCAACCATCATATAGTATTCTATGATTGCTAACACTCACCTCACCCATGAGCAAAACGTTTCAACCGGACACCTAGAAAGATAGGGGCTCATAGTTTCGCCTCCCAACATACTCACCTCTAGGGTGATGTCAACAATAATAACTCATGCTATCTACATTCAACTGGACACATGTGCCTAGATCTTTCCTCATCACATGAGGCTTGCCAAAAGAGAAAAATAAAAAAAAGAATAGAGGGAAAACTTTGACTCTTTGCATGAAAGTAAAAGATAGGCCCTTCACAGAGGGAAGCAGAGGTTGCCATGCGCTTATTTGTTTGCATGCTCAATCCCTTAGTGCAAGAGAACGTCACGTTGTATTGCCCCTTAGGATGACAACCTTTATTGTCTGTCACTTTTATTCTTTGTCATCCAAGTTCGTACAACGCTCAATTTTCTCTTACCCTAAATGATCTCACATATTTAGAAGCAATTTTTATTGCCTTTTTGCACCGTTGACAACTTACTTGAGGGATCTTGCTCAATCCCTAGGTAGGTATGGTGGACACTTGAAAAAAAGATTTGGGTTTAAGGCTTTTTGGATGCACAAGTAGTACCTCTACTTAGTGCAGAACTTTCGGCTAGCAAAGATAGGGGCAAGCACCACATGTTGAAGTATCTATGACAATATGACTTCTATGTTAATATAAACAAACATAAATCATTAAGTTGTCTTACTTGTCCAATGTCAACAATTTTGGCATATAATATTTTGATGAGGGCTCACAATCACAAAAGATTTCTAGGATAGTATATTTATATGTGAATCTTCTCTTCCCTTATTAATTCTTTCATGAGTTGCATCATTGACTAATACTATGTTTGTCAACCTCTAATAAAATTTTCTACTTATACTTTTCCTTATGTGGTGCTATCACCTACCATAGGATTACCATATGATCTATTGATTTGTTTCCTTTGTTTTATTCAATCACTATTTCCTTTCTTATTTCTTTTCTTTATTTACAATAAGAAGGTAAAACAAAAACTCAAACTAAACTTTATTATATAACTTGCACATGATCACAATGGTAGATCACTAAGCAAACTCTCAAAGAAGAAAGGATCGAACTAAACTTTTATCCTTCTAAAGCAAAAAAGATCAAACTAAGATAGTAAAAGCAAAAAGATAGTGGAATGATATTATACTGGGGCCCCTCCCCCCAAGCTTGGCAGAATCCAAGGGGAGTGCCCATACCCAATACTCAACTTTCCTTTGGTGGTGAAGAAGATGATGACGAAGAAGCGATCCTATCCTTAAGGATCAAGAGATTCTCCAACCGACGGATAACGCTCCGGAGATAGGTGATGTGCTCTTCATGCAAAATATTTCTGCGAGTGAGATGCTTATTTTGTATGCGAACTATTTCAATAACACGAAAAACTTCAATCTCAGCAGGAGTGAGATGAGTAAGGTAGGGCTTAAGGATATCTTCTTCCTCCTCCTCGGCCAGCAGTGCTTGTGCTACCACCGGGGATGGATCCATGGTAGCTTCCTTGCCCTTGCCTCCCTTGACGACGTTCATAGGCTCCTCCCTCTTTTTCTTGATCTTCATCAGCCAAGCATCTTCTTCCATGTTGTTGGAGGAAGAGGAAGACATGATGCTTGGCTTGATAAATCTGACCAGAAACAACAAGAAAAGAGAATAGAGTATTTCTTCATGATACGGTGATCAACAGGTTCGGGAAGTAATATATAGATTTTTTATCTTGGAGAACAAGTATACAGGAGAAAAATGGAGTCTGGAAGGTGTCCCAGGTGGGCACAACCCACCTGGGTGCGCCAGGCATGCCTGCCTGGCGCGCCCCAGTGTCTCGTGCCCACTAGGGAAGGTTTCCTGGGAGTTTCTTTATTTCCAAAATTCTAAAATATTCCAGAACTAACAAAAAATATTTTTGTGGATTTTTCTGGGACCATTTACTTATCGTATTACTTACCTCCTTATTTTGACGATTCTGGAGTGTTTCGAAAGGACTCTTTTATGTGTTCTTCTGGTGTCAAAATTTGGATAATATTACTTTCAACATTGATAGGCGTACCTGAGATATAATGCTTTATTCGTTGTTCGTTGACAACCTTAGGGTTAGTGCCTTCAAAATTATTTATTTTGATGGCTCCGGACCGGTAGACCTCCTCGATGACATATGGGCCTTCCCACTTCAAGAGGAGCTTTCCTGCAAAAAAACTAAAACGAGAGTTGTACAAAAGAACGTATTCTCCGACTTTGAACTCACGCTTTTGGATTCTTTTGTCATGCCATCTTTTAACTTTCTCATTGAATAGTTTTGCATTTTCATAAGCCTGGGTTCTCCATTCATCTAAAGAGCTAATATCAAATAACCTCTTTTCATCGGCAAGTTTGAAATCATAGTTGAGTTCTTTAATTGCCCAGTATGCTTTATGTTCTAACTCAGGAGGCAAATGACAAGCTTTTCCATAAACCATTCTATGAGGAGACACACCCATAGGATTTTTATATGTTGTTATATAAGCCCAAAGTGCATCATATAATTTCTTAGACCAATTCTTCGTGGACCTATTGACAGCCTTTTGCAAAATTAATTTTATTTCCCTATTGCCAAGTTCAACTTGACCACTAGACTGAGGATGATAAGGAGATGCAATTCTATGGTTAACATCATACTTGGCAAGCATTTTACGAAAAACACCATGAATAAAATGTGAACCACCAACAGTCATTAAATATATAGGGACTCCAAACCTTGGGAAAATAACTTCCTTAAGCATTTTAATAGAGGTATTGTGATCAACACTACTAGTTGGAATAGCTTATTCCCATTTAGTAACATAATCAACAACGACCAAAATATGTGTATACCCATTAGAGGAAGGAAAAGGTCCCATGTAATCAAATCCCCAAACATCAAATGGTTCAACAGCAAGTGAATAATTCATAGGCATTTCTTGACGCTTACCAATATTACCTATTCTTTGGCATTCATCACAAGATGAAACAAACTTGCTGGTGTCCTTGAAGAGAGTAGGCCAATAAAATCCGGATTGCAATACCATGTGAGCAGTTCTATCTCCAGCGTGATGCCCTCCATAAGCTTCGGAGTGACATTTCCGTAGGATTTGTCCTTCTTCATGCTCAAGTACACAACGTCTAATAATACCATCCACTCCTTCTTTATAAAGATGTGGGTCATCCCAAAACTAATGTCTTAAATCGTAGAAGAATTTTTGATTTTGTTGGAATGTAAAGCTATGAGGTAAATATTTAGCAACAATGTAATTAGCATAATCAGCGTACCAAGGAGTACTATTAGCAACATTTATTGTAGCTAACTGCTCATCAGGAAAACTATTGTCAATAGGTAGTGGGTCATCAAGCACATTTTCAAGCCTAGACAAATTATCTGCTACGGGGTTCTCAGCTCCTTTTCTATCAATGGCATGTAAATCAAATTCTTGTAACAAGAGAACCCAACGAATAAGTCTAGGCTTAGCATCTTTCTTTTCCATAAGATATTTAATAGCAGCATGGTCTGTGTGAACAGTTACTTTGGAATCAACAATATAGGGTCTAAATTTATCATAAGCAAACACCACTGCTAAAAATCTTTTTCAGTAGTAGCATAATTTCTTTGAGCACTGTCTAGAGTTTTACTAGCATAATGAATAACATTCAATTTCTTATCAACTCTTTGTCCTAGAATAGCACCAACAGCATAATCACTAGCATCACACATAATTTCAAAAGGCAAGTTCCAATCAGGTGGTTGAACAATAGGTGCATAAATTAAGGCTTTCTTGAGTGTTTCGAAGGCTTCTAAACAATCATCATCAAAAACAAAAGGAACATCCTTTTGCAAAAGACTAGTGAGAGGCCTAGAAATTCTAGGGAAGTCTTTAATAATCTCCTATAGAAACCAGCATGACCTAGGAAACTACGAATACCTTTGATGTCCTTAGGACATGGCATTTTCTCAATTGCATCAACCTTAGTTTGGTCCGCTTCAATACCTCTTTCAGAAATTTTATGACCCAAGACAATGCCCTCATTAACCATAAAGTGGCACTTCTCCCAATCCAAGACAAGATTTGTTTGTTCACATCTCTGCAAAACTCGCTCAAGATTGCTTAAACAATCATCAAAGGACTTCCCATAAACAGAAAAGTCATCCATGAAAACCTCAACAATCTTTTCATAGAAGTCAAAGAATACAACAGTCATACATCTTTGAAAGGTAGCAGGTGCATTACATAAACCGAAAGGCATACGTCTATAAGCAAATGTTCCAAAAGGACAAGTAAAAATGGCCTTTTCTTGATCAGATTGTAAAACATGTATTTGTGAAAAGCCAGAGTATCCATCAAGGAAGCAAAAATGTGTGTGCTTAGATAGTCTTTCTAACATTTGATCAATAAAAGGCAGAGGGTAATGATCTTTTCTTGTAGCTTTATTTAATTTTCTATAATCAATAACCATTCTATAGCCCGTGACGATTCTTTGTGGAATGAGCTCATTTTTATCATTAGGAACAACAGTAATACCTCCCTTCTTAGGGACACAATGAACAGGACTTACCCATTTCCTATCAGCTATAGGATAAATTATACCTGCTTCCAGAAGTTCTAATATTTCCGTTCTTACCACTTCTTTCATCTTCTAATTTAACCGACGTTGATGATCAACAACTGGTTTAGCATCAGGTTCCATATTAATTTTATGCTGACATAGAGTGGGACTAATGCCCTTTAAATCATCTAGAGTATACCCAATAGCAGCTCGGTGCTTCCTTAGAACTTTCAATCATCTTTCTTCTTCATGTTCTGAAAGGTTAGCATTAATAATAACAGGATATATCTTCTTTTCATCAAGATAAGCATATTTCAAAGTGTCTGGCAAAGGTTTTAATTCAAACACAGGGTCACCTTTAGGTGGAGGAGGACCTCCAAGACTTTCAATAGGCAAATTGTGTTTAAGCAGAGGACGTTGTTCAAAGAAGATCTTATCTATTTCATTTCTTTCATGCATATGTAAATCATTCTCATGATCTAGCAAGTATTCTTCTAGAGGATCAGGCCAACTCCACCGCGCGACCCCAAACGGACGTCCGGATTGGCCCGAATTTGTCCCTTTGGGGCGCCGATGGGTACGCCCATGTCCGGCTGTGTCCATTGGGTCGTGCGTGCGCCCACCGCACAGCCGCACCCCAAATCATGTCCGGGGTGGACGAGAATAAAAAAATTAATGAAATAACTAAAAAAGCAAATAAACGCATTTTAAAAAAAACATAAAACATATATATGGGTTGGCCACAAAACGGCCCAGTTTCAACGGCCACTTGAAAGGCCCAGATTCATAATTAACATAATAAGAAAATAAAAAAACTCCTCCCGCGCGCTCCTGCCGCGCCCATCGGTGCCGTGGCCGTGGCCGTCTTCACTGGCCGCCGGTGTCGTCGTCGTCGCTGACGAGGTCGACGTACTCCGATGGCGTCCAGAGGTGGGCCAGCGGTGTGTGGTAGACGGGGGCGGGCTGGACGGCCGAAGGTGCCTGCACCACCTCCTCCCGCGGCGACGCCTCCTGCTCCGGAGTAGGGCACCAGTTCACGCCCAGGTCGGCGGCCATCTCCGGCGCAGTGCAGGACCAGCCCCACCCCTGGCCCAGGAGCTGCTCAAACGCGGGCGGGTCCTCCTCCATCGGCTCCTCCGTGGCGGCCGCCGTGGCGGCCGCCGTGACGGCCGCCAGCTGCAGCTCCGGGAAGGCGACATCCCCGGCGGCAGAGAGGGCCATGGCCTCCTCCAGGCCGTCCCACTTCCGCTCGTCGTGCGTGTTCATGGAGTCGTCGATGACACACTGCAGGAGACGGGCCTCCTCCTCCGCTGTCATGCGAGGAGAGGGAGGGGGCGACAGAGACGGGGAAGGCGACGGCATGGGCGTCAGGCCGCGCACCCGCGTACGCCCGTGCGGCTCTGCACGTGGCCTGCGCGGCCCCGACATGGTGCCGGCGAAGTAGGACGCGCACCGCACGTCGTGCTCGTTCTGGAGCCATGTGTCCCAGAGCGGGGAGTCGGGGGCATACATGTGATCGTAGTACAGGTCGTCGGGAAGGAGGCGGCAGCGGCGGTTGATCTCATCGTGCCGTGCACGGCCGGTCGCCGGCACTGGCGAGATGGGGACCTGGTCCACGGAGAGGTGCCACCCGTTGGGGAGGTGGGCGTCACTCCACGGGACTGGCGTCCTCGTCTCCCAGTACCTCCGGCACACGTACGCGCAGATGTACTGCCGGTCGCGCTCGCTGGAGGGCCTAGGGGCAATGGTGAAGGGGGCCGGCACGGGGGCTCGACGGGAGGAGTGCGGCAGTGACGCGGGAGCTCGACGGGAGGAGCGCGGTGGTGACGCGGGCTCCTCCTTTTTCACGGATCCGCGGTGGTGGCCGGAGGAGGAGCCGGCCTCGCGGTCGTGCTTCCCCTTGCGGTTCCATAGACCCATGGCTGCGGCCGGCCGGTGAGCTCGAGGGCGGGGAGTGGCTAGGGTTTGGGCGTGTCGACTTTCAAGGGGCAGAGAGGGGCCGGCATGGGGATGAGGACGACGACCGGTCCACGGGTCCCATTTAAGAAGGACGTCGGCCCGTCGCTGTGCGGATGACAGGTGGGGCCGCCCGCCAGTGCGCATTTATGTTGGCGGGTGGGAGGTAGGTGGCCGCCTGCCACGCGGCCCCGACGCGGACATTCGAAGCGTCCATTCGTTGTCCGCCGCAACCCAAACCCGGCGCAAGTTTGCACTCGAAATGGGTCGGCGCGGACACAAAACGGACCAGATGGGTCCGGGCTGTTGCGCGCTGGGCCGTCCCATTTGTCCCTTTTACCCCAAACGGACGGGTCCAGACAAGATAGGGTCGAGCGGTGGAGTTGGCCTCAGTAGGTGGCACAGCAATAGAAGCAAGACCAATTAATTCATCCTTACTAGGCAATTCTTTTTCATGATGATTTCTACTAAACTTGGAAAAATTAAACTCATGAGATTCATCACCAAAGCTAACTCCGACAGTTTGTTTCTTACAATCTATTGTAGCATTGAGGGTGTTCAGGAAAGGTCTACCAAATATAATGGGACAAAATTTATCCTGTGGGGTGGTAAGAACAAGAAAATCAGTAGGGTATTTTATCTTCCCACACAAGACTTCAACATCTCTAAGAATCCCAATGGGTGATATAGTATCTCTATTAGCAAGTTTAATAGTAACATCTATGTCTTCTAATCCAGCAGGTGCTATTTCATCTCTAATTTCTTCATATAAGGAGTGGGGAATGGCACTCACACTAGCACCCATGTCAGATAAACCATGATAACAGTGATCTCCTATTTTAACTGAAACAACGGGCGTGCCAACAACTGGTCTATGTTTATCTTTCCCCTCAGGTTTAACAATTCTAGCAGCTTCTTCACAAAAGTAAATTATCTTCTTCCAAGAGATCTTTAACCATAGCGATGTTAGGTTCTACTTTAATTTGCTCATCAAGTTTAGGTGTTCTAACATAGCTTTTTTTAACCACCGTTGAAACTTTAGCATGTTCTTTTATCCTAACAGGAAAAGGTGGTTTCTCAATATAAGCAGAAGGAACAACTGGATCAACATTATAAAGTATAGTTTCTTCTTTAACTGGTACTAGTTCTTTAATTTCATCTTTAATAGGTGGGTGATATTTAACCCACTTCTCTTTAGTAAGTTCAACATGAGTAGCAAATGATTCACAAAAAGAGGCTACTATTTCAGAGTCAAGTCCATATTTAGTGCTAAACTTTTGAAAAGCATCGGTATCCATAAAAGATTTAACACAATCATACTTAAGCTTTATACCCGACTCTTTACCTTCGTCAAGTTCCCAATCTTCAGAGTTGTGTTTAATTCTTTCCAAAAGATCCCACCGGAATTCAATAGTTTTCTTCATAAAAGAACCAGCACAAGAAGTATCCAGCATGGTCTGATCATTACGAGAAAGCCGAGCATAAAAATTTCGGATGATAATTTCTCTTGAGAGCTCATGATTGGGGCATGAATATAACATCGACTTAAGCCTCCCCCAAGCTAGAGCTATACTTTCTCCTTCACGAGGCCAAAAATTATATATATATATAATTACGATCACGATGAACTAGATGCATAGGATAATTTTTTTGATGGAACTCCAATTTCAAACGATTCTAATTCCATGATCCAATATCATCGCATAGCCTATACCATGCCAATGCTTTTCCCTTCAAAGATAAAGGGAAAACCTTTTTCATCACTTCATCCCTGGGTAAACCTGCAAGCTTAAACAATCCACAAATTTGTTCCACATGTATCAAGTGCATATCAGGATGTTCAGTTCAATCAACTGCATGAGGATTAGCTAGCAGTTGTTCTATCATACCCGAAGGGATTTCATATTCAATATTTTCAGTAGGTGCAGTAGGTTGAGGGGTAGCTAATTGTGGTTCCAGACGAGGTGAAGATACCACGAACAAACCCCTCAAAGGATTGTTTTCCATAGTAACAAGTGACAATAAATTTCAACACACTATATAAATGTTTCCTTACCGAATTCCACTTACCAAAGGCGCTTCACTCCCCGGCAACAATGCCAGAAAATAGCCTTGATGACCCACAAGTATATGGGGTCAATTGTAGCTCTTTTCGATAAGTAAGAGTGTCACCCAACAAGGAGCAGAAGGAAATGACAAGTGGTTTTCAGCAAGGTAAAGTCTGCAAGTGCTAAAATTGTAAGTAGCGTAGTAGTTTGGTAGCAAGATAATTTGTAACGAGCGAGTAAAAATAGTAGTAACAAAAGTGCAGCAAGGTATCCCAATCCTTTTGAGGCAAAGGACAGGCCAAAACGGTTTCTTATGATAAGCAAAGTGTTCTTGAGGGTACACGGGAATTTCATCTAGTTACTTTCATCATGTTGGTTTGATTTGTGTTCGCTACTTTGATAATTTGATATGTGGGTGGACCGGTGCTTAGGTGTTGTTCTTACTTGAACAAACCTCCTACTTATGATCAACCCTCCCGCAAGCATCTGCAACTACGAGAAAAGTATTAAGAATAAATTCTAACCATAACATTAAACTCTAGGATCCAATCGGTCCCTTACGGAATAGTGCATAAACTGGGGTTTAAATTTCTGTCACTCTCGCAACCCACCATCTATTTACTACTCCACAATGCATTCCATTAGGCCCAAATATGGTGAAGTGTCATGTAGTCGACGTTCACATGACACCACTAAGAGAATGGCAACATACATACCATCAAAATATCGAACACATATCAAGTTTACATGATTACTTCCAACATGATTTCTCCCGTGACCTCAAGAACGAAAGTAACTACTCACAAACGATAAACATGCTCAAGATCACAGGGGTATTGAATAGCATTATAGATTTGAACATATAATCTTCCACCAAATAAACCATATAGTAATCAACTACAATATGTAATCAACACTTCTAGTCACCCACGGGCATGTAAGGGCATATTTATCCCCAAGTGGTTTTGGTGTTCGATGACAATGCTTTTGCGGACTAATCGTGTGCGTTAAGTTCTTTCAGAGATTCATCCATTGGCACGAGACGATTACCTCCCCTCGGTGTTTTATTCAAGATGGTGTAGCTCCTTCGTTTCGTTGTTGGTGGACTAGTTTCGTAGGAGTCACCGTACTATCAAGAGGGGATTTGCTTTGGTAAGACTAGGGTGGAATCAACACGTACACATCCCTATCACACCCGTCGTCTTCCTTCCACATCTTTGGAGCTGCCCTTTTTCTTCCGTACCTGCTCCGTTCTGTGCCAACGTAGTACCGCGGTCAACAGCGGTAGTACCGCCGAAGCTCTACAGCGGTAGTACCGCTCCACGAAGCGGTAGTACCGCTCTCAGCGGTAGTACCGCTCCGCAGGGCGGTAGTACCGCTTGCGGGCTTCGGCCATAGTACCGCAGCTGTTCCACGCTACTACCGCCTCGATTCGAGATCGGTGTTTCTCGTGTCGGGTTTTGCGGTACTAGGAGCGGTAGTAGCGGCGGTAGTACCGCTCCAAGCGGTAGTACCGCTCTTACTCCCGCGGTAGTACCGCTCTGGGGCCAGGGCCCTGTCTTCCTCGCCAGCGCGGTAGTACCGCTGGGTAGGAGCGGTAGTACCGCTCTCAGCGGTAGTACTGCCCTGCCCTAGCGGTAGTACCGCTCTGTGCGGGGATGTACATTGGGGTAACGGTTGGATTGATTCCCCCACTATATAAAGGAGCCTTCTTCCCCAAAGTTGACCTACATCTTTCCCCCAAAGCTCCATTGTTGCTCCAAGCTCCATTTTCGACCGATCTCTCTCCCTAGCCAATCAAACTTGTTGATTTTCTCGGGATTGGTTGAGAAGGCCCCGATCTACACTTCCACCAAGAGAAATTTGATTCCCTCTCTTATCCCTAGCGGATCCTGTTACTCTTGGGTGTTTGAGCACCCTAGACAGCTGAGGTCACCTCGAAGCCATACTCCATTGTGGTGAAGCTTCATGGTGTTGTTGGGAGCCTCCAATTGTTGTGGAGATAGCCCCAACCTTGTTTGTAAAGGTTCGGTCGCCGCCTTCAAGGGTACCAATAGTGGTATCACGGCATCTCGCATTGTGTGAGGGCGTGAGGAGAATACAGTGGCCCTAGTGGCTTCTTGGGGAGCATTGTGCCTCCACACCGCTCTAACGGAGATGTACTTCCCCTTAAAAGGAAGGAACTTCGGTAACACATCCTCGATTCCACCGGCTCCACTCTTGGTTACTTCGTGCCTTTACTCTTGCAAGCCTACTTGTGTTGTTTCCATTGCTTTCTTATGTGCTAGTTGTATTTGCATCATATAGGTTGCTCACCTAGTTGCATATCTAGACAACCTATTTTGTTGCAAAGTTTAAATTGGTAAAGAAAAGCTTAAAAATTGTTAGTTGCCTATTCACCCCCCTCTAGTCAACCATATCGATCCTTTCAATTGGTATCAGAGCCTCGTCTCTTTTTAAGGACTTCACCGTCCGAAGAGTATGGTTGATGTCGTAGATGATGTGGGAGAGCACTCCGGTGCGGATCCGATATCATCTACGGGAGATGGGGGTAACTTGATCTCACGTGAGGAATTCAATGTGGCCTTGGAAACATTGAAAACCTCCATGACGACCGAGGTCAAGGACATGTTTAAGGAATTCCTAGAAGGACTTAAACAATCTACCTCGCCGATGAAAGTGGGTGATCCCACCAACAAGGTGACGGATGCTACCTCTGACAAGGGGGAAGCTAACATTAAAAAGAGTCCTTCTATTAGTGGTAGAAATGGCACCGGCATCTTTGCCCATGTGGAAGCCCCAATTTATGGAGGGCCGATCCCTTCCACGCATTTGAATCATGCCGGTCCTCCTCCTAAATATGAGAAACATGAAGATTTTGATTCTTGGGTTTATCGCTTCAAGCGTCATTTAAAACATGTGAACACTAACCTTTGGAGAATCATTGAAGAAGGTTTCTATCCTCATGACCCAAGCAACTTCACCCCTGGAGAAGCCGTGGACAATCAATTCAATGAGAGTGCTCTCTTCATCATCCAAGATGCACTCATTCCCGAAGATCTCCCTCATCTTCGACCTCATGCCATGGCTAAAGAAGCATGGAAATGTGTTGAGTCTCTCTATCGAGGAAGTGCTAGCATTCAACGCTCCAACTATGAAGTGGTGCAAGATGAAGCCGATGATTTTGCAATGAAAGAAGATGAAGAACCTCGTGAGCTCTTTCGAAGAGTGACCAAACTCGCGGTCTCACTCCGAGATCATGGAAGCAAGGACACGAATGACAATTGGATCAAGCGCAAGTTCCTCAAGGCCATGATGCCCTACAATAAGACAATGTCCTCCGTCATCCGTCAAAGACCGGACTTCCACTCCATGACCTCAAGTGAAGTGTTGGATGAGTTCGTTGCAATGAGCATCTTGGACAAGACTGCCGACAATGCGGTGCTCCGTTCTCAAAGGGCAAAGAAGCCCAACCTTGCTTTGAAGGCCAAGGTCATCATGGAAGAAGAGGAAGAAGTGGAAGATGAGGAGAGCAATCCCGAAGACACCAAGTATGATTATCATGAGCACATGGCCCTTGCTTCAAGACAATTTTGGAGCAAGAAGAATTCAAGACCCAACTTCAACAAGAACAACTCAAGTGGTGTCAAGGGCAAGCAACGAGTTAGAACTTGCTTCAACTGTGGCAATGTGAGCCATTTCATTGCGGATTGTCCTTACGAGAAGCGGGAAGACAATGGTGGCAAATTCATTCGAAAAGACAAAGCCAAGTCGTTCCCCAACAAGAACAACTTCGCCAAGAAGACTCCAACTCGTGGGTTGGTGGTTCAAGAAGAATACCAAGAGGATGACGATGATGATGAAAGTGGAGAAACAATGGCCATGGCATCCGTTGCCATTGCTACTACTCCCCCGGTGTCTCTCTTTGATTCACCCAACGAAAACATCACCGCCAAGTGCCTCATGACTAAAGCTTCAAACAAGGTGTTTGCTTCCGGTGGGGGATCATGGTTGCTCGGTAGTGGAGCAACAAATCATATGACCGGGAGCAAGGACTTGGTGGTGGACGTGCAAGAAATTCCATCTATGCCCACCAATGTCGAGTGGGGTGACGCATCACATTCTAAGGTATTGGGTCTCGGCAAGGTTGTCATTTCTCATGATCTAATGATCGAGAAAGTCATGCTTGTTGAGTCCCTCGCATACAATTTTCTTTCCGTTCGTCAACTTGCACTCATGGGCTTTGCTACGTTCTTTGATATTGATACCGTGGCCCTCTTGTGGAGCAAGACTCTTAAAGTAGCCTTTGTTGGGCATGTCGAGAACAGTCTTTATGTGATTAACTTTTCGGAGCGACCCACTAAGACCGCGACTTGCCTAATGGCTAAAGTTGACGTGGGATGGCTTTGGCATCGCCGTTTGGCCCACGTCAATATGAGATCTTTACAAAGTCTTCTCAAGGAGGACCATGTTCGTGGACTAACAAATGTTAGTTTTGCCAAAGATTGTGCTTGCAGTGCTTGTATCGAAGGAAAGCTTCATGAAAAGGCTCACCCTCCATCAACCATCATCTACTCGAAGAGACCCTTGGAGCTCCTTCACATGGATCTCTTTGGGCCACCATCTTTTGATAGTCTTGGAGGTAGAAAGTATTGATTGGTGATTGTGGATGACTATTCAAGATACACTTGGGTATACTTCTTCAAGAGGAAGAGTGAGACTCAACAAACCGTCATCGACTTTGCAAATGAAGCTCAACGTCAACATAATGCAAAGATCTTGACAATAAGAAGTGACAACGGCACCGAGTTCAAGAACTACACCTTGGATGAGTTTCTCAGTGATGAGGGGATCAAGCATCAATATGCTGCACCCTATACCCCTCAACAAAATGGTGTAGTGGAGAGGAAGAACCGGACATTGATGGATGCGGCAAGGACCATGATGGCGGAGTTCAAGTCTCCATACAACTTTTGGGCCGAAGCCATCAACACCGCATGTCATGCATCCAATCGGCTCTATCTCCGCAAAGGCTTGAACAAGACCCCTTATGAGATACACACCGGCAACAAGCCCAACCTCAAGTACTTCCGGGTGTTCGGTTGTAAGTGTTTAATTCTCAAGAAAGGTGTTCGTTTGTCTAAATTTGAGGCTAGAGCTCATGAGGGCATATTTGTTGGTTATGCTACAAACTCTCATGCTTCCCGTGTTCTCAACAAGTCCACTGAACTCATTGAGGAGACGTGTAACGTGGAGTTTGATGAAAATAACGGCTCCCAAGTGGAGCAAAGTGGTACTTGTGATGTAGGTGATGAAATTCCTCCCCAAGCCATAAGAAGAATGGGTATTGGTCAAATTCTACCCATTGAGGAACCCCTTGTGGCCGAAGGAGAAGGACAATGCTCTACTCAAGTGGAGCCATCACCTCACCAAGACCCACATGCTTCCGAAGAACAAAGTGAAGGCCCTCAACCTCGTGAACAAGACCAAGGGCAAGATCAACCTCAAGATGGTGGTGAACCTCTAAATGATGCCCAAGGTCAAGTTCTCCCCCTCGAGCAAGTTCAAGATCAAGAGCAAGCTCAAGATCAAGAACAAGCTCAAGACGGCGCTCAAGATGAGCAAGTCAACCCTCCTCCTTCCACACCCGAGGAGGAATTAGAGCGTCGTGCCGTGAAGATTGCTTCCATGCTCACCACCCAAGGCCATCTCATGGAAAATTTGGTTGGAAGCCTAAGAAAGGGAGTAAGCACTCGTAGACAATTAGCAAACTATTGTGAACATCACGTGTTTGTCTCTTGTGTTGAACCCTAAAAGGTCTATGAGGCGCTCGAAGACTCGGATTGGCTCAATGCCATGCATGAAGAACTCAACAACTTCGAGTACAACAAAGTATGGAGATTGGTGCCAAGGCCATCGGGGAACCAAAATGTCATTGGAACCAAGTGGATCTTCAAGAACAAGCAAGATGCTCATGGGAACATCATCCGCAACAAGGCAAGATTGGTAGCACAAGGCTACTCCCAAGTCGAGGGTATCGACTACGGTGAAACCTTTGCTCCCGTTGCTCGTCTTGAATCCATACGTTTGTTGATTGCCTATGCTTCCCATCACAACTTTAAGTTGCAACAAATGGATGTGAAAAGTGCTTTTCTTAATGGTCCTATTAATGAGTTGGTCTATGTCAAGCAACCCCCCCCCCCCGGGTTCGAGGATCCCTACTTTCCGGATCATGTGTATCAACTCGATAAGGCACTCTATGGCCTTAAACAAGCCCCACGTGTGTGGTATGACCACCTTACCGAGTTGTTACAAGATCGTGGATTTGAGATGGGGCTAATCGACCCCACTCTTTTTACTAAGAAGGTCAAAGGGGAGTTGTTTGTATGCCAACTATATGTTGATGATATTATCTTTGGTTCTCCTAACAAAACTTTCAATGAGGAATTTGCCGCTCTCATGACCTCCAAGTTCAAGATGTCTTCGATGGGAGAGTTGAAGTTCTTCCTTGGTTTTGACATCAAACAAAGAAGATAAGGAACCTTCATCAACCAAGCCAAATACACTCAAGACATGCTAAAAAGATTCAAGCTAAGTGATGTCAAGCCGGCTACTACACCAATGCCCACCAAGTGCCAACTTGACATTGATCCCAATGGTAAAGCGGTGGATCAAAAGGTATATCGCTCCATGATTGGCTCCTTGCTTTACCTTTGTGCATCTAGACCGGATATCATGTTGAGTGTGGGGATGTGTGCACGGTTTCAAGCCGCACCGAAGGAAAGTCACTATGTGGCGGTCAAGGGAATCTTTCGATATTTGGCTCATACCCCAAACTTTGGCTTATGGTACCCAAGAGGGGCAAACTTCAAGCTTGAAGGATTTACGGATTCTGATTGGGCGGGAGACAAAGTGGATAGGAAGTCCACTTCCGGAGGGTGCCAGTTTCTTGGGTGCTCTTTGGTGAGTTGGTCTTCCAAGAAGCAAAGTTGTGTGTCTCTCTCGTCCACCGAAGCGGAGTATGTGGCGGCCGGCAGTTGTTGTGCACAACTCTTATGGATGAGGCAAACTTTAAAGGAATATGGTGTCATTTGTGACAAAGTGCCTCTTTGGTGTGACAACGAAAGTGCCATCAAGATTTATCTCAACCCGGTGCAACACTTCAAGATGAAGCATATTGAGATTCGGTATCATTTCATCCGGGATCACATTAGGCGAGGGGAGATCGAGCTCAAGTATGTCAACACTCATGATAACCTTGCAGATATTTTCACGAAGCCCTTGGATGAAGCAAGATTTCGCGAGTTAAGGCATGAGCTAAATATCATTGATTCGAGCAATGTGACTTGAACCCTTGCACCCCCCCACCACACTCATCTTGTTGTCTAGTTTAGATGTAGGCATGGACATAGGGGGAGTGTTGTTCTCTCAATGAACTCTCCCTCCCCCCATTATGCATAAAACGATCAACTCTTTCACATTAGCCATTTTTTATGGTACTTGTGCTTCAAAGATGAGTTTTGGTCATGGGCCCAAGGATAATTCTTCGCGGTGCCATACCAATTGACTCAAACATAGGTGGCTCCGGCCATCGCCCTCTCTTGAGAGAGGCCAGAGCTCGCTCTTCTTTCGTGTGGTTGTCTTGAAGGAGTGGGTTCCGGATCTTTGTTAGTTTGTGTGTTGCCTTGTTGGTCTTTTATTTTCTTGACCTTGCTTTCCCGTTCTTTTCGTTGTGCTTGTGTTTTTGTCTAGAGGCAATTTTTTTGGTTGCTGGCGGTACTACCGCTGCTGGCGAGCGGTAATACCGCTCCAAGCGTTACTACCGCCCTCCAGCGCGGTACTACCGCTGTGAGGCGCGAGCAGGGGGTTATATCGGGGCAGGGGGAGTTTTCTTCTCCCCCATACCCATTCGCTTGCCCCCTCGCTCTGTTCCTCTCTCTCCAGCAACCGGCGCCGCGGGAGGGCTCCGGTGGATCTCCCTCTCCGGGGCGTCCCTCTCCATTTCCTTCGATGGAGACGATCCCCACCTTGTCCTCTTGCCATGGATGCCGGTATTGACCCCGTTCCCTCGTTCTTCTTGTCTAGATTTCCAATCTAGCATCTTAGGGGTAGTAGCAGTTGCATCTCTAGATTTTTGGCCAAATCTAGGCTTGAGTAGGATGGAGAATGCTTCTAGGCAGTTTGGATTAATGTTTAGTTGGAGTATTTTTGAATTTGGTAGGACGGTAGTGCCAGATCTGACCACGGTAGTAGGAAACTGCTGTTTCCCCGTCTCGAGCGGTACTACCGCCCTCTCCAGGCGGTACTACCGCTTGGAGCGGTACTACCGCTCTCTGTGGAGCGGTAATACCGCTTGGAGTGGTACTATCGCTAGCAGGTCGTGGTACTACCGCCCCCTACCAGCTTCCATTATGCTCTTACCTCTCAGTGATCTTTTGCTCGTGTTTTGTGGCTTATGCTCATTCTTTCTGGTTGTTTGTGTGTTCTTGTGTGTGGTTCCAGGTGATGAGGTTCCTAAGCATCCGGCTCGTCGTGTCAACCCCGGTCGTGCCACGTCCAAGCGCTACCGCACTACTGAGCCTGCTGGAGGTTCCTCAAGTGCTCCACCTCCACCTCAACTCCAAAAGAAGACTGGTGTCAAGCCGAAGCAATCTGGCAAAACAGTGACAGAAATGCAACCCAAGGAGTTCTGGGCAAGGCGTCGCCGCAACCCCTATGAGGTTGACCAAGATCCCACCTTGGTCAATCTTCCGTTCTGGAACAGGTTCCAGTTCGCCATCTTCTTTGATGTTCTCAAAGCCAAGAAGAACCTCTTTGTCAATGTGCACTCAATCGACACCGACCACATGGAGAAGGATCCTGAGTACTTTGGTGAAGCTCTTGCGATGTGCACTCAACTGAACATTCTTGGGGTCATGCTATTCAACAAGGATTGTGATGCTGATATTGTGGCTCAATTCTATGCCACGGTTCATCTCGGGACTGATGAGGACAGGACACTGACTTGGATGACCAATGGAAAGCTGCTTTCAGTCAAGTGGAAAGCTTTCATGGAGTTGATCGGGGTACAAGATCTAGGACTTGAGTCTCCTATTGGCTTTCGTCCTCACCGCAACACCAACACCACTCACAAGCAAGCTCTATGGCCCTACTGCACTTTGAGGATCAACCCTGAAACGAAGAAGGAAACTTATGAGCTGCCTGCCTATCTGGATATCCTTCACCGTATCTTCAGAGAGACTCTTTTCACTCGTATCGGGAATCTGGATCATGTTCACTCCTATCTCGTGGACATGCTTCTATTTTGCCAGCGCCAGAAGGAACAGAACACCGAAGAGTCCCTGGATATTTCCCATGTCATGTGGTCTGAGCTGTTATCTGCTATCTCCGAGCGTAAGTGCCCGATTTACGGTCCGTTCATCATGCTGCTCATTGAGAAGGCCTGGGATCGTGTCTATCCCAAGGTGATGCTGGAGTCTGGAGAGTTGGTGTCTCACGACATCAAGCGTCTGAGGAAGAAGGATAACTGGGGCACTCAGGCCCCTAAGACTGGAGTTCCTTCGTCTGCTACTGCCATGGAGACCGAGGAGGAGACTGGGGCTGATGATGATGATGATGATGACTACATGCCTTCTGAGGTAGAGCCCTCTTGGGCAAAGAAGCTCAAGTCTAATATGAAGAAGTTGTTCTGCATGGAGGCTCACGATCAGTACATGACTCATGTGGCTGAGAAGAAGGCTCGAGGTCGCCACAAGGAGCTCATGCGTCAGTTGGGTGCTACAGTCAACAGTGGATCTGAGGACCAGCTTACTGAGGAGGAGGAGTGGATTCAGCAGCACTGCCCGTGGACCGATTCTGATGCTGAGCACTTCCAGACTGACGATGGTGGCGCAGATGATCCCGCTGACATCTGATGTGTGTGTCCGTCTACTGCTATCACCTGGAGCCATAGCAACACTCCCTCTCCTTTTTGGTGTCTCGATGCCAAAGGGGGAGAGAGTTTAGGGATTTGTGCTTTGTGTCGTCCGTTTTCTGTGTTTGTGTTTTCCTTGCTATTTGCTTTGGTTGGTTCGTGTCAGTGAGACCTAAGTTACCGTCATATGGTGTGAGACATATGCTACCTTATATTTCCAGTATCATTATCTATGTCACCATATCTTATGAGTTGCATGCTTATCTTGTTAGTTTATCTATGCTCCTCTCATATATCATGCTTAGGTGTTCGGTCGGTCTCTAAAATGTAGGGGGAGCGTTGATCCTAGTATGTGTGCCGTGCAGTCCAAAGCACTTATCGAGATAGCACACATCTAGGGGGAGCCCATCTACATTTTAGGATGGCAGTTTTTTGCGCTTGTCCCATATCTTTCTTGTTTGTGCAAATCCCGTATTGTCATCAATCCACCAAAAAGGGGGAGATTGTAAGGGCATATTTATCCCCAAGTGGTTTTG
Source organism: Triticum dicoccoides (assembly GCF_002162155.2). Taxonomy (NCBI): domain Eukaryota; kingdom Viridiplantae; phylum Streptophyta; class Magnoliopsida; order Poales; family Poaceae; genus Triticum; species Triticum dicoccoides. The sequence continues at coordinate 396,326,265 of NC_041387.1, read as the reverse complement.
GTGATTGATGACAATGCTTTTGCGGACTAATCGTGTGCGTTAAGTTCTTTCAGAGATTCATCCATTGGCACGAGACGATTACCTCCGCTCGGTGTTTTATTCAAGACGGTGTAGCTCCTTCGTTTCGTTGTTGGTGGACTAGTTTCGTAGGAGTCACCGTACTATCAAGAGGGGATCCGCTTTGGTAAGACTAGGGTGGAATCAACACGTACACATCCCTATCACACCCGTCATCTTCCTTCCGCATATTTGGAGCTGCCCTTTTTCTTCTGTACCTGCTCCGTTCTGTGCCAGCGGTAGTACCGCGGTCAACAGCGGTAGTACCGCGGAAGCTCCCCAGCGGTAGTACCGCTCCACGAAGCGGTAGTACCGCTCTCAGCGGTAGTACCGCTCCGCGGGGCGGTAGTATCGCTTGCGGGCTTCGGCCGTAGTACCACAGCTATTCCGCGCTACTACCGCCTCGATTCGAGACCGGTGTTTCTCGTGTCGGGTTTTGCGGTACTAGGAGCGGTAGTAGCGGCGGTAGTACCGCTCCAAGCGGTAGTACCGCTCTTACTCCCGCGGTAGTACCGCTCTGGGGCCAGGGCCCTGTCTTCCTCGCCAGCGCGGTAGTACCGCTGGGTAGGGAGCGGTAGTACCGCTCTCAGCGGTAGTACCGCCCTGCCCTAGCGGTAGTACCGCTCTATGCGGGGATGTATAGTGGGGTAACGGTTGGATTGATTCCCCCACTATATAAAGGAGCCTTCTTCCCCAAAGTTGACCTACCTCTTTCCCCCAAAGCTCCATTGTTGCTCCAAGCTCCATTTTCGCCCGATCTCTCTCCCTAGCCAATCAAACTTGTTGATTTGCTCGGGATTGGTTGAGAAGGCCCCGATCTACACTTCCACCAAGAGAAATTTGATTCCCTCTCTTATCCCTAGCGGATCTTGTTACTCTTGGGTGTCTGAGCACCCTAGACGGTTGAGGTCACCTCGAAGCCATACTCCATTGTGGTGAAGCTTCGTGGTGTTGTTGGGAGCCTCCAATTGTTGTGGAGATAGCCCCAACCTTGTTTGTAAAGGTTCGGTCGCCGCCTTCAAGGGCACCAATAGTGGTATCACGGCATCTCGCATTTGTGTGAGGGTGTGAGGAGAATACGGTGGCCCTAGTGGCTTCTTGGGGAGCATTGTGCCTCCACACTGCTCTAACGGAGACGTACTTCCCCTTAAAAGGAAGGAACTTCGGTAACACATCCTCGTCTCCACTGGCTCCACTCTTGGTTACTTCGTGCCTTTACTCTTGCAAGCCTACTTGTGTTGTTTACATTGCTTGCTTATGTGCTAGTTGTATTTGCATCATATAGGTTGCTCACCTAGTTGCATATCTAGACAACCTATTTTGTTGCAAAGTTTAAATTGGTAAAGAAAAGCTTAAAAAATGTTAGTTGCCTATTCACCCCCCCCCCCTCTAGTCAACCGTATCGATCCTTTCAGGGCACCAATCTATAATTTTGATACAAAGATTGAACGCAAGAGATGAACTAGGGTTTGAGAGGAGTTGGTGCTGTGAAGATGTTGATGAAGATGGCCCTCCCCAAGATGGGAGAGTTGTTGGTCATGATGATGACGACGATTTCCCCCTCCAGGGGGAAAGTTCCCCTGGCAGAATCGCTCCGCCGGAGGGCAAAAGTGCTCCTGCCCAAGTTCCTCCTCGAGACGGCGGTGCTTCGTCCCGAATGTCCTCCCCTTATTTTTTTTTTCTAGGTCAAAATGACTTATATACCAGAAGATAGGCACTGGAGGTGGGCCGAGGAGGGCACAACCCACCAGGGCGCGCTTGGGCTCCCTAGCGCGCCCAGGTGGGTTGTGCCCACCTGGTGGGCCCCCTCTGGTAGTTATTTGCTCCAATATTCCTTAAATATTCCATAAAAATTCTCTGCAAAGGCTCAACTTGTTTGGAGTTGTGCAGAATAGGTAGCCTGACGTAGCTTTTTCAGGTCCTGATTTCCAGCTGCCAGAATTCTCCCTCTTGGTGTGTACCTTTCAAATTATGAGCGAAAAAGGCATTAGAATTACTCCAAAAAGCATTATTATGGATAAAAACATTGTAAATAATAGTAAAAAACATGATGCAAAATGGATGTATCACGCAGCTGTACGGCAGAGTATCTAAAGGATCTTCAAAGATCGCCTCTTCATTTTTTTAGTACATGTGCACAATTTTCCCTTGTGCTCGGCTTGTAAAATAGCCTCGATGCTTATAGCATTATCTCTACAAATATGTTCTGACGTATCAATCAGACTATAATGGAAACAGTTTTTCACCCAAGTCGGTACTGGCTTATTTCCTAATCTGTATTCCCTCTTTTTCTTTCATCCGATTGTCATGTACACCTTGGCACGACTTAAATCGCCAGGGGCTCCATTTAGCCACGTACATTTCTTAAAAATATCATAAGTCCGCACACTTATATAGTAAAATTTGGCATCCCGAATATAGCATTATATGAATCGGCTCCGAATCATGTCTTGGGTCAATAGTTGGGTTGCCCGGCTCCTGTGGTTACTACCTTATGTTCCAATTGTTCGGCTAAGGAAGTAAAGGGAGAACTACTGCGATTGTGTTTCTGGTTCATCTGGATAAACGCCTCATTAGAGAAAGCCAAAAACTGACTGTCACGATGCGGCTAGAGTTGGTCAGCTATTCGGTGACTAAGTATAAATCTCTTGCGATTTTTTCCGTGTCACACAAAGGACCGGTCTTCACCTGGTCAGGCGTCTACAGCAACCAAGTTTGGATAACCGAACAATACCAGGGGTTGCGCCTACAATTTTATTGTCAAACTCCTATGGCTAAGTGAGGGTGATAAAGCCGTATAGTCTGATTGCCTGGTTCGCCACACTAACACCTCCTTCAAGGACCAAGACGTTGGGTTAAGTGTGTTCATGTGATGTTCCGGACACTCCCGTACTACCTACGTGGGGGTTGAAGCCGACTACTGCCCAACTCTCAGATACAGTAAACGGCCGCAAAGGAGGGAAATAATTTAAGACAAAACAAGCAAAAATATTATTCAAAGGCCTTGCTTTCATAATAAAAAGTTCGGGCAGCACAGATACATTCATTCAAAAATGACGTCCTTCAAACACTAGCTGTCGTGGATTTGTCACGGCAGATGTCCTAGTGTGAGGACTTAGTCATGAGGCCAACACATCTATGTGGTAGCTTGAGAGGGGTTGATAGAGATGAGAGACGCGAGGCGGATCAACATATAAGACCAAGATTTAGACAGCTTCGGGCCCTGGGAAACATCATCCGGTAATAGCCATGCATGTTGTTTGTGGCTAGGTCTCATTATGCTCATGAGGGAGTCATCGTATAAACCGGCTCTCCTAATTGTGTCTAGACTTCGAGATTACTTCTCCCCTCTTGGGGTGTCCTGACCCTCCTTATATAAGTTGAAGGGGCGGGTTACATGTGGAGTCCTAGTAGGACTAGGACTATTCTATAACAAGCGGAATCCTGGTCTTGCCCCCTTAAGGGAAAACTCCTTATGCCTTTCCTCTTAAACGGGCCCACCATAGCATGAGCCGGCCTTCTGGGCCTTGGGCCTTGTCATCTATTTGACCTGCCCGCCGGGTCATCAGTGAGTCGCAATGTTCAGGTGGGTTGCCCGTAAACCGCTTGGTCTGTGCGGGTCGCCAGTGAGTCGCCAAGCTCCAGTCGGGTCATACATTCGGCGGGTTACACCGCGGGGTATATCCCTGATACATCTCCAACGTATCTATAATTTTTGATTGGTCCATGCTATTATATTACCCCTTTTGGATGTTTATGGGCTTTATTTTACACATTTATATCATTTTTGGGACTAACCTACTAACCGGAGGCCCAGCCCATATTACTGTTTTTTTGCCTATTTCAGTATTTCGAAGAAAAGGAATATCAAACGGAGTCCAAACGGAATGAAACATTCGGGAGCGTGATTTTTGGAACGAACGTGATCCGGAGAGCTTGGAGTGCAAGTCAAGAAGCTTCTGAGGAAGCCACGAGACAGGAGGTCGCCCCCCCCCTGTAGGGCGCGCCCCCTGTCTCATGGGCCCCACAGGCGGCCACCGACATACTTCTTCCTCCTATATATACCTACATACCCCGAAAACATCCAGTAGCACCACAAAACACAATTTCCACTGCCGTAACCTTCTGTATCTGCAAGATCTCATCTTGGAGCCTTCATCGGCACTCTGCCGGAGGGGGAATCAACCACGGAGGGCTTCTACATCAACATCCTTGCCCCTCCGATGAGTTGTGAGTAGTTTACCATAGACCTACGGGTCCATAGTTATTAGCTAGATGGCTTCTTATCTCTTTTTGGATCTCAATACAATGTTCTCCCCCTCTCTTGTGGAGATCTATTCGATGTAAACTCTTTTTATGGTGTGTTTATTGAGATCCGATGAATTGTGGGTTTATGATCAAGTTTATCTATGAATAATATTTGAATCTTCTCTGAATTCTTTTATGTATGATTGAGTTATGTTTGCAAGTCTCTTCGAATTATCAGTTTGGTTTGGCCTACTAGATTGGTCTTTCTTGCCATGGGAGAAGTGCTTAGCTTTGGGTTCAATCTTGCGGTGTCCTTACCCAGTGACAGAAAGGGTTGCAAGGCATGTATTGTATTGTTGCCATCGAGGATAACAAGATGGGGTTTATATCATATTGCATGAGTTTATCCCTCTACATCATGTCATCTTGCTTAATGCGTTACTCTGTTCTTATGAACTTAATACTCTAGATGCAGGCAGGAGTCGGTCGATGTGTGGAGTAATAGTAGTAGATGCAGGCAGGAGTTGGTCTACTTGTTATGGGCGTGATGCCTATATACATGATTATGCCTAGATAATATCATAACTATGCGCTTTTCTATCAATTGCTCGACAGTAATTTGTTCACCCACCGTAATACTTATGCTATCTTGAGAGAAGCCTCTAGTGAAACCTATGGCCCCCGGATCTATCTCTTATCATATTTGCTTTTGATCTACTTTTATTTGCATCTTTACTTTTTGCATCTATATTACAAAATACCAAAAATATATTTATCTTATCATAGTATCTTTATTAGATCTCACTTTCGCAGGTGACCGTGAAGGGATTGAGAACCCCTTTATTGCGTTGGTTGCGAGTTCTAAGTTTGTTTGTGTAGGTGCATGGGACTTTTGAGGAGCCTCCTACTGGATAGATACCTTGGTTCTCAAAACTGAGGGAAATATTTACGCAACACTTTGCTGCATCACCCTCTCCTCTTCGAGGAAAACCACCGCAAGCTCAAGACGTAGCAAGAAGGATTTCTGGCGCCGTTGCCGGGGAGGTCTTCGCTCAAGTCAAGACATACCAAGTACCCATCACAAACCCATCTCCCTCACATTTACATTATTTGCCATTTGCCTCTCGTTTTCCTCTCCCCCGCTTCACCCTTGCGGTTTTATTCGCCCTCTCTTTCCCAATCTCCTCCTCTCCTTTTCGCTTGCCTTTTTCTGTCTGCTTGTGTGTTAAATCGTTTACCTTGTCGTCATGGCTAGTGCAGTTTTTATCACTTCGTCTCCCGACTTTGAAGTTCTCCACTTCAAACAAAGACAAGGTGAAAATTTAAAGGATGCTTGGTTTAGGATGTTAGAATCTTATCGTAGTTGTGCCCTAGAAGGAGATTTCAAGATTTTAATTCACAATTTTTACATTAGGTTAACCTTACCCCACAAACAACTCCTTGATGTTACCGCAGAAGGGGAATTTATTGAAATTGATCCTAGTTCCGCTTATGAAATTTTAGAGGGGATAGTAGGAGTACTTCCCCGACAAGAAAGATCATCTTTATCTCTTGAAGGAACCCAAATTTTAGAGAAACTTCTTGAATTGCAAAAACTTGTTGAACCTTTTAAGAATATTGTTGCAAGTATCAACCGCATGAATAATTTGATCACACTTTACAATAAGCGGTTGGATGCCTTAGATCTTAGGATCTCTGAGCATGAAGGGAAATGCAAAGAGCCTGCCGGACCTGAGCATAACCCCATTAAAAAGATGAGTGACAAATATGGCACTACTTAGATCCATCCTTGCTTTTATGCCTAGCTAGGGGCGTTAAACGATAGCGCTAGTTGGGAGGCAACCCAATTTTTCTTTAGGTTTTTTGTTTTTGCTCTTGTTTAGTAATAAATCTTGCATCTACCTTCTGTTTAGATGTGTTTTTATCTTTTAATTGGTATTTGTGCCAAGTAGAACCAATAGGATAACCTACGATTATAGTTGATTTGATTCTGCTGAAAAACAGAAACTTTGCACGCACGAATATAATTTTGTTAATTCACAGGAACGTGTTTTTGCGTTGATTCTTTTTCTGCTGTTCAATAAACAAATTGTCCAGGACTTCCTATTTTGGTAGGATTTTTAGAGTTCCAGAAGTTTGCGTTAGTTACAGATTGCTACAGACTGTTCTGTTTTTGACAGATTCTGTTTTTCGTGTGTTGTTTGCTTATTTCAATGCATCTATGGCTAGTAAATCAGTCTACGAACCATAAAGAAGTTGGAATACAGTAGGTTTAACACAAAATTAAATAAAGAATGAGTTCATTGCAGTACCTTATGTGGTGATTTTGTTTTCTTTCACTAACGGAGCTTATAAGATTTCCTGTTGAGTTTTGTGTTGTGAAGTTTTCAAGTTTTGGGTAAAGCTTTTCTGGATTATGGAATAAGGAGTGGCAAGAGCCTAAGCTTGGGGATGCCCAAGGCACCCCAAGATATTAAATAATAGCCAAAATCCAAAGCTTGGGGATGCCCCGGGAAGGCATCCCCTCTTTCGTCTTCGTTCATTGGTAACTTTACTTGGAGCTATATTTTTATTCACCACATGATATGTGTTTTGCTTGGAGCGTCGTGTATTATATTAGTCTTTGCTTTTTAGTCTACCACAATCATCCTTGCAGTACACACCTTTTGGGAGAAGCCTATTTGATTAGAATTTGCTAGAATACTCTATGTGCTTCACTTATATCTTTTGAGCTTGATAGTTTTTGCTCTAGTGCTTCACTTATACCTTTTAGAGCACGGTGGTGTCTTAATTTTGAAGTAATTGCTAGTCTCTCATGCTTCACTTATATTATTTTGAGAGTCTTTTAGAACAGCATGGTATTTGCAATGATCATAGAGTTGGTCCTAGAATGATGAGCATCCAAGTTGGGTATAATAAAAACTATCATAGAAAAGAATTGGATGCTATGATCAATATGATGCTTGATAATTGTTTTGAGATATGGAGGTAGTGATATTAGAGTCATGCTAGTTGAGGTGATTATGAAAAATACTTGTGTTAAGGGTTGTGATTCCCGTAGCATGCACGTATGGTGAACCGCTTTGTGATGAAGTTGGAGCACAATTTTATTTATTGTGTGTCTTCCTTATGAGTGGCGGTAGGGGACGAGCGATGGTATTTTCCTACCAATCTATCCCCCTAGGAGCATGTGCGTAGTGCTTTGATTTTTGATGACTTCTAGATTTTTGCAATAAGTATATGAGTTCTTTTGATTAATGTTGAGTCCATGGATTATACGCACCCTTTCACCCTTCCATTATTGCTAGCCTCTCTTGTACCGTGCAACTTTTGCCGCTACCATACACCCATCATACTCCTTCCTCAAAACAGCCACCATACCTACCTATTATGGCATTTCAATAGCCATTCTGAGATATATTGCCATGCAACTTTCCACCGTTCCATTCATATGACACGCATTACTCTTGTCATATTGCTTTTTGCATGATCATGTAGTTGACATTGTATTTGTGGTAAGGCCACCTTCATAATTTTCATACATGTTGCTCTTGATGCATTGCATATCCCGGTACACCACCGGAGGCATTCATATAGAGTCATATCTTGTTCTAGCTTTGAGTTGTAAATCCATAAAAGTGTGATGATCTTCATTATTAGAGCATTGTCCCAGTGAGGAAAGGATGATGAAGACTATGATTCCCCCACAAGTCGGGATGAGACTTCAGACTTTACAAAAAAAAAAGAGAAAGGCCAAAAAGAAAAAAGAAAAAGAAGAGAAGGCCAGAGAAAAAGAAAAAAAGAAGAAAAAGAAGAAAAAAGAAAAAGAAAAAATAAAAAAATGAGAGAAAAGGAGAGAAGGGACAATGCTACTATCTCTTTTTCCACACTTGTGCTTCAAAATAGCACCATGATCTTCATGTTAGAGAGTCTCATATGTTGTCACTTTCATATACTAGTGGGAATTTTTCATTATAGAACTTGGCTTGTATATTCCAATGATGGGCTTCCTCAAAAGTGCCCTAGGTCTTCGTGAGCAAGCAAGTTAGATGCACCCGACTTAGTTTCTTTTGTTGAGCTTTCATATATTTATAGCTCTAGTGCATCCGTTGCATGGCAATCCCTACTCAACCACATTGATATCTATTGATGGGCATCTCCATAGCCTGTTGATATGCCTAGTTGATGTGAGACTATCTTCTCCTTTTTGTCTTCTCCACAACCACCATTCTATTCCACATATAGTGCTATGTCCATGGCTCACACTCATGTATTGCATGAAAGTTGAAAGAGTTTGAGATTATTAAAGTATGAAACAATTGCTTGGCTTGTCATCAGGGTTGTGCATGATTAAATACTTTGTGTGATGAAGATAGAGCAACAGCCAGACTATATGATTTTGTAGGGATAACTTTCTTTAGCCATGTTATTTTGAGAAGACATGATTACTTTGATTAGTATGCTTGAAGTATCACCATTTTCATGTTAATATGAACTTTTATTTTGTATCATTTGGATCTGAACATTCATGCCACAATAAAAAAATTACATTAAGAATTATGCTAGGTAGAATTCCACATCAAAAGTTCTCTTTTTATCATTTACCTACTCGAGGACGAGCAAGAATTAAGCTTGGGGATGCTTGATACGTCTCCAACGTATCTATAATTTTTTATTGTTCCATGCTATTATATTACCCCTCTTGGATGTTTATGGGCTTTATTTTACACATTTATATCATTTTTGGGACTAACCTACTAACCGGAGGCCCAGCCCATATTGTTGTTTTTTACCTATTTCAGTATTTCGAAGAAAAGGAATATCAAACGGAGTCCAAACGGAATGAAACCTTCAGGAGCGTGATTTTTGGAACGAACGTGATCCGGAGATCTTGGAGTGCAAGTCAAGAAGCTTCCGAGGAAGCCACGAGACAGGAGGCCGCCCCCCCCCCTATAGGGCGCGCCCCCCTGTCTTGTGGGCCCCTCGGGCGACCACCGACGTACTTCTTCCTCCTATATATATCTACTACCCCGAAAACATCCAGTAGCACCACGAAACACAATTTTCACCGCCGTAACTTTCTGTATCCGCGAGATCTCATCTTGGAGCCTTCACCGGCACTCTGCCGGAGGGGGAATCAACCATGGAGGGCTTCTACATCAACATCCTTGCCCCTCCGATGAGTTGTGAGTAGTTTACCACAAACCTACGGGTCCATAGTTATTAGCTAGATGGCTTCTTCTCTCTTTTTGATCTCAATACAATGTTCTCCCCCTCTCTTGTGGAGATCTATTCGATGTTAACTCTTTTTGTGATGTGTTTGTCGAGATCCAATGAATTGTGGGTTTATGATCAAGTTTATCTATGAATAATATTTGAATCTTCTCTGAATTCTTTTATGTATGATTGAGTTATGTTTGCAAGTCTCTTCGAATTATCAGTTTGGTTTGGCCTACTAGATTGGTCTTTCTTGCCATGGGCAAAGTGCTTAACTTTGGGTTCAATCTTGCGGTGTCCTTACCCAGTGACAGAAAGGGTTGCAAGGCACGTATTGTATTATTGCCATCGAGGATAACAAGATGGGGTTTATATCATATTGCATGAGTTTATCCCTCTACATCATGTCATCTTGCTTAATGCGTTACTCTGTTCTTATGAACTTAATACTCTAGATGCAGGCAGGAGTCGGTCGATGTGTGGAGTAATAGTAGTAGATACAGGCAGGAGTCGGTCTACTTGTTATGGACGTGATGCCTATATACATGATCATGCCTGGATAATCTCATAACTATGCGCTTTTCTATCAATTGCTCGACAATAATTTGTTCACCCACCGTAATACTTATGCTATCTTAAGAGAAGCCTCTAGTGAAACCTATGGCCCCCGGGTCTATCTCTTATCATATTTGCTTTCGATCTACTTTTATTTGCATCTTTACTTTTTGCATCTATATTACAAAATACCAAAAAAATATTTATCTTATCATAGTATCTTTATCAGATCTCACTTTCGCAAGTGGCCATGAAGGGATTGACAACCCCTTTATTGTGTTGGTTGCGAGTTCTCAGTTTGTTTGTGTAGGTGCATGGGACTTTTGAGGAGCCTCCTACTGGATTGATACGTTGGTTCTCAATACTGAGAGAAATACTTACGCTACACTTTGCTGCATCACCCTCTCCTCTTCGAGGAAAACCAACGCAAGCTCAAGACGTAGCAAGAAGGATTTTCTGGCGCCGTTGTCGGGGAGGTCTTCGCTCAAGTCAAGACATACCAAGTACCCATCACAAACCCATCTCCCTCGCATTTACATTATTTGCCATTTGCCTCTCGTTTTCCTCTCCCCCGCTTCACCCTTGCCGTTTTATTCGCCCTCTCTTTCCCAATCTCCTCCTATCCTTTTCGCTTGCCTTTTGTGTTTGCTTGTGTGTTAGATCGTTTACCTTGTCGTCATGGCTAGCGCAATTTTTATCCCTTCATCTCCCGACTTTGAAGTTCTCCACTTTAAACAAAGAGAAGGTGAAAATTTAAAGGATGCTTGGTTTAGGATGTTAGAATCTTATTGTAGTTGTGCCCTAGAAGGAGATTTCAAGATTTTAATTCGCAATTTTTACATTGGGTTAACCTTACCCCACAAACAAGTCCTTGATGTTGCCACAGAAGGGGAATTTATTGAAATTGATCCTAGTTCCGCTTATGAAATTTTAGAGGGGATAGTAGGAATACTTCCCCGACAAGAAAGATCATCTTTATCTCTTGAAGGAACCCAAATTTTAGAGAAACTTCTTGAATTGCAAAAACTTGTTGAACCTTTTAAGAATATTGTTGCAAGTATCAACCGCACGAATAATTTGATCACACTTTACAATAAGAGGTTGGATGCCTTAGATCTTAGGATCTCCGAGCATGAAGGGAAATGCAAAGAGCCTCCCGGACCTGAGCATAACCCCATTAAAAAGATGAGTGCCAAAGATGGCACTACTTAGATCTATCCTTGCTTTTATGCCTAGCTAGGGGCGTTAAACGATACCGCTAGTTGGGAGGCAACCCAATTTTTCTTTATGTTTTTTGTGTTTGCTCCTGTTTAGTAATAAATCTTGCATCTACCTTCTGTTTAGATGTGTTTTTATCTTTTAATTAGTGTTTGTGCCAAGTAGAACCTATAGGATAACCTACGATTATAGTTGATTTGATTCTGCTGAAAAGCAGAAACTTTGCGCGCATGAATATAATTTTGTTAATTCACAGGAACGTGTTTTTGCGTTGATTCTTTTTGCTGCTGTTCAATAAACAAATTGTCCAGGACTTCCTATTTTGGTATGATTTTTAGAGTTCAGAAGTTTGCGTTAGTTACAGATTGCTACAGACTGTTCTGTTTTTGATAAATTCTGTTTTTTGTGTGTTGTTTGCTTATTTCAATGCATCTATGGCTAGTAAATCAGTCTATTAACCATAAAGAAGTTGGAATACGGTAGGTTTAACACCAAATTAAATAAAGAATGAGTTCATTGCAGTACCTTATGTGGTGGTTTTGTTTTCTTTCACTAACGGAGCTTATAAGATTTCATGTTGAGTTTTGTGTTGTGAAGTTTTTAAGTTTTGGGTAAAGCTTTTCTGGACTATGGAATAAGGAGTGGCAAGAGCCTAAGCTTGGGGATGCCCAAGGCACCCCAAGATATTAAATAATAGCCAAAATCCAAAGCTTGGGGATGCCCCGGGAAGGCATCCCCTCTTTCGTCTTCGTTCATTGGTAACTTTACTTGGAGCTATATTTTTATTCGCCACATGATATGTGTTTTGCTTGGAGCGTCGTGTATTATATTAGTCTTTGCTTTTTAGTCTACCACAATCATCCTTGCAGTACACACCTTTTGGTAGAAGCCTATTTGATTAGAATTTGCTAGAATACTCTATGTGCTTCACTTATATCTTTTGAGCTTGATAGTTTTTGCTCTAGTGCTTCACTTATACTTTTAGAGCACGGTGGTGTCTTAATTTTGAAGTAATTGCTAGTCTCTCATGCTTCACTTATATTATTTTGAGAGTCTTTTAGACAGCATGGTATTTGCAATGATCATAGAGTTGGTCCTAGAATGATGAGCATCCAAGTTGGGTATAATAAAAACTATCATAGAAAAGAATTGGATGCTATGATCAATATGATGCTTGATAATTGTTTTGAGATATGGAGGTAGTGATATTAGAGTCATGCTAGTTGAGGTGATTATGAAAAATACTTGTGTTAAGGGTTGTGATTCCCGTAGCATGCACGTATGGTGAACCGCTTTGTGATGAAGTTGGAGCACAATTTTATTTATTGAGTGTCTTCCTTATGAGTGGTGGTCGGGGACGAGCGATGGTCTTTTCCTACCAATCTATCCCCCTAGGAGCATGCGCGTAGTGCTTTGATTTTTTATGACTTCTAGATTTTTGCAACAAGTATATGAGTTATTTTGATTAATGTTGAGTCCATGGATTATACGCACCCTTTCACCCTTCCATTATTGCTAGCCTCTCTTGTACCGTGCAACTTTCGCCGGTACCATACACCCGTCATACTCCTTCCTCAAAACAGCCACCATACCTACCTATTATGGCATTTCAATAGCCATTCCGAGATATATTGCCATGCAACTTTCCACCGTTCCGTTCATATGACACGCATTACTTTTGTCATATTGCTTTTTGCGTGATCATGTAGTTGACATTGTATTTGTGGCAAGGCCGCCTTCATAATTTTCATACATGTCGCTCTTGATTCATTGCATATCCTGGTACACCGCCAGAGGCATTCATATAGAGTCATATCTTGTTCTAGCTTTGACTTGTAAATCCTTAAAAGTGTGATGACCTTCATTATTAGAGCATTGTCCTAGTGAGGAAAGGATGATGAAGACTATGATTCCCCCACAAGTCGGGATGAGACTTCGGACTTTACAAAAAAAAGAGAAAGGCCAAAAATAAAAAATAAAAAGAATAGAAGACCAAAGAAAAAGAAGAAAAAAAAGAAAAAGAAGAAGAAAAAGAAAAAAAGAAAAAAATAATAAAATGAGAGAAAAGGAGAGAAGGGACAATGCTACTATCTCTTTTTCCACACTTGTGCTTCAAAATAGCACCGTGATCTTCATGTTAGAGAGTCTCATATGTTGTCACTTTCATATACTAGTGGGAATTTTTCATTATAGAACTTGGCTTGTATATTCCAATGACGGGCTTCCTCAAAAGTGCCCTAGGTCTTCGTGAGCAAGCAAGTTGGATGCACCCCACTTAGTTTCTTTTGTTGAGCTTTCATATATTTATAACTCTAGTGCATCCGTTGCATGGCAATCCCTACTCACTCACATTGATATCTATTGATGGGCATCTCCATAGCCTGTTGATACGCCTAGTTGATGTGAGACTATCTTCTCCTTTTTGTCTTCTCCACAACCACCATTCTATTCCACATATAGTGTTATGTCCATGGCTCACACTCATGTATTGCGTGAAAGTTGAAAGAGTTTGAGATTATTAATGTATGAAACAATTGCTTGGCTTGTCATCGGGGTTGTGCATGATTAAATACTTTGTGTGATGAAGATAGAGCAACAGCCAGACTATATGATTTTGTAGGGATAACTTTCTTTAGCCATGTTATTTTGAGAAGACATGATTACTTTGATTAGTATGCTTGAAGTATCACCATTTTCATGTTAATATGAACTTTTATTTTGTATCATTTGGATCTGAACATTCATGCCACAATAAAGAAAATTACATTAAGAATTATGCTAGGTAGCATTCCACATCAAAAATTCTCTTTTTATCATTTACCTACTCAAGGACGAGCAGGAATTAAGCTTGGGGATGCTTGATACGTCTCCAACGTATCTATAATTTTTGATTGTTCCATGCTATTATATTACCCCTTTTGGATGTTTATGGGCTTTATTTTACACATCTATATCATTTTTGGGACTAACCTACTAATCGGAGGCCCAGCCCATATTGTTGTTTTTTGCCTATTTCAGTATTTCGAAGAAAAGGAATATCAAACAGAGTCCAAACGGAATGAAACCTTCGAGAGCGTGATTTTTGGAACGAACGTGATCCGGAGAGCTTGGAGTGCAAGTCAAGAAGCTTCCGAGGAAGCTACGAGACAGGAGGCCGCGCCCCCTATCGTGGTTCTAAGCCTGACAGTAGAATAAGGGGGTAGGTATGGGGAGGCAAGATCCTAGCTATGGAGTAGTTGTGTACACAAGAGATTTACGAGTTCAGGCCCTTCTCGGAGGAAGTAACAGCCCTACGTCTCGGAGCCCGGAGGCGGTCGACTGGATTATATGCGTATGAGTTACAGAGGTGCGAACCCTTCTACCTGTGGAGGGGGGTGGCTTATATAGAGTGCGCCAGGACCCCAGCCAGCCCACGTAATGAAGGATTCAATGTACATTAAGGCCGGGCGTTACTGGTAATCTATACATAAAGTGCTATCATGACCATAAAGACTACTTAATAACAGACCGTTTGTGTGTGGAGCAACTCTAGATCTCCCGGTGGTCGAGTGAGTAGCTTCATGGTCGAGTGTCTTCGAGTCCGTCGAGTGGAATCCTTCCAGGTCGACTGAAAGGCAGTTTCTTCTAAATATGTCCTTGGGGAGGGTACCTTGGATAGGTCCATGACCCTACCCTAGGTACATGGCTTCATCATTAGCCCCCGAATGGATCGAGGTTTGAGTGAGGAAGGAGTTGAGAATTCTTCCGACCTATTTTTCGTGCTACGAGTGTGTCTTGTTCTGGATCGGTGACTTTTAGTGATGGCATCAACTTCTTTTTCAGTCGCCTTGATCCATTCTTTGTACCTGTCGAGTGACCTTTATGAGCTTGGGGATTTCCGAGCGATGGATCGGAGGAAATCTGCGGTCTGACAAGTTGCTCTGTTGTTTGTGGATTTAGCGGAATCCGAATTTCGGGAAGCGTGCGAAGCGAAGGAGGCCGTGGTACTCGGATGGGATAAGGCAGGGACGCCTCGATCTTCGCACCACCTTTTTTGCCATGTATCGCGTGCGCGACTGTTGCGGGATTTGACAGGACCGTCCGGGCCTACCAGTCAGCCACTCGGAAGAGACTTCATATAAGGCGCCGGACGGGGTTTTTTTGAACAGTGCGCCCCCATTTTCCCCTCCTTCTTCCTCAGATTCACCTGCTGCGTTCGCCATCGTCCCAGCGCTGTTGCTCTGTGGCTGCTTCGCCGGCGACGATGGTGAAGGAGAAGACGACGGCTTTGGAGCGGGCGAAGAAGGTGACGGCGAAGGCGAAGGGGAGGGCGACCAGTCGGGGTGGATCCTTGTTGAGGGCCGGTCTGCCGCAAGGCTGGATCCAGGGAGACTGGATCCGCTCGACCATCAGCCAAAAGGACCTCAATGACCTGGCCAACAAAGGACTGATCCCTCATGGATCAGCGAGGCTTCCGGGGAAGGAGTGGCAGCCGCAGCCTCAGGAGGGTGAGTGCATCCTCTTAGCCACCCACATTGACCGCGGGTTTTCTCTACCGCCGAATTCTTTCTTTCGGGGATTTCTGAACTTCTTTGGGGCACAACTCCACCACTACACACCCAACTCTATCGCCTATCTCGCTGCTTTTGTGTCCTTGTGCGAGAACTTCTTGGGTTGTCGGGCGCATTGGGGCCTTTTCAAACACATTTTCACCTATCGCTCTCAAACAGTGAAAAAGGCTAATCCGAGTGACGAGAAAACCCAAGTAATCCAGATGTGTGGGGGTCTTGGGGTTCAGATGAGGAGTAAAAGTGCTTTTCCAGCCATGATCCTTCCCGAGTCAGTCCGAGGGTGGCAGTCGACCTGGTTCTACTGCCAAGACCAACCGATGCCAGGGCAGTCGACTCGACTCCCTCCTTTCTCCATGGACCGAGTGAACAAGCCGTCCTCTCTGAAAGTGGTCCCGGAGGAGAAGGCTCAGGTTAAGGTGTTGGTAGAGCATGTAGTCCAGCTCATCCGTGACGGGGTGACTGGCATGGATCTTTTGGAGGTTTTCCTTCGACGACGCATTCAGCCGCTTCAATATCAAGGCCATACAATGTGGATGTACTCTGGTACCGAAGACACCACTCGGGTCCACCCGGAGGAGGTCGACGATGCCACTCTGGAGAGGTGGATGACTACCATCACAGGAAACAAAGATAACCCCCGTGGAGCCAGGAGGATCCCGCCACTCGACCAGTCATACGAACCAGACAAGGTCTGATCACGTATCTCCGACCGTGACTCTGTTTCCTTCATTCTGTTTTGCTACCATTCGGTCGACTGACTTTTGTCTTGTTTGTTGTCTTCCAGATCACTACCGAGATGTATTCGATGCCCAACGGGGCGCAAGAACAGACCAAAGAGGAGGAAGGGAGCAGGGGTGAAAGTCAGGAGGAGTGGGAATCCGATGGCGAGGAGGGTGAATAAGATGTCGGCTCTGATGAGGAAGAGGAGGAGGAAGTCGAGCCTCCCCGTACTGAAAGACGATCCAAGCTCGTCCATGACCCTGCAGTCGAGCACGGCAAGGCGGCCGTGCCTGTGGGGCAGTCGACCATACGTCCTCGGACGACCTCTCCGGCGCCGACTGAGAAAGCGCCGAAGCAACCTCGAGCGGCGTCATCAAAACCGACGAAGGCCCTGCCGAAGATGAGGATGGTGATTCCCACTATTTCCGGGTAATGGCATAACTTGTGTTTTCTTGTTTAACATGGATACACTCTTGGTCGACTCATTCGATGATCGACTGATTTCTGAAATCGCAGTGCTGCTACTTCTGAGACCTCAACCAGACACGAAGATCAAGAAATGGAGGATGATGTCACTTCCAACCCTGGTATGATCTCTGTAGTTTCGCTTTCGGTCGATAGGATCTTCATTTTTAACTTTCAATCTTTTCTGTAGCTCCACCTAATATCATCATTGATCTCCCTGATGATGACGATGAGGAACCACTGAGGCAGAGGAGGAACAGGAAGACGTCTGCTGGAAAGACTGCTCAAGTTGTATCAGCACCTAAGATGCTGGTTTCGGAGGGGGGCAACATCACTCGGACTACCGTGTCCTTTGCTGTGCCGCTAACGAGTGCTCACCCTTCATCGTCGAGTGCTGATCCGCCTTCCCTTTTCTCCACCCACCACGTCCCAGAGGACCAAGCAGGCGCTGCTAAAGAAGCTATATGCCAGGCAGGGGTCATGATGGAGCAGGTGAAGGTGATCCGAGACGCCAGTCAAGCGGCTTATGATGCAAGTTCGGCCCTTCAGAGCAATGTCCACGTTAGTTGATCACCGCCTGTTCTGTTAGGATATGATACTTGAAAACTTTTCTCTCTGAAGATCTTAGTATCTGTACACCCACTGGGTGTGTCGATTGAATATCTGGATTGGTGGGGGCGTGCTGAGTGCACCCACTGGGTGTAGTCCCCGAGACTATGGTGGACTGCTGGCAGTCGACTATAGTCTTTATACCTTGAACTTTTTCTCTTTACTTTCTCCACTCGATCTGGTCGAATGGAATCATGGAACCAGTGGGGGCACGCTGAGTGCACCCACTGGGTGTAGCCCCCGAGACCGTGGTCGACTTCTGGCAATCGACTATGGTTTGAAGAACATTTTTTTTGAAACTATGGCTAACTGCTGGCAGTTAGCCTTTTTGTCTCTTTTGGTCGACTGATCGACCCGAGCCGATAGAACTAGTGGGGGCACGCTGAGTGCACCCACTGGGTGTAGTCCCCGAGACTACAGTTGAATATTTTGATTCAGCTGTAGTCTTAGAAATACTATGATTTTTCTCTTAGTCACTCGGAAGTGACCTATCTTTGACATCTGTCGATTGATCTTTCGCAGAAATCTTGCGAGCTTGTGGCTCATTATACTGAGTTGGAGAACAAACATATCCAGCTCGAACTTGATCTGAAGCTTGTCCAAGAGAACTTCACGAAGGCGAAGGAGGAGGCAAAAGGTATGTTTGGTGAGATCCTTGACGACTGCCCTTATTTCTTGTCCATTCCTGAGTCTGATCTCACTGTCATTTTGCAGATAAACTGAAGGATGCTCTGAAGAAGAAGGACCTTGACCTCGCCGGGGCGCAGAAAGCGGCTTCGGACAAGACGAAACTTGCAGAAGAAAAGCTAGCTTCAATCAGCAAACTTGAAGAGGAGAATACTAATATGAAAGCTGCTCTCGACGCGGCCAACAAGGAGGTCAGTCGACTGAAGAATGACAAGATAGCCCTGAGCGACAAGGCTAGCGAACTGGCAGGAAAGAAGAAGGATCTAGAGGTTTATCTGGGAGGACTCACCAAGAAGTTATTCCTCATGCTTGAAGGTAATCCCTTGTATCTGACTGGCTTGTAATTACGGACTTACCACAAAACTAAGGGCTTATCTTTGGGTTGTGTTTACAGAATTCTGCCAAAACTTTGAGGAAGAAACTGGTCGAGTGGAGACAAGCCTGGATCCCATCAACTCTCTTGTGAAGGATGAAGCCGCCATGAACGTGCTCCGACTCGAGTCTCGTGTTGCTGTTGTGGTCGACTATCTTGCTAGACTGAAGGTTGCAACGTCGCGCATCGACACAACACTCTGGCCGGGGGAAACACTTCAGAATGACCTCGAGTCTCTGATGACTCGACTGAACGAAGTTACAAGTTGAGTGCAAGAATGGAAGAAGTCTTCTGCCAGGTGTGGTGCTGATGTTGCTCTGTCTCTGGTCCGTGTTCACTGCAAGGACGCGCGAGAGGACAAGCTGACATCTCTCAAGGTGGCCAATACCAAGAAGCATGACTTCCGATCTTTCATGGAGACCTTCATTGTTGCTGCCACTCGGATTGCAGACGGAATCGACCTGGATGAGTTTGTCGCGCCTTCCAGTCCTCCACAGGAGGAGTAAAAAACTTCTATGCTTGATGCCTTAAATTTGCCTCGGAATGCCGAGTGGTTTTTGTAACTGGTAAACTTTAACAGGCTTGGTGCCTGAGCACTTCTGGATCCATAGGATGCTATCTAAACTTGGGTTTGCCGTTGAATATGTTTGCATTTGTCTTCGAATGAACATTGTTCTTCGCTCGGAATATATGCTAGTGCTTGTGATGCACTCTTGCAGGTAGGAATGAAGCACAGATTGCAGTCGACTAGCGTCCTTGCGGATCGGGGTGGAGTGTACATTGTATTTGTGGCTGAGCTCTAAAGGGGAAGGTAGCAGTCGACTTGCACCTCGTCATCCTTGTAGAGCGGAATGAATCTCATACTTAGGCTAGCACCGGGCTGCAGCTAAGCCCCTGAGTGGGAGGTTTGGTCTCCACTCGGTAGGATTTTCAAAAACTTAGGCGAGCACTGGGCTGCAGCTAAGCCCCCGAGTGGGAGGTTTGCTCTCCACTCGGTAGGATTTTCAAAAACTTAGGCGAGCACTGGGCTGCAGCTAAGCCTCCGAGTGGGAGGTTTGCTCTCCACTCGGTAGGATTTTCAAAAACTTAAGCGAGCACTGGGTTGCAGCTAAGCCCCCGAGTGGGAGGTTTGCTCTCCACTCGATAGGATTTTCGAAAACTTAGCCGAGCACTAGGCTG
>NC_041387.1:396241069-396305834 GCF_002162155.2 Triticum dicoccoides | reverse complement strand
GCGAGCACTGGGCTGCAGCTAAGCCTCCGAGTGGGAGGTTTGCTCTCCACTCGGTAGGATTTTCAAAAACTTAGGCGAGCACTGGGCTGCAGCTAAGCCCCCGAGTGGGAGGTTTGCTCTTCACTCGGTAGGATTTTCAAAAACTTAGGCAAGCACTGGGCTGTAGCTAAGCCTCCGAGTGGGAGGTTTGCTCTCCACTCGGTAGGATTTTCAAAAACTTAGGCGAGCACTAGGCTGCAGCTAAGCCTCCGAGTGGGAGGTTTGCTCTTCACTCGGTAGGATTTTTTGTGACGTACCTCCGAAGGAGAAGGTAATAGTTGACCTGCACCTCGTCCTCCTTGCGGGGCACATATTGTATTTGCAGCGTAGCCCGGAAGGAGAAGGTAGCAGTCGACCTGCGCCTCGACCTCCTTGCGGAGCGCACATTGTATTTGTGGCGTAGCTCGGAAGGAAAAGGTAGCAGTCGACCTGTACCTCGTCCTCCTTGCGGAGCGCACATTGTATATGTGGTGTAGCTCGAAAGGAAAAGGTAGCAGTCGAGCTGCACCTCGTCCTCCTTGTGGAGCGCACATTGTATTTGTACTTAGGCGAGCACTAGGCTGCAGCTAAGCCCCCGAGTGGGAGGCTGGCTCACCACTCGGCAGGATTTTGTTAAACTTAGGCGAGTACTTGGACTGCAGCTAAGCCTCCGAGTGGGAGGCTGGCTCACCACTCGGCAGGATTTTGTTAAACTTAGGTGAGTACTTGGACTGCAGCTAAGCCCCCGAGTGGGAGGCTGGCTCACCACTCGGTAGGATTTGAAAGTACTTAGGCGAAACGGATTCGCAGCTAAGCCCCCGAGTGGGAGACTGGATCACCACTCGGCAAGGATTTTTATTTACAAACTTAGGCGAAACGGGTTCGCAGCTAAGCCACCCACTGGGGGACTGCTCATGTAAACAAAAGTAACAACAATCACTGGGAAAATTATAACACTCTTGTCTTTGATAAATAAACTATAGAAGTACTTTTATTACATCTCATCCGAGTGAATACTTAAGTATAAAAGGGGTGGAGCAGCTCCGCGTTCCAAGCTCGGGGCTCGTCAATCTGGTGACCGACATTGTAAAGGCGGTATGCCCCGTTGTGGAGAACTTTGGTGACGATGAAGGGACCTTCCCAAGTAGGAGCAAGCTTGTGTGGCTTCTGTTGATCCACTTGAAGAACCAAATCTCCTTCTTGGAAGGCTCGACTCTTCATGTTTTTGGCATGGAAGCGACTTAAGTCCTGCTGATAAATGGTCGATCGGATCATTGCCATCTCTATTTCTTCTTCTAGAAGGTCGACTGTGTCCTGTCGGGCTTGCTCTGCTTCATCTTCAGTGTAGAGTTCGACTCGGGGTGCGTTGTGAAGCAGGTCACTCGGCAAGACTGCTTCAGCTCCGTAGACCAAGAAGAACGGAGTTCTCCTAGTCGACCGATTAGGTGTGGTCCTTAATCCCCAAGTACTGACGGAAGTTCATTGACCCATGCACCAGCCGCGTGCTTGAGATCGCGCATCAGTCGGGTTTTCAGCCCTTTGAGAATTAAACCATTTGCTCGTTCTACCTGTCCATTCGACTGGGGGTGAGCGACTGAAGCATAGTCGACTCGTGTGCCCTGAGATGTGCAAAAGGCTCTGAATTCCTCGGAATCAAAGTTTGACCCATTATCAGTGATGATGCTATGTGGAACTCCATATCTGAATATCAACTCCCTGATGAAGCTGACAGCAGTGCCGGCATCAAGATTCTTGATGGGTTTAGCTTCAATCCACTTAGTGAACTTGTCGACTGCCACCAGCACATGGGTGAAGCTGCTTCTGCCTGTTTTCAGTGGTCCAACCATATCCAATCCCCATACAGCGAAAGGCCAGACGAGTGGAATGGTCTTCAAGGCTGAGGCGGGCTTGTGTGACATATTGGAGTAAAATTGACATCCTTCACACTTGTCGACTATCTCCTTTGCCATTTCATTTGCTCTTGGCCAATAAAATCCTGCTCGGTATGCTTTAGCCACAATGATCCGAGAGGACGCATGATGGCCATAGGTCCCCGAGTGGATATCGTCAAGGATTATCCGACCTTCTTCCGGCGTTATACATTTCTGACCGACTCCAGTCGCGCTTTCTCTGTATAACTGTCCCTTTATCACGGTAAAGGCTTTGGGTCGGTGGACGATCTGTCGAGCCTCTTTTTCATTCTATGGGAGCTCTTTCCTTAAGATATACGCGATATACGGCTCTGTCCAATCGGGAGTGATGACCAACGCTTCCATGATCAGGTCGACCACCGCTTGAACTTCAACTTCAGTCGGATCTGTGACACTTTTTGGCTGCGGAGCTTCTTTGGTAAAAGGATCTTCCTGAACTGATGGAGTATGGATATGTTCCAAAAACACATTACTAGGAATGCTTCTCTCTTGGAACCTATCTTTGCCAAATCATCAGCCGCTTGATTCTTCAGTCGGGGTATATGATGGAGCTCTAACCCTTCAAATTTCTTCTCAAGCTATCTTACTGCATTGCAGTAACCAGTCATGGCTGGGCTTCTGACGTCCCACTCCTTCATCACCTGATTGACCACCAAATCTAAGTCGCCATAAACCATAAGGCGACGGACACCGAGTGAATTGGCCATGCGCAACCCATACAAAAGTGCTTCATATTCTGCTTCATTGTTGGAGGAATCAAAGTGGATCTGGAGCACATATCTGAGCTTATCTCCTCGGGGGGAAACCAAAACTACCCCAGCACCGGAACCATTCAACATCTTAGAACCGTCAAAGAACATGGTCCAGTGCTCCGAGTGAACTTGAGTCGGTAGTTGCTGTTCAATCCACTCGGCGATGAAATCTGCTACTGCTTGGGACTTAATGGCTTTCTTTGCCTCAAACTTGATATCAAGGGGAAGGAGTTCAATCGCCCATTTTGCCACTCGACCAGTTGCATCTCTGTTGTGCAGAATCTCTGACAATGGGGCGTCGCTGACGACTGTAATGGAATGATCAGAGAAATAATGAGCAACCTTCTTCGTGGTCATGTAAATCCCATATACAAGCTTCTGATAATGAGGGTATCTTTGCTTCGATGGGGTCAACACTTCGGAAAGATAATATACTGGGCGCTGAACTTTGAAGGCTTTCCCTTATTCTTCCCGCTCGACCATAAGTACTGTGCTGACGACTTGTCCTGTGGCTGCAATGTAAAGCAACAAAGGCTCTTTGCTGATTGGAGTAGCAAGCACCGGCTGGGTGGAGAGCAGAGCTTTTAGCTCTGCAAACGCTGCATCAGCTTCTGGAGTCCACTCGAACTTGTCTGACTTCTTCATCAGTCGGTAAAGAGGCAATGCCTTTTCACCGAGGCGAGAGATGAATCGACTTAACGCGGCCAAGCATCCAGTAAGCTTCTGGACATCATGCACACTCACGGGGCGTTTCATTCGGAGTATAGTGCCAACTTTTTCTGGGTTGGCGTCGATTCCTCGTTCGGAAACGAGAAAACCAAGTAACTTTCCGCCAGGAACTCCGAATGTGCACTTTGATGGATTAAGCTTGATATCATACCTCCTGAGATTGGCAAATGTTTCAGCGAGGTCAGTCAATAGGTCGGAACCTTTCCGTGATTTGACCACAATATCATCCATGTATGCTTCCACATTCCGACTGATCTGAGTGAGTAAACACTTCTGAATCATCCTCATGAACGTGGCTCTGGCATTCTTGAGGCCGAATGGCATGGTGACATAGCAGAAGCACCCGAATGGAGTGATGAAAGCTGTTTTGATTTCGTCGGGTCCATACAGACGGATCTGATGGTAACCGGAATAAGCATCTAAAATGACAGGCGCTCACATCCCGCAGTTGAGTCGACTATTTGGTCGATGCGGGGGAGAGGAAAATGATCTTTCGGGTAGGCCCGATTGATATGTTTGAAATCAATGCACATGCGAAGTGACTTGTCCTTCTTGGGGACCATGACAACATTGGCGAGCCACTCAGAGTGGTAAATTTCTTGGATAAACTATGCTGTCAGGAGCCGAGCCACCTCCTCGCCAATGGCCTTTCTCTTTTGGACGGCGGATCGTCGAAGATGTTCTTTGAAAGGTTTCACTTTCGAGTCAACTCGTAGATGATGCTCAGCCAGCCCCCTGGGAACACCCGGCATGTCAGCAGGCTTCGATGCGAAGATGTCCCAGTTCTCATGGAGGAACTGGATGAGCGCTTCTTCCTATTTAGAGTCGAGTGTTGTGGAGATATGAGTCAGAGCAGCACTAGGATCGGTCGGGTGAATGTGAACGGGCTTCGTCTCACCAGACGACTGGAACGCTGACTCTGTGGCGGGCTTCTTGGCCTGCAACAAATCACTCGGATCTGCATTTTTCTAGTATTCCTGCAGCTCCACCACTGTTATCTGAGCATCGGCAATCTTCGAGCCCTTCTGAAAGCACTCTTCTGCCTTTTTCCGATTGCCAGTGATGGTGATTACACCCTTGGGACCAGGCATCTTCAATTTGAGGTACACGTAACATGGTCGAGCCATGAATCGTGCATAAGCTGGCCTGCCTAACATAGCGTGATAAGCACTCTGGAAATCCACAACTTCAAATGTTAACTTTTCTTTGCGGAAATGCTTTGAATCGCCGAAAAGCACATCAAGAGCAATTTGGCCGAGTGACTCAGCCTTCTTCCCAGGAATGACTCCATGGAAACTCATGTTGCTGGAACTGAGTCTGGACATCGGAATGCCCATTCCCTTCAGCGTCTCCGCATACAATATATTCAGGCCGCTGCCACCATCCATCAGGACCTTAGTCAGTCGAGTGCCTTCGACGACTTGGTCGACCACCAAAGCTTGCCTCCCAGGGGTGGCTATGTGTGTCGGATGATCAGACTGGTCGAACGTGATGGCGGTCTGGGACCATTTCAGATAACTAGATGTCGCCGGAGCAACCATATTCACCTCAAGGTTGATAACTTTCAATCGACTTTTGCTCTCAACATCAGCAAAAATCATCAGGGTGGAGTTGACATGGGGGTATCCTCCATCACTGTCCTCTTTGTCCTCAACCTTGTCTGACTCCTTTTCCTTATCCTTGGGCTGTTTCCCCTGAAACTGCTGGATTAAGAGTCGGCACTGGCGAGTGGTATGTTTCGAGTAAATGAAGTTACCCTCCTCGTCTTTCTTCGTGTGGATGTGGCATGGAAAATCCATCACGTCGTTTCCTTCCTTGTCCTTCACCTTCTTGGGGTTCCAAGATCCTTTGGGCTTCCCTTTAAACTTGCCCTGAGTCACGGCCAAGGCTTCTCCAGGAGCAGCTGGCTCGGCTTTCTGCTTCTGCTTCTGACTGGAGTTCCCTCCTCCGGTTTCATGAGCAGTCGGCTTGTACTTGCCACTCCGGAGCCGATCCTCTTCTTCACCATTGGCATATTTGGTGGCAATCTCCATCATTCGACTCAGATTCATGTCTCTGGTCCGACCGAACTTCAAACTTAACTCCCTGTTCTTAATGCCTTCCTTGAAGGCACAGACTGCTTGGTGATCAGATACATTCTCCACTGTGTGATGCAATGTGATCCACCTCTGGATGTAATCCCTCAGGGTCTCATTTGACTTTTGCACGCAAACTTGCAGCTCTGTCAAACCTGCTGGTCGCTTGCAAGTTCCTTCAAATGTCCTGACAAACACTCGGGCTAGATCTTCCCAAGTGAAAATGATGCTTGGTGCCAACTGATTCAGCCATGCTCTGGCCGAGCCCTCCAACATAAGAGGTAGGTGTTTCATGGCCACCTCATCATTACCGCCGCCAATCTGAACAGCCACTCGATAGTCCTCAAGCCAAGTATCAGGCTTGGACTCACCAGTGAACTTACTAACTCCAGTCGCCAACCTGAAGTTGGGAGGGATCACCGCGGCCCTGATGGCTCTGCTAAAACACTCTGGTCCTGAAACATGAACTCTGCTGCTGGTGGGCACATCTCTATCATGACCTTCTCGGTGAGCTCTGTTCTGGTCGACCAAACCCTGAACGATAATGGATCTCGCATCAAAGCCTGGTTCTCTGGGGTCGACTGGAACCCTTCGTCCAACACTGTGCTGGCGCCTATCATCTTGTTGTCGAGGGCCGTACGACCCACCCCTTGGGGGAGGAGTTGGCACTCGACGCCGATCATCGCGATCGAATCGGTCATCATACTGATCACGTCGACCTCCACGTCCCTCACGCCGCGGGGGCGATCTTGGGCTATGGGCTGACTGGACTGTATTCGCAGCGACGGATCGGCTGTGAATCCTATTACACGACTGCGATATAGCTGAATTTTGATCTCCCGCTGCCTGGAGTAAATCTCTGATCTGCATCAAGCCTCTGCCAGCCTCTGACTGAGAGGGCTGAATCGACTCTGCTATATGGGATGCAGCTGCTAGATTCTGAATGGAGTTCGATATACCTGAGTCGGTGGTGGAAAGAGCTGACGTCGACTGGAGTCTAGCACTCATTGCCTCGCATGTTCGTCGAGTGCTCGTTTGAGATTCTCCAGTCGAGTGCGCTCAGCCAAGTTGGCCAAATGCGCGTCCTCTAGGGCGCGAGCCTCGGGGGTTTCTCCTACGATAGGAGTATGCAGAGCATCCATGTTCCGGCGGCGAAGATCTTCCCTTTGCAACGAAGTGAGTGGTTCGGGTTGATACTCTTCGTGGACCTGCGCTGGGTCGCCTCCGCCGTCCCCTCCGTCGGTGCGGGGGAAGCAGGGAGGACTACACGGTCCATTGACCATCACGACCTCCGCCGCTGGATCACTGTTGTCGCACTCGGATGCAGTCTCTACGGAGCCAGTCGACAGATCGAACAGGCTGTAGAGAGATTCGTCGGGCTCGATCGCCGCAACTTGGGGGTGGCCGACTGGCGGGCCGCTGCGTGCCTTACCCACCACTGAAGCCTCGACCGACTGGAGCGCTTGCGCTAGCGGGAGACAGGGAGGGAGGACGACGCAGGGGTCGACCGATACGGGGCCGACGGTTGCCGCAGCAGGACGCCACGGACACATGCGCGAAAGTGTGTCGCCCCGCGGACTGGGAGCGCGTCGATGTTGAGTGGAGCCTCCTGGAGCCAAGCGGAGTCGTCGGCGATGAACATGAGCGCGCCGAGACGGATCTCACGGCCCTCAACCAAAACTCTGCCAGAAACCATGATGAAGGCAATCGGAACAATTGCAACTTCTCCAATAAGTCGCTAAGACACCTGCCCCATGGTGGGCGCCAGCTGTCGTGGTTCTAAGCCTGACAGTAGAATAGGGGGGTAGGTATGGGAAGGCAAGATCCTAGCTATGGAGTAGTTGTGTACGCAAGAGATTTACGAGTTCAAGCCCTTCTCAGAGGAAGTAACATCCCTACGTCTCGGAGCCCGGAGGCGGTCGACTGGATTATATGCGTACGAGTTACACAGGTGCGAACCCTTCTACCTGTGGAGGGGGGTGGCTTATATAGAGTGCACCAGGACCCCAGCCAGCCCACGTAATGAAGGATTCAATGTACATTAAGGTCGGGCGTTACTGGTAACGCTATACATAAAGTGCTATCATGACCATAAAGACTACTTAAAAACAGATCGTTTGTGTGTGGAGCGACTCTAGATCTCCTGGTGGTCGAGTGAGTAGCTTCATGGTCGAGTGTCTTCGAGTCCGTCGAGTGGAATCCTTCCAGGTCGACTGAAAGGCAGTTTCTTCTAAAGATGTCCTTGGGGAGGGTACCTTGGACAGGTCCATGACCCTACCCTAGGTACATGGCTTCATCACCCCCCTGTAGGGCGCGCCCCCTGTCTTGTGGGCCCCTCGGGCGGCCACCGACGTACTTCTTCCTCCTATATATACCTACGTACCCTGAAAACATCCAGTAGCACCACGAAACACAATTTTCACCGCCGTAACCTTCTGTATCCGTGAGATCTCATCTTGGAGCCTTCACCGGCACTCTGCCGGAAGGGGAATCAACCATGGAGGGCTTCTACATCAACATCCTTGCCCCTCCGATGAGTTGTGAGTAGTTTACCACAGACCTAGGGTCCATAGTTATTAGCTAGATGGCTTCTTCTCTCTTTTTGGATCTCAATACAATGTTCTCCCCCTCTCTTGTGGAGATCTATTCGATGTAAACTCTTTTTGCGGTGTGTTTGTTGAGATCCGATGAATTGTGGATTTATGATCAAGTTTATCTATGAATAATATTTGAATCTTCTCTGAATTCTTTTATGTATGATTGAGTTATGTTTGCAAGTCTCTTCGAATTATCAGTTTGGTTTGGCCTACTAGATTGGTCTTTCTTGCCATGGGAGAAGTGCTTAGCTTTGGGTTCAATCTTGCGGTGTCCTTACCCAGTGACAGAAAGGGTTGCAAGGCACGTATTGTATTGTTGCCATCTTGCTTAATGGGGTTTATATCATATTGCATGAGTTTATCCCTCTACATCATGTCATCTTGCTTAATGCATTACTCTGTTCTTATGAACTTAATACTCTAGATGCAGGCAGGAGTCGGTCGATGTGTGTGTCGGGGAACGTAGTAATTTCAAAAAAATTCCTACGCACACGCAAGATCATGGTGATGGCATAGCAACGAGAGGGGGGAGTGTTGTCCACGTACCCTCGTAGACCGTAAGTGGAAGTGTTATGACAACGCGGTTGATGTAGTCGTACGTCTTCACAATCCGACCGATCCAAGCACCGAACGTACGGCACCTCCGTGTTCAGCACACGTTCAGCTCGATGACGTTCCCCGGGCTCCAATCCAGCAAAGCGTCGGGGATGAGTTCCGTCAGCACGACGGCGTGGTGACGATGATGATGTTCTACTGGCGCAGGGCTTCGCCTAAACTCCGCGACGATATGACCGAGGTGGAATATGGTGGAGGGGGCACCGCACACGACTAAGGAACGATCCGTAGATCAACTTGTGTGTCCTAGGGTGCCCCCCTGCCCCCGTATATAAAGGAGCAAGGGGGGAGGCCGGCCGGCCCCTTGGGGCGCGCCAAGGAGGAGGAATCCTCCTCCTAGTAGGAGTAGGATTCCTCCTTTCCTACTCCTACTAGGAGGGGGAAGGAAGGGGGAGAGGGGGGAAGGAAAGGGGGGCGCCCCCCCCCTCCTAGTCCAATTCGGACCAGAGGGAAAGGGGGCGCGCGGCCCACCCTGGCTACCCCTCTCTCTTCCCACCAAGGCCCATGTGGCCCATTAACTCTCCCGGGGGGGGTTCCGGTAACCCTCCGGCACTCCGGTTTTCTCCGAACAAACTTCGGTACATCAAAACTTATAAACTCATAATAAAACTGTCATCGTAACGTTAAGCGTGCGGACCCTACGGGTTCGAGAACTATGTAGACATGACCTAGAACTATTCTCGGTCAATAACCAATAGTGGAACCTGGATGTTCATATTGGTTCCTACATATTCTACAAAGATCTTTATCGGTCAAACCGCATAACAACATATGTTGTTCCCTTTGTCATCGGTATGTTACTTGCTCGAGATTCGATCGTTGGTATCCAATACCTAGTTCAATCTCGTTACCGGCAAGTCTCTTTACTCGTTCCGTAATACATCATCCCACAACTAACTCATTAGTTGCAATGCTTGCAAGGCTTAAGTGATGTGTATTACCGAGAGGGCCCGGAGATACCTCTCCGACAATCGGAGTGACAAAACCTAATCTCGAAATACGCCAACCCAACATGTACCTTCGGAGACACCTGTAGAGCACCTTTATAATCACCCAGTTATGTTGTGACGTTTGGTAGCACACAAAGTGTTCCTCTGGTAAACGGGAGTTGCATAATCTCATAGTCACAGGAACATGTATAAGTCATGAAGAATGCAGTAGCAACATACTAAACGATCGTGTGCTAAGCTAACAGAATGGGTCAAGTCAATCACATCATTCTCCTAATGATGTGATCCCGTTAATCAAATGAAAACTCTTTTGTCCATGGCTAGGAAACTTAACCATCTTTGATTCACGAGCTAGTCAAGTAGAGGCATACTAGTGACACTATGTTTGTCTATGTATTCACACATGTATTATGTTTCCGGTTAATACAATTCTAGCATGAATAATAAACATTTATCATGAAATAAGGAAATAAATAATAACTTTATTATTGTCTCTAGGGCATATTTCCTTCAGTCTCCCACTTGCACTAGAGTCAATAATCTAGTTCACATCACCATGTGATTTAACACCAATATTCACATCTGTATGTGATTAATACCCATAGTTCACATCGTCATGTGATCAACGCCCAAAGGGTTTACTAGAGTCAATAATCTAGTTCACATGGCTATGTGATTAACACCCAAAGAGTACTAAGGTATGATCATGTTTTGCTCATGAGAGAAGTTTAGTCAATGGGTCTGTCACATTCAGAGCCGTATGTATTTTGCAAACATTCTATGTCCACAATGCTCTGCATGGAGCTACTCTAGCTAATTGCTCCCACTTTCAATATGTGTCCAGATTGAGACTTAGAGTCATCTGGATTGGTGTAAAAGCTTGCATCGTTGTAACCTTTTACGACTGGCTATTTTATCACCTCCATAATCGAGAAACATCTCCTTAGTCTTCACTAAGGATATTCTTGACCGCTGTTCTAGTGATCTACTTTTAGATCAAAATTGTATTCCTTTGCCAAACTCAGAGCAAGGTATACAATAGGTCTAGTACACAGCATAGCATACTTTATAGAACCTATGACTGAGGCGTAGGGAATGACTGTTCATTCTTTTCTATTTTCTGCCATGGTCGGGTTTTGAGTCTTACTCAACTTCACACCTTGCAACACAGGCAAGAACTCTTTCTTTGACTGTTCCATTTTGAACTACTTCAAAATCTTGTCAAGGTATGTACTCATTGAAAAATCTTATCAAGCGTCTTGATCTATCTCTATAGATCTTGATGCTCAATGTGTAAGCAGCTTCACCAAGGTCTTTCTTTGAAAAACTCCTTTCAAACACTCCTTTATGCTTTCCAGAAAAATTCTACATTATTTTCGATCAACAATATGTCATTCACATATACTTATCAGAAATGTTGTAGTGCTCCCACTCACTTTCTTGTAAATACAGGCTTCACCGCAAGTCTGTATTAAAACTATATGCTTTGATCAACTTATCAAAGCGTATATTCCAACTTCGAGATGCTTGCACCAGTCCATTGATGGATCGCTGGAGCTTGCACATTTTGTTAGCACCTTTCGGATCGACAAAACCTTCTAGTTGCATCATATACAACTCTTCTTTAAAAAATCCATTAAGGAATGCAGTTTTGACATCCATTTGCCAAATTTCATAAAATGTGGCAATTGCTAACATGATTCAGACAGACTTAAGCATAGATACGAGTGAAAAACTCTCATCATAGTCAACACTTTGAACTTGTCAAAAACCTTTTGTGGCAATTCTAGCTTTGTAGATAGTAACACTATCAGCGTCCGTCTTCCTCTTGAAGATCCATTTAATCCCAATGTCTCGCCGATCATTGGGCAAGTCAATCAAAGTCCATACTTTGTTTTCATACATGGATCTTATCTCAGATCTCATGGCCTCAAGCCATTTTGCGGAATCTGGGCTCACCGTCGCTTCTTCATAGTTCGTAGGTTCGTCATGGTCTAGTAACATAACTTCCAGAACAGGATTACCGTACCACTCTGGTGCGGATCTTACTCTGGAAGACCTACGAGGTTCTGTAGTAACTTAATCTGAAGTTTCATGATCATCATCATTAACTTCCTCACTAATTGGTGTAGTAGTCACAGGAACAGATTTTTGTGATGAACTACTTTCAAATAAGGGAGAAGGTACAATTACCTTATCAAGTTCTACTTTCCTCCCACTCACTTCTTTCGAGAGAAACTCCTTCTCTAGAAAGGATCCATTCTTAGCAACGAAAGTTTTGCCTTTGGATCTATGATAGAAGGTGTACCCAACAGTTTCCTTTGGGTATTCTATGAAGACACACTTCTCCGATTTGGGTTCGAGCTTATCAGGTTGAAAACCTTTTTCATATAAACATCGCAACTCCAAACTTTAAGAAACGACAACTTTGGTTTCTTGCCAAACCACAGTTCATAAGGCATCGTCTCAACGGATTTTGATGGTGCCCTTTTAAACGTGAATGCAGCTGTCTCTAATGCACAACCCCAAAACGATAGTGGTAAAACCGGTAAGAGACATCATAGATCGCACCATATCCAATAAAGTGCAGTTACGATGTTCGGACACACCATAACGTTGTGGTGTTCCAGGTGGCGTGAGCTGTGAAACTATTCCACATTGTTTTAATTGAAGACCAAACTCGTAACTCAAATATTCGTCTCCGCGATCAGATCGTAGAAACTTTATTTTCTTGTTATGATGATTTTTCCACTTCACTCTGAAATTCTTTGAACCTTTCAATTATTTCAGACTTATGTTTCATCAAGTAGATATACTCATATCTACTCAATTCATCTTGTGAAGGTCAGAAAATAACGATAGCCGCCACGAGCATCAACACTCATTGGACCGCATACATTGGTATGTATTGTTTCCAATAAGTCAGTAGCTCGTTCCATTGTTCCAGAGAACGGACTTTTAGTCATCTTGCCAAAAGGCATGGTTCGCAAGCATCAAATGATTCATAACCAAGTGATTCCGAAAATCCATCTTTATGGAGTTTCTTCATGCGCTTTACACCGATATGACCCAAACAGCAGTGCCACAAATAAGTTGCACTATCATTATCAACTTTGCATCTTTTGGCATCAATATTATGAATATGTGTATCACTACGATCCAGATCCAACAAACTATTTTCATTGGGTGTATGACCATCAAAGGTTTTATTCATGTAAACAGAACAACAATTATTCTCTGACATTAAATGAATAATCGTATTGCAATAAACATGATCAAATCATATTCATGCTCAACGCAAACGCTAAATAACATTTATTTAGGTTTAACACTAATCCCGAAAGTGTAGGGAGTGTGCGATGATGATCATATCAATCTTGGAACTTCTTCCAACACTCATCATCACTTCCCCTTCAACTAGTCTCTGTTTATTCTGTAACTCCTGTTTCGAGTTACTAATCTTAGCAACCGAACAAGTATCAAATACTCAGGGGCTACTATAAACACTAGTAAGGCACATATCAATAACCTGTATATCAAATATACCCTCGTTCACTTTGCCATCCTTCTTATCCACCAAATGTTCAGGGCATTTCCGCTTCCAGTGACCATTTCCTTTGCAGTGTAAGCACTCAGTTTCAGGCTTTGGTCCAGCTTTGGTCTTCTTCACGGGAGTGACAACTTGTTTGCCATTCTACTTGAAGTTTCCCTTTCTTTCCCTTTTCTTGAAAGTAGTGGTCTTGTCAATCATCAACAGTTGATGTTCTTTCTTGATTTCTACCTTTGTCGATTTCAGCATCACGAAGAGCTCAAGAATCGTTTTCGTCATCCCTTGCATTATAGTTCATCACGAAGTTCTACTAACTTGGTGGTAGTGACTAGAGAATTCTGTCAATCACTATCTTATCTGGAAGATTAACTCCCACTTGATTCAAGCGATTGTAGTACCCAGACAATCTGAGCACATGCTCACTAGTTGAGCGATTCTCCTCCATCTTTTAGCTATAGAACTTGTTGGAGACTTCATATCTCTCAACTCGGGTATTTGCTTGAAATATTAACTTCAATTCCTGGAACATCTCATATGGTCCATGACGTTCAAAACGTCTTTGAAGTCCCGATTCTAAGCCGTTAAGCATGGTGCACTAAACTATCAAGTAGTCATCATTTTGAGCTAGCCAAACGTTCATAACGTCTGCATCTGCTCCTGCAATAGGTTTATCACCTAGCGGTGCATCAAGGACATAATTCTTCTGTGCAGCAATGAGGATAAACCTCAGATCACGGATCCAATCCGCATCATTGCTACTAACATCTTTCAACACAATTTTCTCTAGGAACATATCGAAATAAACATATGAAAGCAACAACGCAAGCTATTGATCTACAACATAATTTGCAAAATACTACCAGGACTAAGTTCATGATAAATTAAAGTTCAATTAATCATATTACTTAAGAACTCCCACTTAGACAGACATCTCTCGAGTCATCTAAGTGATCACGTGATCCAAATCAACTAAACCATAACCGATCATCACGTGAGATGGAGTAGTTTTCAATGGTGAACATCACTATGTTGATCATATCTACTATATGATTCACGCTCGACCTTTCGGTCTCCGTGTTCCGAGGCCATATCTGCATATGCTAGGCTCGTCAAGTTTAACCTGAGTATTCTGCGTGTGCAAAACTGGCTTGCACCCATCATAGATGGACGTAGAGCTTATCACACCCGATCATCACGTGGTGTCTGGGCACGACGAACTTTGGCAACGGTGCATACTCAGGGAGAACACTTCTTGATAATTAGTGAGAGATCATCTTATAATGCTACCGTCAAACAAAACAGAATAAGATGTATAACAGATAAACATCATATGCAATCAAAATATGTGACATGATATGGCCATGATCATCTTGCGCCTTTGATCTCCATCTCCAAAGTACTATCATGATCTCTATCGTCACCGGCACGACACCATGATCTTCATCATCTTGATCTATATCAATGTGTCGTCACATGGTCATCTCGCCAACTATTACTCTTGCAACTATTGCTATCGCATAGCGATAAAGTAAAGCAATTATTTGGCACTTGCATCTTATGCAACAAAGAGACAACCATAGAGCTTCTGCCAGTTGCCAATTTCAACAAAACATGATCATCTCATACAACAACTTATATCTCATCACGTCTTGACCATATCACATCACAACATGCCCTGCAAAAACAAGTTACGTCCTCTACTTTGTTGTTGCAAGTTTTACGTGGCTGCTACGGGCTGAGCAAGAACCGTTCTTACCTACGCATCAAAACCACAATGATAGTTCGTCAAGTTGGTGTTGTTTTAACCTTCTCAAGGACCGGGCGTAGCCACGCTCAGTTCAACTAAAGTTGGAGAAACTGACACCCGCTAGTCACCTGTGTGCAAAGCACGGCGGTAAAACCAGTCTCGTGTAAGCGTACGCGTAATGTTGGTCCGGGCCGATTCATCCAACAATACCGCCGAACCAAAGTATGACATGCTAGTAAGCAGTATGACTTGTATCGCCCACAACTCACTTGTGTTCTACTCGTGCATATAACATCAATGCATAAAACCTAGGCTCGGATGCCACTGTCGGGGAACGTAGTAATTTCAAAAAATTTCCTACGCACACGCAAGATCATGGTGATGGCATAGCAACGAGAGGGGAGAGTGTTGTCCACGTACCCTCGTAGACCGTAAGCGGAAGCGTTATGACAACGCGGTTGATGTAGTCGTACGTCTTCACGATCCGACCGATCCAAGCACCGAACGTACGGCACCTCCGTGTTCAGCACACGTTCAGCTCGATGACGTTCCCTGGGCTCCAATCCAGCAAAGCATCGGGGATGAGTTCCGTCAGCATGACGGCGTGGTGACGATGATGATGTTCTACCGGCGCAGGGCTTCGCCTAAACTCCGCGACGATATGACCGAGGTGGAATATGGTGGAGGGGGGCACCGCACACGGCTAAGGAACGATCTGTAGATCAACTTGTGTGTCCTAGGGTGCCCCCCTACCCCCGTATATAAAGGAGCAAGGGGGGAGGCCGGCCGGCCCCTTGGGGCGCGCCAAGGAGGAGGAATCCTCCTCCTAGTAGGAGTAGGATTCCTCCTTTCCTACTCCTACTAGGAGGGGGAAGGAAGGGGGAGAGGGGGGAAGGAAAGGGGGGCGCCGCCCCCCCCCCCCTCCTAGTCCAATTCGGACCAGAGGGAGAGGGGGGGCGCGGCCCACCCTGGCCGCCCCTCTCTCTTCCCACCAAGGCCCATGTGGCCCATTAACTCTCCCAGGGGGTTCCGGTAACCCTCCGGCACTCCGGTTTTCTCCGAACAAACTTCGGTACATCAAAACTTATAAACTCATAATAAAACTGTCATCGTAACGTTAAGCGTGCGGACCCTACGGGTTCGAGAACTATGTAGACATGACCTAGAACTATTCTTGGTCAATAAACAATAGTGGAACCTGGATGTTCATATTGGTTCCTACATATTCTACGAAGATCTTTATCGGTCAAACCGCATAACAACATACGTTGTTCCCTTTGTCATCGGTATGTTACTTGCCCGAGATTCGATCGTCGGTATCCAATACCTAGTTCAATCTTGTTACCGGCAAGTCTCTTTACTCGTTCCGTAATACATCATCCCACAATTAACTCATTAGTTGCAATGCTTGCAAGGCTTAAGTGATGTGTATTACCGAGAGGGCCCGGAGATACCTCCCCGACAATCGGAGTGACAAAACCTAATCTCGAAATACGCCAACCCAACATGTACCTTCAGAGACACCTGTAGAGCACCTTTATAATCACCCAGTTATGTTGTGACGTTTGGTAGCACACAAAGTGTTCCTCTGGTAAACGGGAGTTGCATAATCTCATAGTCACAGGAACATGTATAAGTCATGAAGAAAGCAGTAGCAACATACTAAAGGATCGTGTGCTAAGCTAACGGAATGGGTCAAGTCAATCACATCATTCTCCTAATGATGTGATCCTATTAATCAAATGAAAACTCTTTTGTCCATGGCTAGGAAACTTAACCATCTTTGATTCACGAGCTAGTCAAGTAGAGGCATACTAGTGACACTATGTTTGTCTATGTATTCACACATGTATTATGTTTCCGGTTAATACAATTCTAGCATGAATAATAAACATTTATCATGAAATAAGGAAATAAATAATAACTTTATTATTGCCTCTAGGGCATATTTCCTTCAGTGTGGAGTAATAGTAGTAGATGCAGACAGGAGTCGGTCTACTTGTTATGGATGTGATGCCTATATACATGATCATGCCTAGATAATCTCATAACTATGCGCTTTTCTATCAATTGCTCAAGAGTAATCTGTTCACCCACCGTAATACTTATGCTATCTTGAGAGAAGCCTCTAGTGAAACCTATGGCCCCCGGGTTTATCTCTTATCATATTTGCTTTCGATCTACTTTTATTTGCATCTTTACTTTTTGCATCTATATTACAAAATACCAAAAATATATTTATCTTATCATACTATCTTTATTAGATCTCACTTTCGCAAGTGGCCGTGAAGGGATTGACAACCCCTTTATTGTGTTGGTTGCGAGTTCTCAGTTTGTTAATTTGTGTAGGTGCGTGGGACTTTTGAGGAGCCTCCTACTGGATTGATACCTTGGTTCTCAAAACTGAGGGAAATACTTACGCTACACTTTGCTGCATCACCCTCTCCTCTTCGAGGAAAACCAACGCAAGCTCAAGATGTAGCAATCCCCGACATTAGCCCCCAGTTTAGCTTGGATTTGTCCATGGTAAACTTATGTTGTAAAACAAACACAAGAACAGATTTGACAGGTTGTGCTCCGCTTTAAAAGTTTTCCTGAGCCGGCACCTGATCATCCTTAAGTCCTTGTCATTTCCTCCTGGATGCGTGTTCATGATCTCATAGCAAATCTCCTTTAGCAGATATATTCAAACATTGCCAATGCAAAAAATCCGGGCACTTCTTCCGAATAATCCGGGTCAATAGGCCAGCTTCATAATCAATTTGTTGACATTGGCTCTTGTAGAGAAATATTATAAGAAATAATCCATTTGAGTTGGCCGTCAATGCTCTGATTTGACAAAAATATTAGTCTTGAAATATTCAATTAATATTTTGCCGGCTTAAAGATGTAGATCTTGCCGATTTATGATTGCCAAAATTGTCGGATTATAAACAAATGATACCGGGTCATGTAATTGACTTTCCCGAGCTATCCAAGCCAAAACTGAGAATATGATACCTGGTTTGTTTCAAAGAACTGAGAACTTGAAGATGTTCCTCCATTATATTCATATCACCTGTAGCCCCCAAGTCTTAAGAAGGGAGCGTAGTAACAGCTTAAGACTTTATAAAATGTTGCAACCTTGAAGAAATCCAAGTTGCTCATCTCGGTCACTAGTCAAAACTGAATATTCCACATATGTAGCCCCCAAGTGTCGGGTTGTCATGCTTGCAGCAACCTGGGACTTGTAATTGCCTTATGCTCATAAAAACTTCAACCAGTGTAGCCCCCAAGGGTCGGGTCATTATGCAATAATGAACAGGGACTTTGTAGATATGATCACGTGTAGCCCCCAAGGGCCGGCTCAACAAGACAATACTGAGTTGGGACTTTATATATACTTCATTGACAATAACATCATATGATGTCACCCCTACCATGGGGCTCGAACCCACATCCATAAGGTTAAGAGCCTTGTGCTCTACCAACTGAGCAATATATCCTTTAATATAATGGATTAAGGCTTGTGTACTTTGAATATTTGACAGTAGCAATTGGTAGCCCCCAAGGGCCAACTCATTACGATGTGATGAGTCAGGTCTTCAATAAGGCAAGTTAAAAATGACCTTGCATTAGCCCCCAAGTGTCATGGTGCATGCTTGCAGCGACATGGGACTTCCATATTTGACATAATAATGATTTGAATAATGTAGCCCCCAAGTGCCGGGTCGTGTGCCCGCAGCAACTCGGGACTATTCCTTCCATTGTAGAATAAATCATATCTATTGATAGAGAAATAATAACCATTGCGCTGAAGCGACTTTGAAAACCTCAATCGTAATACTGGTTATTGATAACCATATTAAAAATCCAACCATGTTGGCTATTCAAGATTTGAATAATATAATCCGGTATGAAATCCTCAATCATTATAATGAAAATCCAGCCAAGTTTGGCTATTAAAGATTTGAATACCTTATCTGTTGACAAGTAAATCCAGAGTATAAATACCTGGCGGCTCTTGGCCGATGGCGAATTAATGTGCATTCATTGTAAGCCAGAATTTTTGTAACCCGGCAGCTTATAGCCTTTGTAACAATCAAGAACTGATAACCCCATTCGTGGAGGCTCACAATCATGTCCAGTTTTGACAAGATCACTTTGGCGGCTCATAGCCTCAATAATTCAATATTGAACAATATAACCCGGGGCTGGATAACCTAGAAATATCTTCAGATAGCCAGATGATGGGTTTAAACTCAATGATTCATATGAGCAATAGCAGTATTCTTACTTATGTGTAAAGCTCTGCATGTCCTACACAATTTAAACATATGCCCTGGCGACTTAACGTCAAAAGCCAAGGCGGGCAACAACCCAAACACAATATAGTCTTATGTAATTACTGAAAAGACTAAGCAAGGCCATTCAAGCCTAAACATACTGGTGACTTAAAGTAAAAAACCAGGGCGGGTTATCAAACCTCGCATATTTATATAACCAGGAAAACATACATGTAGAATTGACTTATATTGCCGGCTTACATCGCCATATGCAGTGAAGATAACAATACAATGATTTATAAGCGCATGATTTCAATAGCGCAATCCAAAATATGTTGTCGACTTAACGTCCAAAGCCAGGGCGGTTTACCAGACCCAAAATATTCATATCATTTTGGAAAGACATAACTGTAGATTAATACCATGTGATGCCTTGATAATTATAATCCAGGGCCAGTATCAACCCGGAGTCATGAAATATCATCATTTTGATTACTCAAGGCAAAATATCCTGGCGACTTAAAGTCTGCTATCAGGGTGGGATATCAAACCCAAATATGCTCAATGATGATTCATATAATCAAGGCTACATGGCCTGTGAAATCAGTTCATACTACCGGCTTACCACGCCGCATGCAGCAAGGTCGGGTTAATAACACTCCGGATAAAGATATACATGAACCGTAAGGCAACATGGCCCTAATTGGTTTTTCAACCATATGTCAATATGGTACAAAGATGAACCCAAAAATGTTTGAATAGAAAAATAATAAAGCAGAAAAACAAGGCTTTCATTGGCCGCCAAGCCTAAAACTCAAGTGCTTTCAAAGGGCCGCACAGCCACTGAGTTAAACCTTCATACAAACCTTATAAGCCGGGCCTCACATGACCAATCGTCATTTTAACTTTGACAAGGTCAGGGTCTTATATAAGACCGACTGTCAAAAGTACGGTGGGTCATTCCAGTCAACCTGGGCGGAGTGGCAAACTTAAAAAGGCAGGATAACCCGGGTTTTTAGGTGAATACACCTGGCTTCCAAGCCTGGCTTTTAAGCCTATTACAAGGGTCATAAAAACTCTTGTCCATTGAACAAAGAGCCCCCAAGTAACATTTTCATTAAGGGCATACAAGCCGGATCAAGAGAGTAATCAAGGATGTGCTCATTAAGCAGGTCGCCCTCAAATGGTATCAAAGCAGGGTACCTATGTTTGAGTTGTGCTTTGCAGCAGACTCTCTTTGGTCCCTTTATCCTGGGTAGCAAGCCCCCAAGCATGTCGTATAAGCCGGATCAAAGGGTAGTGCTATGTTCTCTTTGGTGAATACACCTATGTTTAAACAGGTAGCTCCCAAATGACATATAATGAGCCTCAAAGCAGGATACCTATGTTTGAACTGTGCAGTGCGACAAGTTCTCTTTGGTAATCCTTTAATTTGGGCAGGAAGCCCCCATGTGATTTGTAATAAGGCGTGTAAGCCAGATCAAGAGGGTAAGCACGGGTATGCTCATTGAGCAGGAAGCCCCCAAGTGACCAATAAGATAAGCTAATAAGGCAGGATACCCATGTTTGATCAGCACATCATGGCAGCAGGTTCTCTTCGGCAACCTTTAACTTCCTAAGAACTCGAACTTTGTGAGAGATAAATTCTTCTTGAGCCGGGATTTTAAACTGGATATTAAGAGCTTCAAAGTTTTGTGGGAGACATATTTCCCTTGAACCGGAATCTTTTTTGATAACCCGAAACTCTTCTCTTGAGCCGGAATTTTTTGCTTTCCAGGAACCTTTTTTAAGCTGGAAAGATTCCGACGGCCTTGAAATTTTCACCAATAGGGCAGTAGCCTTCAGGGTCGGGTTATTTTTCCCTCCAATGACTCAGGGTTCTTGAATATTGCTGAGACTGGCAACATTTGTTGTGTCATGTCATTGTAGCCCCCGAGTCTTAAGACGACTCAAGGAGTTGGCTTGAGTTTCTCCATACTTGACTGTGATATAAACCGACATATAGTTGAACAACGGAAAGTTGTAATATGTTGAAGCTCGGCGGGTTATAAATGATGTCGTATGAGCTATGTCAATAACCCAGCTGATGATTCGTCCCAACTGGTTGTTGAGGTTTAAACAAACCGTAGTGGTGGCAACTTGTGCACCTGTCCACTGAGCCATCGGTGCAGGCAGAGGCTGAAATATAACATGATTTGCTCCAGAATTGTTGGAATAGACCGGACCGCAGGGCGGATAGTAAATCTGACCGCGGATGAGTGAGCCGCGGGCACGAACAGTTGAGTCGGCCGTGGCATTGTAAGCCGATGCAGACGAGCGAGTCAATCGCAGAGGCGGCGGTTTGCACGTATAGTAAGATGCTAGCGCATGATAATGGTGGCACGAGCTATATATCCATGACGCGGCCATTGCTCTTGCAATGAACAATTGTCCTGCATCAAAAAATATCACAAGGCAGAGTACCTGTTCTTTAAAGAATAAAAATATATCAATAAAAATTGACTAGACAAAATTCACCTGATGTTTTGTTGGTCGAACACAGACATTAGCGTTCGATAATGCTGGATCAGTACGTCTGTGTCGTTGGATGTACAACCATCACTCCCCTTTGGAGATTGAACCGTGCGTGAGGTACTGGAGGTGCATGGAAAGTGAATAGTATATGCATGTGATTAGCACTCTAGCCGCATAGTTCATGCACATAGCAGGTTTTCTCTTTCTTCTCTTTTTTTACCAGCAGGCTTCGGCCAGATTTACTATGTAGTATGTGTGTCTGCAGGGTGGACGGTGACCCAACCTCCATCAAGGACGCATGAGACTTATATCCATGGAGCGACGTCATTTCGTCAGTCCACTGACTGACCGTCACAACACTTGTTGTAGTCAATTGTCTCTTCCTTGGACTTCGGCTGGTTTATTTGGTAGCAGATGAAAAAAATGATGATCCCTTGGTTTTCTCAAGACGAAGTAGGGTACGGGCTCCACATCAGGTGACAGGTAGTTGGATAAACCGAGACGGAGCAGACCAAGTTTCAATATGCAGATAAATCCATAGTTGGAATTATGGAGAACATCCAGCAACCCAGCGCTAGGTCAAATTGCCTGGTATCTTTAACGTGACTCTGGGCAAATTTTATCTCCTCATCGCTTTATTAATTGGTAAAGTAACAATAGCACCCTGCCCATCTTTTCCTCCTTTGTCTTTTTCTTGTTTCACATGAGATGAACTTATACGTTCACAAAAAGTCTTGATTGAAGTACCATCGAGGCTGCGGTCTTGAACTATTAGGTCCAGTGTTGGCTGTCTGTTGTGCTGCAAAGGAGATGATGATGAGGCCAGGGCGGCTTACTGTTAGCGCAGGCTGACGGCGGCGTCTTGAAGCAAAGGCCGGGGCCTGGTAGGTGAAGGCAGCTCGTGGCACTGCAGGTAGGCCGGGTCAAGGACGATCGCATGAGGCGGCGGCTCGGAAGCCGAACAACAACTTGTAGCGCAGGAACCGACAGCGGAGGCCGGCTAAGAAAATGCAACGACCATGTCTGCTCGAGGTGGGCAGTGGCGACTTGAGGCAGGTCCCTGGCCGCAGTGGCGGCTCAAGGTGACTCGCCGGTGGCACAGGTGGAGGTCGGCGAGGCAGGGCCGACTTGCGGTAGGGGTGGCCCAACGAGGCGGAAAACGGAGGGTTATGGCCGCAGAGACGAAGGCGTTCCACAATTCAATGGGGCGGCTTGGATGGCTGCAATAGAGGCGAAGGCAGGTGGGCCCGCAGGGGCAGCTCTAGGCGATTCAGAGCAGCAGCGGAGCAGGGTGCCTCGAGACGAGGACGCAGGCGCGGACAATGGATGAGTCCGGGTTGTGGCCGGCTCTGTTTTCTTTTGGTCAAACTTAATGCTTGACATAATGGTGAAAAGGTAGCACTTGAACTCTGATCTGATGTTTAATACAAACAGTACTGGTTGCTACCTCCAGACTTGATTTTGTAGACAGCAAAAAACAACAGCCAGAACTCAGCGGATCGGACACGAGCGGCTGTATCCGGCGGAACTTATTTCTTCGGCAGCTAGCGATGACCAAGCAGATCGAATCCGTGTGAATTTTGGTTATGACGACTTGTGCTTCTGATTGGAATAAATCTCGCCTGCTTATCACGTTCCGACTGTTTGTCATAGAGATGATGTAGATTCCTCAAACCGGTTCTTCTTCATCTGGAAAAACTGCGAACTTCTCAAAACCCTGTGAAAGAACCCTCCAAGAACTCAACACCACCGTGCGCGAGCCCCACGGTGGGTGCCAACTATCGTGGATTTGTCATGGCAGATGTCCTAGTGTGAGGACTTATTCATCAGGCCAACGCATATATGTGGTAGCTTGAGAGGGGTTGACCGGGATGAGAGACGTGAGGCGGATCAACACATAAGACAAAGATTTAGACAGCTTCGGGCCCCGGGAAACATCATCCGGTAATAGCCCTACATGTTGTTTGTGGCTAGGTCTCATTATGCTCATGAGGGAGTCGTCGTATAAACCGGCTCTCCTAATTGTGTCTAGCCTTCGAAATTACTTCTCCCCTCTTGGGGTGCCTTGTCCCTCCTTATATACGTTGAAGGGGCGGGTTACATGTGGAGTCCTAGTAGGACTAGGACTATTCTATAACAAGCAGAATCCTAGTCTTGCCCCCCTTAAGGGAAAACTCCTTATGCCTTTCCTCTTAGGGACAATTGCATTTTTACCCCTAGTTGGTTCCTACCCACGGGTTTTGCCCTTACTTTTCGAGCTTGCTCAGTTTTGCCCTTACTTTTTCCATCGAGTTCCCTCGAATGCCCTTTGACCATTTGACCAAAACTTTGAAAATTCATAACTAATTCATACGAACTCAAAAAAATGCAAATAAGATATCAAAATGTCCAGATAAACATTACCTTTATGGGCATATCATTTCCATTCAGGACAAAAGGCATCATTTAAACTACCCGAGGTAATTAATGTTATTAACATTATTAAAAATAAATAGGTATAAACAATATTTTTTCATGAATAAAAATTACATGCAAATGTAGGTGATGTTTACTGAACATCCTGATAACTTATTTGCATTTTTCTGAGTTTGTATCAACTTGTTATGAATGTTCTAACGACTTTGACCATTATTTGGAAACTTCATAACAAGTTGATACGAACTCAGGAAAATGCAAATAAGGTATCAAGATGTTTAGAAAACATATCCTACATTTGCATATAATTTTTATTCACGAAAAATATATTGTTTATACCTATTTATTTTTAACAATGTTAATAATATTAATTACCTCGGGTAGTTTAAACGATGCTTTTGTCCTGAATGCAAATGATATGCCCATAAAGGTAATGTTTATCTGAATATTTTGATATCTTATTCGCATTTTTTGAGTTCATATGAATTAGTTATGAATTTTCAAAGTTTTGGTCAAATGGTCAAATGCCATTCGAGGGGCCTCGATGGAAAAAGTAAGGGCAAAACTGAGCAAGCTCGAAAAGTAAGGGCAAAACCCGTGGGTAGGAACCAACTAGGGGTAAAAATGCAATTGTCCCTTCCTCTTAAGCCGGCCCACCATAGCATGACCCGGCCTTCTGGGCCTTAGGCCTTGTCATCTATTTGATCCACCCGCCGGGTCATCAGTGAGTCGCAATGTTCAGGTGGGT
This sequence comes from Triticum dicoccoides, assembly GCF_002162155.2. Taxonomy (NCBI): domain Eukaryota; kingdom Viridiplantae; phylum Streptophyta; class Magnoliopsida; order Poales; family Poaceae; genus Triticum; species Triticum dicoccoides. Next base: position 396,280,928 of record NC_041387.1, on the reverse strand, counting down.
TGCCCGTAAACCGCCTGGTCTGGGCCGGACGTCAGTGAGTCGCCAAGCTCCAGCCGGGTCATACATCCAGCGGGTTACACCACGGGGTATATCCCCGACACTGGCCCTCTACAATGCGGGATCCTTCAGGGACGTCGTCAAAATACCGCTCCGGCGTACGGTGCTCCTTGCCTGCGGGTGGCCCCTCGGTTGCAAGATTGGTGGCATTCATCTTCGCCCACTGCACCTTGACACGGGCGAAGGCCATCCGGGCACCTTTGATACAGACTGACCGCTTTATAGCGTCAAGCCATGGGCAGGCATCGACTAGCCGCTTCACAAGCCCAAAGTAGCTGCTGGGTATGGGTTCAACTGGCCAAAGACGGACTATAACGTCCTTCGTGGCCAGTTCGGCCACCCTATGCAGTTCGGTCAGCTGCTTCAGCTGATCACTGAGGGGCATTGGATGCTCTGGCACAAGGTACTGTGACTGAAACAACTTCTCTGTTGAGCTCCCCTCTTTGGCTCAGAAGAAATCCGCAACATCAGCAATACTCCGGGGTAGATCCACAAACGCCCCTGGAGAACTCCAAATGCGGGTCAGTATAGGGTGTACTTTCTCCTTACAAATTTGCTCTGCATATTAAAGGACTTACCCGCTGCGATCTGCTTTGCCTCTTAGATCTCCCAACAGGCGCCTTGGGCTTCAACCTAGGCCTCCTTCGCACTTTGGAGCGCCGTAGCAAGTTTGGAGTCTCGACCCGTACCTTGCGCTCCAAGGACTCACATTTTCTTATAGCATCCTTAAGCTCTTGTTGGACTTCATCCAACCTTGCTTCATGTTTCCGATGGGTGGCTCGTTCCCCTTCGCCTCCTTCTTGGCCTCAGCCAGCGCGCTCTTGAGGGCCTCGACCTCAGACATGTTAACTATGAGCATAGTCATAAAACTCATTTAGATAACAAATCAGAACTCATATCATTTCAGATATGCTTCGATATCGCATACCTTGCTTTTCCTCCAACTTCCGATTAGTTCGGACACTTTGGCAGCATGGGAGGTTGCGGCTAGCATCGAAGCTTGTTTATCAAAATAGACATATGTGTCATCTCCTGTGAAGAATTATTCGATCCTCGGTTCGGCCTTTCTTTGCGAATGCGAAACAGAGTCTCGGGGGCTACTATCTATACACATGCATTCCTTTTACAAACAGCCAAAAAATATATATACTACATCACATACCTCAAAGCCTGTTAGAAGGCTGGTATAGGCATCATTCAATCCATTTTTAGCGGAGTGAACCTTTTCAACCACCGTACCCATAAGGGTACGGTGTTCCTCCACAATGGAAGCGCTCTGAAGCACTTGCATCAGAGTGTCCGGCGCCTCCGGATTGATAGAGGACGTCCGTGGAGATGGCGCGCCCCCATCTCTTGAAGGAGGCTGCTCGTCCGATTCCGGAGCCATATGGATCTCCGGAATAATATTCGGTTGGGGGCCGAATTGGGCATGGCCCCCGTCGCCGGTCTCCACGGGGGTCGGTTCCCCCCTCTTTTCGGCAACAGAGGTATTACCCTCCGTCACCACCTTCACGGCCTCCCACACCTCCCCGTGACCTGGAGAGGTTCTTCGGGACAACACTTCAGTATTGTCTGTAGCGGTGGGTGGAGAGGCTTGCGGAGCGACTCGCTCTCCATCATGTTCGGCCCCAGCGAATTCCCAGAGGACGATGATAGTTGGGGGAGATCGAGAGCCAGACTGCAACGTGCAATTTAATGTATTAGAACCACAAAGCATAAAATCGGATATATGTATGGTGTCTTCGAATACTTACGATCCGGCCAGGGGCTTCGGCCTGGGGTGCCACTCGGGGGTGGCGTTGGCATCTGATTCGGAATCATCCAAAAGGGAGAGTTTCCCCTTCTTGGACGCCTCCACCTCCAGGTCGACGAAAGCCGCCATTTTCTTCTTTTTCCCCTTGAGGGGAGAATCGCTCTCTTCCTCCTCTTCATCTTCGTCATCAGAGGAGAGAGTCTCGGTGTCTTCGGACACAATGTCCGAAGTGCCTTTACGGCAGAGGCCACCTCTGCCTCCTTGCTCTTCTTCTGGGCCTTCTTCTCGGCGCCTGATACGGCGCCAGAACCAGCATCCTCGTCAACAGGGGAATGTCTGGGTCTTCGGGTAGCAGAGCCGGACATTGGATCCGCTTCGCCTTCTTTGTCCAACCCTATGGGAAGAATGGGAAGCTCAGTATACTCCTTGGATTTACAAATTAAGGCCATCAGAAAGCTTACAGGAGTGGCCGGATGAGCGCAGTCGAGGCCGAGGTCTTAGGTCATCTTCGGCCACGACTTCTGTGCCTTGAAAAGTAGCTTCCATATGTCTTCATGCGTCATGCCGAAGAACCGCTGCCGGGTACGGCGACTGGCCGGGTCGAATTCCCACATATACTGAGTCCGGCTTTGGCAGGGGAGAATCGGGTGAAAGAGCATCACCTGGATCACGCTGGCAAGACTGGTGTTCCTGTTTATCATACCCTTGATGCGATAGTCACCTCGTCAGACGATGCCCAATCCAAGCCCTTGTTGAGCCATGATGTAAGCTGCATTGGAGGCCCGAATTTGAACTCGGGAGCGGCGGCCCATGTGGCGTCGCGGGGTTCCGTGATATAGAACCACCCCTGCTGCCATCCCTTGACGGTCTCCGCGAAGGTCCCCTTGGGCCAGCTCACGTTGGAAAGCTTGCTCACCATGGCACTGCCGCACTCCACGTGTTAACCATTAACCACCTTCGGCTTCACATTGAAGACTTTGAGCCATAGGCCAAAGTGGGGAGGGATGTGGAGGAACGCCTCGCACACGATGATAAACGCCGAAATGGTGAGAAAGGAATTTGGGCTAGATCATGGAAATCTAGCCCGTAGTAAAACATGATACTACGGGTGAAAGGATGGAGGGGAAACCCTAGTCTACGAAGGAAATGGAGGATGAACACTACCCTCTCATTAGGCTCTGGGTGGGAATGATCTGCTTTTTGGCAGGGAGCCGGTGGGCTATGTCCGCGCCCAAGTACCCAGCTTCCCGGAGCTCCTTGTTGTTCTCCTATGTAACAGAGGAAGCCATCCACTTGCCCTGCGCTCCAGATACGGACATGGCTAGGGTGTTTGGTGGCGATGGAAAAGGTTGGAACTTGGGCGCTTGAGCTTGAAGGGGAGATGGGCTGAGGAGGAAGAAGGCGTGGGGCAAAAAGATGGATCCTTATCTTCTTATAAAGGCAGTGGATATCAAGTGTCCCCTCATAAGCCTTAAATCTCGCCTATTCCCAAGAGGATGTGTGAACGACATGATTGGATTACCTAAACCCGTATTGATGAGAATCACGTGATAAGGGGACATGATCTCTGCTTTGACAAGATGTGTCAATAGCCGTGCCTCAAAACAAGCAGCGGGGGCTGTAAAACGGTTCAGGATCCAGGACATAACGCCTCACCAAAAAAGTCGCCTATGGACGTGACTTACTTTGTTTTGAGTATTTTTGCCTTTATAGCTTAAGGTTGTGGTTACTAAACAGAGCGGACACAGCTATTATGTGCGGAGGACTGCTTTGGAGTATTCGGAGAAGGAACCCGCCTTGCAATGCCGAAGACAACATGCGCGTCGAATACATCGTCATTGAAGCCCGGTTCAGGGGCTACTGAGGATGTCCTGGAGTATGGGGTCCTCGGGGAGCCGACCTATGTGACATGGGCCGGACTGATGGGCCATGAAGATACGAGATAGAAGGCCTTCTCCCGTGTCCGGATGGGAGTCTCCTTTGCGTGGATGGCAAGCTTGGCGTCCGGATGTATAGTTTCCTTCCTCTGTAAACTGACTTTGTACAACCCTAGGCCCCTCCGGTGTCTATATAAAGTGGGGGGTTTAGTCCTTAGAGGCGATCATAATCATACAGGCTAGACATCTAGGGTTTAGCCATTATGATCTCGAGGTAGATCAACTCTTGTAACCCCTATACTCATCAAAGTCAATCAAGCAGGAAGTAGGGTATTACCTCCATCAAGAGGGCCCGAACCTGGGTAAACATCGTGTCCCCTGCCTCCTCTTACCTTTGATCCTTAGACGCACAGTTCGGGACCCCCTACCCGAGATCTACCGGTTTTGACACCGACAGCTGTTCATACCAGATTTCTAAAAACGATGAAGACATGAAAATCAAAGCATGGAAAAAATGTATGGACAATCGTAGGGAGCTACTTGGAACCAGCATTGTGCTAAGCGCAAGAATTGGAGACAGGATAGTCTCCATTCTCCATAATGGAGAGTCAGGGCCTATCTTGTTTTATGCCGTTTTACCTTACAGGGAGTAGTCGGTCCTATGAGAGAGGAGTAGGTCCTAGGTACAATGTGTTATTATGTGCTACAATGTGTTAGAGTTGATGATGAGGAGGAGGACGAGTTGTGATTATCACTAGTGACCAAGTTGTTATATGATGTCTCATGGACGAAAATGATGATCATGAGGAGTTGTTATATGACAATGATGTATTATGATGATAAGTTGTTAATGATATGATGATGATGATGAGTTATTATACCATTGGGTGAAAGACCCGCGGATTAGTTTCGAGTGGATGGATCATCCGCGGTTCTTTCACCCAGTGATTTAACAACTCATTGCGATGTAAAAACAATCTCTAAATTGCTACTGTATGAAAACATGTATAATGGTGTATGAATACTACATAAAACAAAAAAGAAATAGAATACGAAATAATAGTAGTAGCGCGGGCAGAGAGGCGCACTACTAGTAATTGAAGGAAATATGCCCTAGAGGCAATAATAAAGTTATTGTTTATTTCTTTATTTCATGATAAATGTTTATTATTCATGCTAGAATTGTATTAACCGGAACTTGGCGCATGTGTAAATACATAGACAAAACATATTGTCCCTAGTATGCCTCTACTTGACTAGCTCGTTAATCAAAGATGGTTATGTTTCCTATCCATAGACATGTGTTGTCATTTGATGAACGGGATCACATCATTAGGAGAATGATGTGATGGACATGACCCATCCGTTAGCTTAGCATTATGATCATTACAGTTTCATTGCTACTGCTCTCTTCATGACTTATACATGTTCATCAGACTATGAGATTATGCAACTCCCGAATACCAGAGGAACACCTTGTGTGCTATCAAACATCACAACGTAAATGGGTGATTATAAAGATGCTCTACAGGTGTCTTCGAAGGTGTTTGTTGGGTTGGCATAGATTGAGATTAGGATTTATCACTCTGTGTTTCGGAGAGGTATCTCTGGGCCCTTTCGGTAATGCTCATCACTATAAGCCTTGCAAGCAATGTGACTAATGAGTTAGTTGAGAGGTGAAGTGTTACGGAACGAGTAAAGAGACTTGGGCCGGACTGATGGGCCATGAAGATACGAGATAGAAGGCCTTCTCCCGTGTCCGGATGGGAGTCTCCTTTGCGTGGATGGCAAGCTTGGCGTCCGAATGTATAGTTTCCTTCCTTTGTAAACCAACGTTGTACAACCCTAGGCCCCTCCGGTGTCTATATAAACCGGAGGGTTTAGTCCTTAGAGGCGATCATAATCATACATGCTAGACATCTAGGGTTTAGCCATTATGATCTCGAGGTAGATCAACTCTTGTAACCCCTATACTCATCAAAGTCAATCAAGCAGGAAGTAGGGTATTACCTCCATCAAGAGGGCCCGAACCTGGGTAAACATCGTGTCCCCTGCCTCCTCTTACCTTTGATCCTTAGATGCACAGTTTGGAACCCCCTACTCGAGATCTGCCGGTTTTGACACCGACAGCTGTTCATACCGGATTTCTAAAACCGATGAAGACATGACAGTTAAAGCATGGAAAAAATGTATGGACAATCGTAGGGAGCTACTTGGAACCAACATTGTGCTAAGCGCAAGAATTGGAGACAGGATAGTCTCCATTCTCCATAATGGAGAGTCAGGGCCTATCTTGTTTTATGCCATTTTACCTTACAGGGGGTAGTCGGTCCTATGAGAGAGGAGTAGGTCCTAGGTACAATGTGTTATTATGTGCTACAATGTGTTAGAGTTGATGATGAGGAGGAGGACGAGTTGTGATTATCACTAGTGACCAAGTTGTTATATGATGTCTCATGGACGAAAATGATGATCATGAGGAGTTGTTATATGACAATGATGTATTATGATGATAAGTTGTTAATGATATGATGATGATGATGAGTTATTATACCATTGGGTGAAAGACCCGCGGATTAGTTTCGAGTGGATGGATCATCCGCGGTTCTTTCACCCAGTGATTTAACAACTCATTGCGATGTAAAAACAATCTCTAAATTGCTACTGTATGAAAACATGTATAATGGTGTATGAATACTACATAAAACAAAAAAGAAATAGAATACGAAATAATAGTAGTAGCGCGGGCAGAGAGGCGCACTACTAGTAATTGAAGGAAATATGCCCTAGAGGCAATAATAAAGTTATTGTTTATTTCTTTATTTCATGATAAATGTTTATTATTCATGCTAGAATTGTATTAACCGGAACTTGGCGCATGTGTAAATACATAGACAAAACATATTGTCCCTAGTATGCCTCTACTTGACTAGCTCGTTAATCAAAGATGGTTATGTTTCCTATCCATAGACATGTGTTGTCATTTGATGAACGGGATCACATCATTAGGAGAATGATGTGATGGACATGACCCATCCGTTAGCTTAGCATTATGATCATTACAGTTTCATTGCTACTGCTCTCTTCATGACTTATACATGTTCATCAGACTATGAGATTATGCAACTCCCGAATACCAGAGGAACACCTTGTGTGCTATCAAACATCACAACGTAAATGGGTGATTATAAAGATGCTCTACAGGTGTCTTCGAAGGTGTTTGTTGGGTTGGCATAGATTGAGATTAGGATTTATCACTCTGTGTTTCGGAGAGGTATCTCTGGGCCCTTTCGGTAATGCTCATCACTATAAGCCTTGCAAGCAATGTGACTAATGAGTTAGTTGAGAGGTGAAGTGTTACGGAACGAGTAAAGAGACTTGGGCCGGACTGATGGGCCATGAAGATACGAGATAGAAGGCCTTCTCCCGTGTCCGGATGGGAGTCTCCTTTGCGTGGATGGCAAGCTTGGCGTCCGAATGTATAGTTTCCTTCCTTTGTAAACCAACGTTGTACAACCCTAGGCCCCTCCGGTGTCTATATAAACCGGAGGGTTTAGTCCTTAGAGGCGATCATAATCATACATGCTAGACATCTAGGGTTTAGCCATTATGATCTCGAGGTAGATCAACTCTTGTAACCCCTATACTCATCAAAGTCAATCAAGCAGGAAGTAGGGTATTACCTCCATCAAGAGGGCCCGAACCTGGGTAAACATCGTGTCCCCTGCCTCCTCTTACCTTTGATCCTTAGATGCACAGTTTGGAACCCCCTACTCGAGATCTGCCGGTTTTGACACCGACAGCTGTTCATACCGGATTTCTAAAACCGATGAAGACATGACAGTTAAAGCATGGAAAAAATGTATGGACAATCGTAGGGAGCTACTTGGAACCAACATTGTGCTAAGCGCAAGAATTGGAGACAGGATAGTCTCCATTCTCCATAATGGAGAGTCAGGGCCTATCTTGTTTTATGCCATTTTACCTTACAGGGGGTAGTCGGTCCTATGAGAGAGGAGTAGGTCCTAGGTACAATGTGTTATTATGTGCTACAATGTATTAGAGTTGATGATGATGAGGAGGACGAGTTGTGATTATCACTAGTGACCAAGTTGTTATATGATGTGTCATGGACGAAAATGATGATCATGAGGAGTTGTTATATGACACTGATGTATTATGATGATAAGTTGTTAATGATATGATGATGATGAGTTATTATATCATTGGGTGAAAGAACCACGGATTAGTTTTGAGTGGATGGATCATCCGCGGTTCTTTCACCCAGTGATTTAACAACTCATTGCGATGTAAAAACAATCTCTAAATTGCTAGTATATGAAAACATGTATAATGGTGTATGAATACGACATAAAATAAAAAGGAAATAGAATACGAAAGAATAGTAGTAGCGCGGGCAGAGAGGCGCACTACTAGTAATTGAAGGAAATATGCCCTAGAGGCAATAATAAAGTTATTATTTATTTCCTTATTTCATGATAAATGTTTATTATTCATGCTAGAGTTGTATTAACCGGAATTTAGTACATGTGTAAATACATAGACAAAACATATTGTCCCTAGTATGCCTCTACTTGACTAGCTCGTTAATCAAAGATGGTTATGTTTGCTATCCATAGACATGTGTTGTCATTTGATGAACGGGATCACATCATTAGGAGAATGATGTGATGGACATGACCCATCCGTTAGCTTAGCATTATGATCGTTACAATTTCATTGCTACTGCTCTCTTCATGACTTATACATGTTCCTCAGACTATGAGATTATGCAACTCCCGAATACCGGAGGAACACCTTGTGTGCTATCAAACGTCACAACGTAAATGGGTGATTATAAAGATGCTCTAGAGGTGTCTTCGAACGTGTTTGTTGGGTTGGCATAGATCGAGATTAGGATTTATCACTCTGTGTTTCAGAGAGGTATCTCTGGGCCCTTTCGGTAATGCTCATCACTATAAGCCTTGCAAGCAATGTGACTTGAGTTAGTTGCGAGATGAAGTATTACAGAACGAGTAAAGGGACTTGCCGGTAACAAGATTGAACTAGGTATGACGAGACGGACGATCGAATCTCGGGCAAGTAACATACCGATGACAAAGGGAACAATGTATGTTGTTATGCGGTTTGACCGATAAAGATCTTCGTAGAATATGTAGGAGCCAGCATGAGCATCCAGGTTCCGCTATTGGTTATTGACCAGAGATGTGTCTCAGTCATGTCTACATAGTTCTCGAACTCGTAGGGTCCGCACGCTTAACGTTTGATGATGATATGTATTATGAGTTATGTGCTTTTGATGACTGAAGTTCGTTCAGAGTCCCGGATGAGATCACAGACATGACGAGGAGTCTCGAAATGGTCGCAGACATAAAGATTGATATATTGGACGGCTATATTCGGACACCAAAAGTGTCCCGGAAAGTTTCGGGTAAAACCGGAGTGCCGGAGGGGTTACCGGAACCCCCCGGGGGAACTAATGGGCCACATGGGCCTTGGTGGAGAGAGAGATGGGCGGCCAGGGCAGGCCGCGCACCCCCTCCCCGTTGGGTTTCAATTGGACTAGGGAAGGGGGGTGCCCCCCCTTTCCTTCTCCCTCTCCCTCTCCTTCCTTCACCCTCTTTCCCTCTTGGTGGGATCCTACTAGGACTAGTAGTCCTAGTAGGACTCCCCTATTGGGGTGCGCCCTAGGGGCCGGCCGGCCTCCCCCATGCTCCTTTATATATGGGGGCAGGGGGCACCCTAGAACACACAAGTTTCTCTCCCAACCGTGTGTGGTGCCCCCTCCATAGTTACACACCTCGATCATACCATCGTAGTGCTTAGGCGAAGCCCTGCGCCGGTAGCATCATCATCACCGTCGCCACGCTGTCGTGCTGGTGGAACTCACCCTCGTCCTCAACTGGATTAATAGCACGAGGGACGTCATCGAGCTGAACGTGTGCTGAACGCGGAGGTGCCGTGCGTTCGGTACTTGATCAGTTGGATCGCGAAGAAGTTCGACTACAGCAACCGCGTTATTGAAATGCTTCCGCTTTCGGTCTACGAGGGTACGTGGACACACTCTCCCCTCTCGTTGCTATGCATGACCTAGATAGATCTTGCGTGATCGTAGGAATTTTTTTCTTGAAATTACTGTGTTCCCCAAAAGTGGCACCTGAGCCAGGTCTATGCGTAGATGTTATATGCATGAGTAGAACACAAAGAGTTGTGGGCGATAATAGTTATACTGCTTACCACCAATGTCTTACTTTGATTCGGCGGTATTGTTGGATGAAGTGGCACGGACCGATATTACATGACCGCGTTCACGAGACCGGTTCTGCCGACGTGCTTTTGCATATAGGTGGCTGGTGGGTGTCTGTTTCTCCAACTTTAGTTGAATCGAGTTTGACTACGGCCGGTCCTTGTTGAAGGTTAAAACAACACACTTGACGAAAAATCGTTGTGGTTTTGATGCATAGGTAAGAACGGTTCTTGCTAGAAGCATGTAGCAGCCACGTAAAACTTGCAACAACAAAGTAGAGGATGTCTAACTTGTTTTTGCAGGGCTTGCTGTGATGTGATATGGTCAAGGCATGATGTGATATAAATGATTGTATGAGATGATCATGTTTTGTAACAAAGTTATCGGCAACTGGCAGGAGCCATATGGTTGTCACTTTATTGTATGCAATGCAATCGCCATGTAATTGTTTTACTTTATCACTAAGCGGTAGCGATAGTCGTAGTAACAATAGTTGGCGAGACGACAACGATGCTACGATGGAGATCAAGGTGTCGCGCCAGTGACGATGGAGATCATGATGATGCTTCGGTGATGGAGATCATAAGCACAAGATGATGATGGACATATCATGTCACATATTTTGATTGCATGTGATGTTTATTGTTTATCTTTTATGCATCTTATTTTGCTTAGTACGACGGTAGCATTATAAGATGATACCTTACTAAATTTCAAGGTATAAGTGTTCTTCCTGAGTATGCACCGTTGCTACAGTTCATCGTGCCGAGACACCACGTGATGATCGGGTGTGATAAGCTCTACGTTCACATACAACGGGTGCAAGCTAGTTTTGCACACGCAAAATACTCGGGTTAAACTTAACAAGCCTAGCATATGCAGATATGGCCTCGGAACACTAAGACCGAAAGGTCGAGCATGAATCATATAGTAGATATGATCAACATAGTGATGTTCACCATTGAAAGCTACTCCATCTCACATGATGATCGGACATGGTTTAGTTGATTTGCATCACGTGATCATTTAGATGACTAGAGGGATGTCTATCTAAGTGGGAGTTTTTAAGTAATATGATTAATTAAACTTTAATTTATCACGATCTTAGTCCAGATAGTTATTTTGCATGTCTATGTTATTGTAGATCAATGGCCCGTGCTAACGTTCCTTTAAATTTTAATACGTTCCTAGAGAAAGCTAAGTTGAAAGATGATGGCAGCAACTACACAGACTGGGTACATAACTTGAGGATTATCCTCATTGTTGCACAGAAGAATTACGTCCTGGAAGCACCGCTGGGTGCCAGGCCTGCTGCAGATGCTACTGATGATGTTAAGAACGTCTAGCAGAGCAAAGCTGATGACTACTCGATAGTTCAGTGTGCCATGCTTTACGGCTTAGAGTCGGGACTTCAAAGACGTTTTGAACGTCATGGAGCATATGAGATGTTCCAAGAGCTGAAGTTAATATTTTAAGCAAATGCCCGAGTTCAGAGATATGAAGTCTCCAACAAGTTCTATGGCTGCAAAATGGAGGAGAATAGTTCTGTCAGTGAATACATACTCAGAATGTCTGGGTACCATAACCACTTGACTAAGCTGGGAGTTAATCTTCCTGATGATAGTGTCATTGACAGGGTTCTTCAATCACTGCCACCAAGCTCTAAAGGCTTCATGATGAACTATAATATGCAAGTGATGAACAAGACTATTCCCGAGCTCTTCGCGATGCTAAAAGCTGCGGAGGTAGAAATCAAGAAGGAGCATCAAGTGTTGATGGTCGACAAGACCACTAGTTTCAAGAAAAAGGGCAAAGGGAAGAAGGGGAACTTCAAGAAGAACGGCAAAAAGGTTGTTGCTCAAGAGAAGAAACCCAAGTCTGGACCTAATCCTGAAACTGAGGCTTCTACTACAAAGGGACTGGTCACTGAAAGCGGAACTGCCCCAAGTATTTGGCGGATAAGAAGGATGGCAAAGTGAAAGGTATATTTGATATACATGTTATTGATGTGTACCTTACTAATGCTTGTAGTAGCGTATGGGTATTTGATACTGGTTCTGTTGCTCATATTTGCAACTCGAAACATGGGCTACAGACTAAATGAAGATTGGCTAAGGACGAGGTGACGATGTGCGTGGGAAATGGTTCCAATGTCGATGTGATCACCGTCGGCACGCTACCTCTACATCTACCTTCGGGATTAGTTTTAGACATGAATAATTGTTATTTGGTGCCAGCGTTGAGCATGAACATTATATCTGGATCTTGTTTGATGCGAGACGGTTATTCATTTAAATCAGAGAATAATGGTTGTTCTATTTATATGAGTAATATCTTTTATGGTCATGCACCCTTGCTGAGTGGTCTATTTTTGTTGAATCTCGATAGTGATGATACACATATTCATAATATTGAAGCCAAAAGATGCAAAGTTGATAATGATAGTGCAACTTATTTGTGGCATTGCCATTTGGGTCATATCGGTGTAAAGCGCATGAAGAAACTCCATGCTGATGGACTTTTGGAATCACTTGATTATGAATCACTTGGTGCTTGCGAACCGTGCCTCGTGGGCAAGATGAATAAAACTCCGTTCTCCGGAACAATGGAACAAGCTACTGACTTATTGGAAATAATACATACAGATGTCTACGGTCCAATGAGTGTTGAGGTTCGTTGCGGGTATTGTCGTTTTCTTACCTTCACAGATGATTTGAGCAGACATGGTTATATCTACTTCATGAAACATAAGTCTAAAACATTTGAAAAGTTCAAAGAATTTCAGAGTGAAGTGGAAAATCATCGTAACAAGAAAATAAAGTTTCTATGATCCGATCATGGAGGATAATATTTGAGTTACAAGTTTGGTCTTCATTTGAAACAACATGGGATAGTTTCACAGTTAACGCCACCAGGAACACCACAACGAAATGGTGTGTCCAAACGTAGAACCGTACTTTATTGGATATGGTGTGATATATGATGTCTCTTACTGATTTACCTCTATCGTTTTGCGGTTATGCTTTAGAGATGACTGCATTCACTTTAAATAGGGCACCATGAAAATCCGTTGAGACGACACCTTATGAACTGTGGTTTGGCAAGAAACCAAAGTTGTTGTTTCTTAAAGTTTGGGGCTGCGATGCTTATGTGAAAAAGCTTCAACCTGATAAGCTCGAACCCAAATTGGAGAAGTGTGTCTTCATAGGATACCGAAAGGAAACTATTGGGTACACCTTCTATCATAGATCCGAAGGCAAAATCTTTGTTGCTAAGAATGGATCCTTTCTAAAGAAGGAGTTTCTCTCGAAAGAAGTGAGTGGGAGGAAAGTAGAACTTGATGATGTAATTGTACCTTCTCCCTTATTGGAAAGTAGTTCATCACAGAAATCAGTTCCAGTGATTCCTCCACCAATTGGTGAGGAAGCTAATGATGATGATCATGAAACTTCAGATCAAGTTACTACCGAACCTCATAGGTTTTCCAGAGTGAGATCCGCACCAGAGTGGTACGGTAATCCTGTTCTGGAAGTCATGTTACTAGACCAGGGTGAACCTACGAACTATGAGGAAGTGATGATGAGCCCAGATTCTGCGAAATGGCTTGAGGCCATGAAATCTGAGATGGGATCCATGTATGAGAACAAAGTGTGGACTTTGGTGGACTTGTCCGATGATCGGCAAGCCATAGAAAATAAATGGATCTTCAAGAAGAAGACCGACGCTGACGGTAATGTTACTGCCTACAAAGCTCGACTTGTTGCGAAAGGTTTTCGACAAGTTCAAGGAGTTGACTACGATGAGACTTTCTCACCATTAGCGATGCTTAAGTCTGTCCGAATCATGTTAGCAATTGCCACATTTTATGATTATGAAATTTGGCATATGGATGTCAAAACTGCATTCCTGAATGGATTTCTGGAAGAAGAGTTGTATATGATGCAACCAGAAGGTTTTGTCGGTCGAAAGGGTGCTAACAAAGTGTGCAAGCTCCAGCGATCCATTTATGGACTGGTGCAAGCCTCTCAGAGTTGGAATAAACACTTTGATAGTGTGATAAAAACATATGGTTTTATACAGACTTTTGGAGAAGCCTGTATTTACAAGAAAGTGAGTGGGAGCTCTGTAGCATTTATAATATTATATGTGGATGACATGTTGTTGATTGCTAATGATATATAATTTCTGGATAGCATAAAGGGATACTTGAATAAGAGATTTTCAATGAAAGACCTCGGAGAAGCTGCTTACATATCGGGCATCAAGATCTATAGAGATAGATCAAGAGACTTAATTGGACTTTCACAAAGCACATACCTTGATAAAGTTTTGAAGAAGTTCAAAATGGATTAGTCAAAGAAAGGATTCTTGCCTGTGTTACAAGGTGTGAAGTTGAGCCAGACTCAATACACGACCACTGCAGAAGATAGAGAGAAAATGAAAGTCATTCCCTATGCTTCAGCCATAGGTTCTATCATGTATGCAATGTTGTGTACCAGACCTGATGTGTGCCTTCCTATAAGCATAGCAGGGAGGTACCAAAGTAATCCCGGAGTGGAGCACTGGACAACGGTCAAGAACATCCTGAAATACCTGAGAAGGACTAAGAATATGTTTCTCGTTTATGGAGGTGACAAAGAGCTCGTCGTAAATGGCTACGTCGATGCAAGCTTTGACACTGATCCGGATGACTCAAAGTCTCAAACCGGATACATATTTTATTGAATGGAGGAGTTGTCAGTTGGTGCAGTTCCAAGTAGAGCATCGTGGCAGGATCTACGTGTGAAGTGGAGTACATTGCTGCTTCAGAAGCAGCAAATGAAGGAGTTCATATCCGATCTTGGTGTCGTACCTAGTGCATCGGGTCCAATGAAAATCTTTTGTGACAATACTGGTGCAATTGCCTTGGCAAAGGGAATCCAGATTTCACAAGAGAACCAAGCACATCAAGAGACGATTCAATTCCATCCATCATCAAGTGTCGGAGGGGGACATAGAGATTTGCAAGATACATACATATCTGAATGTTACAGACCCGTCGACTAAGCCTCTTCCACGAGCAAAACATGATCAACACCAAAACTCCATGGGTGTTAGAATCATTACTTTGTAATCTAGATTATTGACTCTACTGCAAGTGGGAGACTGAAGGAAATATGCCCTAGAGGCAATAATAAAGTTATTATTTATTTCCTTATTTCATGATAAATGTTTATTATTCATGCTAGAGTTGTATTAACCGGAAACTTAGTACATGTGTGAATACATAGACAAAACATATTGTCCCTAGTATGCATCTACTTGACTAGCTCGTTAATCAAAGATGGTTATGTTTCCTAACCATAGGCATGTGTTGTCATTTGATGAACGGGATCACATCATTAGGAGAATGATGTGATGGACATGACCCATCCGTTAGCTTAGCATTATGATCGTTACAGTTTCATTGCTACTGCTCTCTTCATGACTTATACATGTTCCTCAGACTATGAGATTGTGCAACTCCCGAATTCCGAGGAACACCTTGTGTGCTATCAAACGTCTCAACATAAATGGATGATTATAAAGATGCTCTACAGGTGTCTCCGAAGGTGTTTGTTGGGTTGGCATAGATCGAGATTAGGATTTTTCACTCCGTGTTTCGGAGAGATATCTCTGGGCCCTCTCGGTAATGCTCATCATTATAAGACTTGCAAGCAATGTGACTAATGAGTTAGTTGCGGGATGAAGTATTATGAAACAAGTAAAGAGACTTGCCGGTAACGAGATTAAACTAGGTATGACGATACCGACGATCGAATCTCGGGCAAGTACATACCGATGACAAAGGGAACAATGTATGTTGTTATGTGGTTTGACCGATAAAGATCTTCATAGAATATGTAGGATCCAATATGAGAATCTAGGTTCCGCTATTGGTTATTGACCAGAGATGTGTCTCGGTCATGTCTACATAGTTCTCGAACCCGTAGGGTCCGCACGCTTAACGTTCGATGACGATATGTATTATGAGTTATGTGTTTCTGATGACCGAAGTTCGTTCGAAGTCCTGGATGAGATCACGGACGTGACGAGGAGTCTCGAAATGGTCGAGATATAAAGATTGATATATTGGACGGCTATATTCGGACACCAGAAGTGTTCCGGAAAGTTTTCGGGTAAAATCAGAGTGCCGGAGGGGTTACCGGAACCCCCCGGGGGAACTAGTGGGCCACATGGGCTTTGGTGGAGAGAGAGAGGGGCGGCCAAGGCAGGCCCCCTGGGTCCGAATTGGACTAGGGAAGGGGGTGGTGCCCCCCTTTCCTTCTTCCTCTCCTTCTCCTTCCTTCCCCCTCTTTCCCTCTTGGTGGAATCCTAGTAGGACTAGTAGTCCTAGTAGGCCTCCCCTATTGGGGCGCCCCCTAGGGGTCGGTCGGCCTCCCCCTTGATCCTTTATATACGGGGCAGGGGGCACCCTAGAACACACAAGTTTCTCTCCCAACTGTGTGCGGTGCCCCTCTCCACAGTTACACACCTCGATCATACCATCATAGTGCTTAGGCGAAGCCCCACGTCGGTAGCATCATCATCACCATCGCCACGCCATCATGCTGACGAAACTCACCCTCGTCCTCAACTGAATCAAGAGCATGAGGGACGTCATCGAGCTGAACGTGTGCTGAACGCGAAGGTGTCGTGCGTTCGGTACTTGATCGGTTGGATCATGAAGAAGTTCGACTACATCAACCGCGTTATTGAAACGCTTCCGCTTTCGGTCTACGGGGGTACGTGGACACACTCTCCCCTTTCGTTGTTATGCATCACTAGATAGATCTTGCGTGATCATAGGATTTTTTTTTGAAATTACTACGTTCCCCAACAGTAACTATCAGTAGCGTTTTCTGCAAGAAGCGCTACTACTAAGTAGCTATAGAAGTAGCGTGGGTAACCAATGCTACTGCTAACCTTTAGTTGTAGCGCCGTAGTAGTAGCGTGGTTCCCCGCGCTACTGCTAGGCCAAAAACCAGCGGTACTGCTAGGAAATGGTCTAGGTTTAAAAATACCTCTATACGCGTTATTACAAAAACTGTTCCTACCAACCAAATTCACACCCATAGATTCATTATTATTCTTAATCAAAGTATACAAAGGCATATCATTAGTATCAATGGGAGCACTCTTGCTAGCAATAAATTTCATAAGTTCATTAATCTTTCCACTCAAAGTATTAATTTCTTCAATATCATGCACTTTTACTAGTAGAGGATCTTTCGGTATGCCATTGAGAGTAATTTGCCATGATATTATCTAGGAGTTTAGTAGC
Organism: Triticum dicoccoides; assembly: GCF_002162155.2. Lineage (NCBI taxonomy): Eukaryota > Viridiplantae > Streptophyta > Magnoliopsida > Poales > Poaceae > Triticum > Triticum dicoccoides. The sequence goes on along the minus strand of NC_041387.1, from coordinate 396,263,670 downwards.
TTCTCCTAATGTGATTTCCAAAAAAGTACCACCCGCATCGAAATCTAAAAGATTTTTAGATGCAAAATTCAATCCAGCATATTTTTTTGTATGATCACCCATAAAATTAAACCATGAGTAGGGCAATTTCTTACCATTAATTTCATCCTCTCCCATGAGTGTAACATGTTCATGATCAAGTTGCTTAAAATTCATTATATCGTTCCTAAGAGAGACTATCTTAGCAGGAGGAAAAAAACTTGGAAATAAAGTATCCTTACACTTATTCCATGAATCAATGCTATCTTTAGGCAAGGATGAAAACCAAGTTTTAGCACGATCTCGTAGTGAGAACGGAAATAGCTTCAATTTAACAATATGATTATCCACATCTTTTTTTTGCATATCACACAATTCAACGAAATTATTAAGATGGGATGCAACATCTTTGTTAGGACTATCAGAAAATTGTTCTTTTATAACAAGATTCAACAAAGCGGCATTAATTTCATAAGATTCTGCACTAGTGGCGGGGGCAATGGGAGTACTAATAAAATCATCATTATTAGTGTTGTAAAAATCACACAACTTAGTATTTTGTTGAGGCATCATGACAGAGCAAGCAATCTAGCACAGAAGCAGACAAAAAGCAAACGAAAAAGCAAACAAAAAGAAGGCAAATATGTTTGTATTTTTCTGAAAACATTTTAGAAGTGGGGGAGAGGAAAACAAGAGGCAAATGACAAATAATGTAAATGCAAGAGATGAGAGTTTATGCTGGGTACTTGGTAGGCTTGATGTAGACCCTCCCCGGCAATGGTGCTAGAATTCTTCCTACTACTTCTTGAGCTTGCGTTTGTTTTCCCCTTGAAGAGGAAAGGGTGATGCAACAAAGTAGAGATAAGTATTTTCCTCAGTTGAGAACCAAGGTATCAATCCAGTAGGAGGAACACATAAGTCACCAATGATTGCACCTACACAAACAAATGAATACTTGCACCCAACGCGACAAAGGGATTGTCAATCCCTTTACGGTTACTTGCAAGGATGAGATTTGATATGATAGTTATAAAATATAAGTAAAAGTGCAAATAAGATAAAGGTAAATAAATTGCAACAAGCTATTTTTGGGTTTTTGGTTTTATAGATCTGAAAATAATATGGTAAAAGATAGACTCGGGGCCATAGTTTTCACTAGAGGCTTCTCTCTTGAAAGAAATCATATGGTGGGAAAGCAAATTACTATTGAGCAATTTATAGAAAAGCAAATAATTATGACAACATCTGAGGCAATAATCATGTACATAGGCATCACGTCTGTGGCAAGTAGACCGACTCCTGCCTGCATCTACTACTATTACTCCACACATCGACAACTATCCAGCATGCATCTAGTGTATTAAGTTAACAAGAATGGAGTAACACCTTAAGGAAGATGACATGCTGTAGAGGAATAGATCCAATCAATATGAACAAAACCCATCTTTTTTATCCTTTGTGGCAACAATACAAATACGTGTCATGTCCCCTTCTGTCACTGGGAATAAGCACCGAAAGATCGAACCCACTACAAAGCACCTCTCCCATTGCAGGAAAAATCAATCTAGTTGGCCAAACCAAATCAATAGATCAGAGAGAAATACAAAGTTATCTTGATCATGCATAAAAGAGTTTAGAGAAGACTCAAATAATATTCATACATAATCCGATCATAAACCCACAATTCATAGGATCTCAACAAACACACGCAAAAGAAGATTACATCAAATAAATCTCCAAAAACATCAAGGAGAACATTGTATTGAAGATCAAAGAGAGAGAGAGAGGAAGTCATCTAACTACTAGCTATGGACCCGTAGGTTAAACTACTCACACATCATCGGAAGGGTAACAAGGCTGATGTAGAAGCCCTCCATGATCGAATCCCCCTTCGGAGGAGTACCAAAAAAGGCCCCAAGATGGGATCTCACGAGGATAGAAACTTGCGGCGGCGGAAAAGTATTTTTGGTGTGCCCTCTGGTCTACGGAGAATATTTGGGTATTTATAGAAGAAGAATTAGGGCTAGAGGTGCCACAGGGGGGTCACAAGCCCGGGGGCGCGCCCTCCGAGCTTGTCGTGGCCTCGTGGCTCTCCTGGCCTCCTTCTGAAGCTTCCAGGGTGTCCAAGAAAAATCGTCAAAAAGGTTCGTTCTGTTTGGACTCCGTTTGGTATTGATTTTCTGTAAACACAAAAACAAGGAAAAAACAACAATTGGCACCGGGCACTAGGTTAATAGGTTATTCCCAAAAATGATATAAAATAGCATCATAATGCATATAAACCATCCAAGATTGATAATATAATAGCATAGAACAATAAAAAAATATAGATACGTTGAAGACGTATCAGAGCATCTTGTACCATGTGACCTCACACACCATGGCGACGACAAACGGGGGAAGAAAATAGGAAAATATGGGGCAACTAGTTTTGTTCATCGCCCCCCGACTTCAATAGGTGTTAGTAGGCTCCTTGGGCGGTGCACCGACCAACATGCCTTGAATGTGGGCAGGAAACTAGTGAGCTCTGGTGTGGTGGGTTTAGACTGTCAATCTGACGTGACAAATGCGTCCGAGCTGCCTCAAATCCTTTCCACACATGAATTGAGTTTGGGGGTGCAGACAACTTAGATATTAGACATATGAATTAGGAATGAGGCCTGGCTGAATACATTTATGGGCCTTGTCCAAACTGTTAGAGCATCTATGACCGGACCCCTCATATTGCCCCTACACGTCAGATGGCCTGGTCAGTGACCGATCACTTTTTTGAGACCCAACCGAACCTCTCAAACTAGCCCTATGCGTCCGAGCTATCCGGCACCCCCATACTCAACCCATATGTGGGGCGAATATAAGGAGGCTCGGACGCGTCCGTCACATCAGCTCTGACCCACCTTGTCCCATAGATACTCCATCTGGAGCAAACCCTAGTCAAAGTCCACACCCTCGACAACTGTGCTTCATTTCCACTTCTCGTCTCCTCCTTTCCCCTCTCCTCCACCATGTCTGGCTCCGCCAACCAATCCGACAGCGCATCCGACAGTGAGTCTGGTCCCCTCGACTGGGAAGGGTTCTTGAAGGAGGACTGAAGAAATAAAGGGTGAACTCATATATAGTGCCAAATTTGAAAATCGTGATTGTAGATGCTCTTACTTGGAACAAATGGGACGGAATGAGTATCTAATTCCATTGAAGATGCTCTAACCTATCTCTTCTATACATATAGTAGTAGTACTTAAATAGCTGCTACGCGTCGACCGGTGGATCTTCTAAGAAGATCTGCCGCCTCGCGAGCCGTGGGATCTGACACAATCAAGAGGCCGAATGTCTTACTTTATTTTGCAACAGAGGTCTTGTTGCGGAAACATTTACAATGGAGGTTATGTTGTAGTTTTTTTGCAACATAGGTTATGTTGCGGGGTTTTTTTGCAACATAGATCGGGTTGCAGAATGTTTTTCCTGTCTTCACTTTTTTTGCAACAATGGTGATGTGGTGGTAGAACTTTTGCAACATATGTAATGTTGCAGAAAATTTTAAAACTGAAAATGTGCAAAAACATCGGTGTTGTTTCCTGCATCGAGCGCATCGCCGCTGGCCTCAGCAGAGCAATAGTGCCGCCGCTCCCGCTGTTTCAGAAGCACGACGGGGAGAACCACCACTGGCGACCGCCACCACCTAGCACTTATGCCGGCTACAAGAGCAGAGAGAAAGGTACCTCTCGATCCGTACAGAGGCCGGCCACAGCCGGCGGAAATCCCACCATTGTCGCCGCCGCAGGAGGTCTGCCCGGGTTGCCTCGTAGGCCTACACCGCCGCCCTCCCTAGTCCCAGCTGCCGACACCCTCCATAGTCCCAGCCGTTGCAGGATCTAACTCTGGTCGGTTTGCAACAAGGGGCTAGTTGCATAACCCTTTATGAAGCAATGGACGAGTTGCAGAACGTTGACACAGAGGGGCTGGTTCCTGACCATCTGATTAATAGCCCATCCAATGAACACGGAGGTGGCGGACGCTCGCGCAGGATCGGTCAGTTGAAAAGAATTATTTTCCACTTAAATAAGGCTAGTCCCTATTTTATGTTAGACAGAGATTAATTAAGAAGAGAGTTATGACTTTGTCTTATACGGTGGTTAATTAAGAAGAGAGATTCTGATAAAGTCACCACTAGCCATATGTGGTTAAAAAACAAAGCATATTAAATGATAGATAACCCTCCATTGTTAAGAATCCTATCTTCCTGAAGAAGCCTCGGATACAATCGAAATCCAAACCCAACGCCTGCCTTGCCATGTGCGTCACTGTGTGTACTTTTGGGCAGGCTGGCGGGTGGGCGTGGAAAGCCGTCGTCAATCCTCGCCGAGCACAGGAGAAAAGGCTGCTCCAACTGGCCCTGCCACCGAGGCCGCGGTCACGTGAAGCCCCTCTTCTGCCCTTCCTCCTCTTTCCCCACTCCCCCCCAACACACCAAAATTTCCCCTTCGCTCGTCTCCGCCATGCCTTGGACTCTCCTGACCTAGCTAGCCGTGCCGTGCCCCACAACCCCTCCGCCTCTCCTGCGCGCGTCGCCGCCGTCGCCATTACCCTTCTTCCTCGTCGCGGCATCGCGTTCCTCCACCCCGTCCGCAACCTCCGCCCGTTTGTTTGGTTTGGAGGTAACTTGGAGGTATGTTTCCGTCCAGCGATTAGTTAAGGAATCCCACTGACCTCCACAATGCGAACGCGGCACGCCGTCTAGATCCGCCACTGACCCAGCCGGTTGCTCCAGCCTCCAGCCTCCGCGGGCCGCCGAAGATGGGCTTCATGGGGGCGAAGCTGTTCCCGTCGTGCGAGAGCATGTGCGTCTGCTGCCCGGCGCTGCGCCCAAGCTCGCGCCGCCCCGTCAAGCGGTACAAGAAGCTGCTCGCTGAGATATTTCCCAAGACGCCTGTAAGTGCTCGCTTCTCGCTATTGTTGGCCGGCCTGGTTGGTTGCTGCTGCGGTCGTTGGATATGCTGTGCTGTGCTGTCTTCGATCTATAAGTGGAGTAATCCACATGTTCCACAGAACATGGCCATGTCACATGGTTATCTTCTGCCACTGTGTAATTGTTTTTTGCAGAATGCAGCTTCCGCTGTTACTTGCAAAGGACACACTAATGCTCACACATACTTGATACTTCAGTATTAGGGCCGTATAGTTGCTCATAGAATAGAGTTTACCTTTGCAGGAGGGTCCCCCAAACGAGAGGAAAATCATGAAGTTATGCGAGTATGCTGCCAAGAATCCCCTGCGCATTCCAAAGGCATGTGACCTTTGCATCATGCTTTCTCACATTTCATTGCTAAAGTATTCTTTAGGGGTCTTTGGTTAATCAATATTCATTAGGTTTCCCTTCACTGCATGCTTGTCAGATTGCCAAGTTTCTGGAACAGAGGAGTCGCAAGGAACTGCGTGCTGCTCATTTGAACTATGTCAAGATAATCACTGAAGCATACAGCAAGCTACTCTTCATTTGTAAGGAGCAGATGTAAGTTTCTGAAACTCTTGGCTGCCACTCACTTTTTCTATTCGAAAATGTTAATGGTTTCCGATGAAGCTTCGTGGCTAAAAAGTTATGTTACTGTGTGCATGTGATGGTATAGGGCATATTTTGCCATCAGCCTGGTGAACGTCCTTACCGACCTTCTGGAAAGCAAGCAGGAGAACATTCATATCCTTGGATGTCAAACTTTAGCAAGGTTTATTTACAGCCAGGTGGGGCATTATGATGGATCAGACATGCTTAGAGTTATAAACATTGCATTTCGATCTGTTCCTCCTAATCATGAAAGGCTACTACTCGAGTCACTTTATTTTCTTTAGTTATGTATGACATTCACTATGTTGTCACATTCACAGGTAGACAACACATATGCACGAAATATTGAGAGCTTGGTCCACAAAGTGTGCACACTTTCACGGCAACAGGGAGTGGAGCATAGTCTTCTGCGGGCAGCAAGCCTACAGTGTCTCTCAGCAATGGTAAATGTGGCTTTGCAGCTCTCTTTCTTCATTTCTGTTATCTTCTTCACATTTCCAGGTAATTTGTTTGAATGTCCAGTTCAGTTAACTATTGTAATACTCGTGCAGATCTGGTTTATGAAGGAACATTCGTACATATTTGCTGATTTTGATGAGGTAACTACAATCAGTTCTTTTAGTTGCATTGCTTCATTGATCATTACTTGCGGCTGTGGAGAATCAAAGGAGACTAAGCTTGTTTCTTGGACAGTAGAGTTCCAAATCGCTCAACCTGGTTGCTTGCTTAGTTGCTCGTTTGGACCAGGTTATTACCAATAGAATGCTTGTGTGGTCATAAAGAACACCATTATTTATCTTGTCTTCTGCAGACTGCAAATGTTGTTGACTTATCCAGTTTTTTAATGATTTCTGTTTCGACTTCTAGTAAAATGGTTATATCATGGCACATAAGAATTCCGTTATGGTTTCTCTATTTCTTTCGGGGAGTTTACACTTTGTGTACTGTTTTGTTGATAAGCTCTTGAAGAACTTTTGTTTCTCAAGTTTAATGCAATGATGGATGTTCTCTCTTTGACGTGACAGATGGTGCAGTCGGTCTTGGAAAATTACAGGATGGATGGAACTGCTGGTGGTGATGATGACAGGCATGCATCACAGCATAACTGGGTTGATGAAATAGTCAGGCGTGAGGGAAGAGCTGGTTTAGGTGGAGGTAATGATGTAAATTTCTGTGGTGCAACAACTACTAGACTGCGATCAACAAGAGACTCTTCAGCACTGACCAGGTGAAGTGTCATTCTCATTTATATATACTCGCTATAGCACTTTTTCTTTTCCCTAAATTTTGTGCAGAAAAAAATGCATGCTGTTGCATATCATACACACTTTTACTGCATTGCAACCTTTCAGTTCATTTTAGTTCTGTATGGTGTCTAGCAATAGTGTATGTCATTCCTTTTCATACTTTGAAGGGTACATACATGCTAGAAGCCTATAACTGAGGTTCAGATACGACACTTAAAAGTGTAGGTGTCTTTCAACTTCTATTGACAACTTATTTGTGTGGCTAATGTGACCTTGCTATCAAGTACATGCACATTGCACTGGAGATGCAGAAAAAGAGCACGAAAATATGGAAGGAAATTTCCTTTTGAAGCATAGCAGATTATAATATAAATAAGTCAAGTATGTTTTTTCACTGGTTAATCCATCAATCAAGGGATGAATGGGAAGGCCTTGAGAATGACCGTCCAACCTATATTTTGTGACATGTTTGATGCTGCTTCTTTTTAATATTCGAGCTCAGATGAACCCAACATATTATGATTCATTTGAATGACTATGCAGGGAGGAGCGTGAATCTCCAGAAGTATGGTCCCATATTTGTGTTCAGAAGCTTGCAGAACTGGCCAAAGAGAGTACAACTATGCGGCGCATCCTTGATCCAATGCTTTCTTACTTTGATATGAAGAAACAGTGGGCTCCTAGGCATGGATTAGCTTTGCTTGTCTTGTCTGATATGTCTTATCTAGAGAAGAGTTCAGGTAAATTTTTGTTCCCAAGAAGATTTTGAATTTTGAACTATCAAAATAGTAAAAATACGTAGGTCATGTTATGCTATATATGAGCTTTGTATTTATTCTTCTAATTACATGGCATGCTATGAAGATCCTTGTCTTTCTAGTAATAGAGAAAGTGTCGACAATTTTCTTGCTGCTCCATACTTCCAATCTATTTAGTTATCTTTGAGCAAACACTTTGTTTGGCGTTTTCAATTCTTGAATGCATTATAAGTCTTCTTATATTGCTGTGATTGCTCGTTTCTGGGTTGATCGTGGCCCATTTTCTGACGGAATACATTTGCAGTCCACAGTGCACTTTCCTTTCCTGTTTGCAACATATTTAAGGGGTTTCCTTGTCTGCTGAAGTGCTAATACATTTGTTTCTCATAGGCAACGAACAATTGATTTTGACTGTTGTCATCCGTCATCTGGACCACAAGAATATTTTGCATTGTCCTCAGACTAAATCTGATATTATTCAGACAGCAACATCTTTGGCACGACAGCTGCGATCACGAGGAGTTGCTCCTGAACTTGCAGTAGCAGGTGACTTGTGCAGGCACTTGAGGAAAACGCTAGAGGCCATGGAGTCAGCCAGTGTTGAAGAGTTGAGCTTGAATGAGTCTCTTCAAAATTTCCTGGAGGGCTGTCTTGTTGAAGTCGTAAGAGGAGTATGTCCCACACTATTCCAGTTACACGCTAACATTTGTTAACTGCCATGGATGTTTTTAGTGCATCTTTCTTAGAAATTTGCAACTGCGAGAGCTTTGACGCTAAAGAGTTACACTAGTATATAGTTTTATACATACATTTCCTTCACTTTTGTTAATTTTTTGGAACTTCTTATAGGTTAAAGATGTGCGGCCACTTTATGACATGATGGCAATTACATTGGAGAATTTGCCTTCTATTCCTGCTGTTGCTAGAGCAACTATTGGAAGTTTGCTGATACTTTGCCACATAATCTCTTTGACATCAGTATCTTCGGACGCTCCTATGGTCAGTTCTGAATTTATACTATGCACTCATCAAATATTTTCTAAATTAAGAAAGAGTGATGTGATGAAGTTCAGAAACTGTATATTCTCTTCTTCACATCAAATAATTTATTGCACTGCATGCTGTTCATCGTTGGCAGAATTCTACTCCGTGATCAGTTGGCTACTTCTGCCATTCTTTGCTTAGTTTTTAATCTAACTCTTCTTAGCAGGTGTTTCCGGAAGCACTCCTCCAGCAGATATTGAGATCCATGGTACATCCAGATGCAGACACTCGTGTGGGGGCGCACCACATATTTTCTGCTGTAATTGTCCGAGGCCCAAGCCATCAGAGGGGTGATTCAGAGTACCTATTTGCAACAAAGAAGTGTCAATCTCGATCACCATCAGTGTTTGCTTCAGCTACTGCTCTACTTGAGAAGTTAAGGAGAGAGAAAGAATGCTTAGGTTCAGATAAGCCTGGACATATGATGCATGATGATGGGAAGGAAAGGAACACCCATGAAGAGGATAATAAGAATGTTTGGGCACGAAAAAGCCCGGCTTATTTTTCAAAGTTGGTCTTCTCTTTCGTCGATCGATGGGCAACACTAGCTAGTTCTGCTGAGGTAACCCAGTCCTGCCCCATCCCCCCTCACCTCTGCGAGGGCCCTTGTTTTGTTGCGATGTATTACCTCCGCTCCATATTAGTTGACGCTCAGATGTATCTAGACGTAATTCAGTGGTACATACATCCGTTTGGGCGTCAACTAATATGGAACGGAGGGAGTATATATTTTTGGGTCTGGTTGGATCACTTAGAGGGATACACAACTCATTATTCATGATTACTGAAGAAAAAACTTTTGACCCATCTTCCAGGAAACCAAAATCGTCCTGTTAACTGAAGATCAAACAAATCAATTGCTGTCTGCATTTTGGATACAGGCCAATCAGACCGATAACACTCCTTTTAATTATGAGGCCATTGGTCATTCATACAGCCTCACTGTTCTTTCTTCCCGCCTTAAGGTACGAGTTCCTTTTTAAACTGTATCTTTGAAGTTTTCAAGTATATCCATGAAGAGTTTATCAAGTGGTTCTCATTTTCCTCATTTTTGGATAGCATTTTTTCTTTCATAAAGAGATACCTAGTCATGTCAATGGTCTCATCTTCTCTTTATGCTGCAAGAAATATATCCTTGCATACTATGGAAGGTCGCATTATCTTGGCTAAGTAAATTTCCAATGTTGAAATAGTGGTTTTGGTGCTGCAGAATTCAAGCAACAGTAATAACATTCAGTTCTTCCAGTTGCCTCTGTCCCTCCGAAGTATTGCTTTAACTCCAAGTGGTAGGATCTGCATAATGAAATTTATGATCGCCTGTTTCCTCATCCGCATCATGAAGTTGACTTGTCTTGTATGCAATTTTTCCAGGAGGCCTGCCCCCTTCTTGCCAACGGTCTATTTTTTCCTTAGCAACGAGTATGCTGGCTTTTGCTGGAAAAGTCTGTCATATTGTTGAATTGGCAGAGTTGCTAAGGTGTTTTACCTCATCCAACGTAAGTACTCAGTTGTAGTACAGAAACTATTAAGATACCTCTGTTTTGTTTTTTCATGTGAAACTTCACTTCAGTTTTCTCAAAAGAAGAAGTATTACCTCTAAGGTGTTTTACATTATCTGGTGTAAGTTCTAGTACATATGCTAATAAGATACTCCTATTATGTTTCTATATGTGAAACTGTACTTCAGTTTTATCTAAATAAAAGTATTACTTCTAAGGTACTCCCTTCGTCCCAAAATAAGTGTCGCTGATTATTTTACATTATCTGATGTAAATCCTAAGTTCTAGTACAGATGCTAATATGATACTCCTATTATGTTTCTTTGGTGAAACTTTACTTTGTTGTTTTTTTCCAAAAAAATGTATACTTGCAGTATTTCTTGTGTGCAGCAACGCATGTGTTCGTATTAATGTTCATTGGTGTGCCTCACTTTAATGGTAGCTTTCTTGTTGCCTTCTGTGCCCGTTGCCCAATTATCTCTTCAATAACTTTTGCTTGTTCTACTCCCTCCGTTCATAAATAAGTGACACTATAGCAAATATAAAATTATCTTCAATTTCCTGAACGTTTGCTGAAAACTATGTTATCAATTTTTTCGCAGATTGATTCTTATCTAAGAATTGGTGAAGACTTGCAACTCTATGTAAGGTTGCAATCGGATCTTGGCAGCTATGGTTCTGAAAGCGATCAAGACGTTGCTAGGTCTGTACTTTCTGATTGCAGAAAGAAAGTGGGGATAAATGATCAGCGAGTGCTTGATGTGATTGCCTGTGCACTTTCAAATTTAACAGAGGTTAGTCCTGTGAGAATGGTTCAATTTTGTTGTCTATTTGCTGTTGACACTGCATTTTATAGCCCTAGTGAGATCATATACTGATGCTGTTGAAAGTGAAGGTAACGTACTATTTCCTAATGTTCTTATAACTGCGTTATCAGATGGACAAGGATGCACTGGCGAAGGAGCTCACAGAGATGTTTACTCCTGAAGAAGTTCCCTTGTTTGGTTCAAATTCAGCCCTTGACTGGGCCAACTTTCATGCGCAGGCATTTTCCGATGAATCCCTTTCTTTTGATGAGGTATGCCACTTACACAAAATGGTCCTTACTAATAGCGCAAAATTCGTTTCCTTCTTGTACTGTACGTTGCCATCATTAAAATGTATTTTTACGTCTCCTCATATGTGTCCTTTTGCATTGTAGGAGTGTTCAAGAACATCTTCGGTAGATGGTGGATTGCACGACTCACCAATTACAAATACTGCTAGCTCCACATCCAAGATTACGCTTCCTCATTCTGCTCCCCGTGTCCTGGGTGTTGGTCAGTTGCTTGAATCGGTGAGTACCTGTTGTGAAATTCAGCTGCTGTTGCACACGGTGACACAGTTTACTACTCGTTTTTTGGCTCATAGTTCTTGTGTGGTACCTGTTGTGAAATACATGTCACTCTCCTGAACTGACTGTATTGCCGTGAACCAATTGGCTTCTCTGTTAGGGTGATTTTTTCTTTTTTGAACACCCAATGTTGAATTCCTGGACCCGCCACCGCACGAGCCCCCTTTCACTTGCTACCTCTGTTTCAGTGTTCACATTTTCTTGTGTGGTAAAGCTAGTATAACCACCGCAAAACATTGTTATACCTTGTCTTTGCATTGGGTTCTGAGTAGTAGACTGTTTCTCTGGTCAGGCGCTGCATGTAGCTGGCCAGGTTGCAGGGGCATCCATTTCTACCTCCCCCCTCCCATACGGCACAATGACCAGTCAATGTGAGGCCCTGGGATCGGGCACTAGGAAGAAGCTATCAAGCTGGCTCGTGAATGGCCACAACTCGACTCCAGACAATCCTGTGCCAAGCCTTCCCGCTGCCGATCATTTCATCCTTCCTAAGGTATGAAGATTCTACAAAGCCCAACCGGTTTACTCTGAATCTTGTTTTCACTTTTCACTAACAACATTTGTCCAGGTAAATTCCTGTGGCTTCGAGATGAACCGCACGTCATCAGAGCCGTGCTCCATGGTGAAGCTTCCACCGGCCAGCCCATTCGACAACTTCCTCAAGGCAGCTTATCGCACCCCGCAGGAGATGTGATTACCCTTGCCGTCGGAAGAAGTGCTAGACTGTAGTATCTAAGCTTTGAACACTAGTTTGTCTTAATGACTTGGCCTCCTGGCTGCGAGTAACATGGTATCAGTTGTTGTAGCGTATGTATGACCACGTGTATCTATCTATGTACTAAAACGGTTGTAGCGTGTGTGATCATGTGCACCGCAGTACTAGACGACTGTAACCTAGCGTGTCGTGTCTGTTGTCTGTAGCGAGAAGACTTGTGATCGAGACTAATGCCATGATCTGGGCATCTCTCCATTTCTCGTCCGTGTAGTCTAGAACGAGAAACAACAAAGCAAAATACGCCCGCTGAATCGTGGGACGGTGGGAATCACAGATGTGCAGCATCAGGTATCAGCTACTGCATGTTATATATTTGAGCAGCAGTCATTTTTGTGTATATCCTGAAAACGGGTTACACAAGTGCAATGCTTTAAACATTTCACAATTGTTAAAGGTATGCGCGAGTTTAGGACATGCTTCATTGATGTCTAACTTTTCCGCAACTAATCATGCGCACACAACATGTGGCCAACATACTGACCACAAGAAGCATACGGCTACCCCTCAAAAAAAAAAAAGAAGCATACGGCTGACGAAGTGTGACAAAATCCCAATTGTGGCAATAAACTCAACATGTGTAGAAAGAATTGTAGGCGACTAGCTTTAGTTGACAGCTGACTAAGTAATATTTATTTTTTGTTAGAGCGTGACTAAGATTTAAGGTGAGAGGCTTATTTTTTGGACCGGAATATTTAGCAAACGTTAGATTTTTAGGCAAGGCAAATCGAATGTTTTTCATGGCAAATTATGTTTGCCGAGGGTGGCAAGTTTAGTTGGCGAGCATGGCAGCCAGAAAATTGCCATGCTCGCCAACTAAATTTGTCATCCTCACACCAACATAAATTGCCATGAGGAACGTCAGATTTTTAGCATTTCCCTTTTTTAATTTTTGGGGGAGGGTGAGAGGCTTATTTTTCTTATTTTATTTTATTTTATCCTACAAACGAAATGTACAGTACTATCGATCTCCCGCACAGTGTAAGCCCAGGCCCATAGCTAAACAAGCCCACACTCTTACTGCGACCCGCGTCGTCGGGTCTTCTTTCTTCGCCCACAGTCTCACTGCCATCTTCTAAGCACTCTTCTTCCCGGATAAGAAGCGCAGCCAAAGCCCCCCTCCGCCCAAAACCCCCACCGGCCACCGCGAGCTCTCTCCTCGCCCCGCCCATGGCGACCTCCACCGCCTCCTCCTCCTCTCTCACCGCTCCTCTCCTTGGCCCCAAACCCAGCCCCAATCCGCCCCCCAGATCCCTCCCGCTCCTCAGGTTCCCATCTCTCCCGCACTGTTCCTCCCCGCTTTCCAGTTCCAACCACTCTGCCCTAACCATGTCCGCCTCGCAGGAATCGGAGGTGCGCTCGGTCCGTGGCCGCCTCTGCCGGCGGCGGCGGAGTGGGACTGCACGGGGCTGCTCACAGGCGCGGGATTTGGTCGATCAGGTGAAGTCAATTCCACTCGCTTCTTCCCTTTCGCGCTTCCTGTAGTATCCTGTTAGACTCTGACGATGTATTTCCGTTAGCCCGGTTTCAAAACGAAAAGGTGAAGTCAATTCGTGGCAGCAAGTTTTGCAGTTTCGCGTCGTCTGTTTGGTATGCTGGACGAGGTTCAGTTAGGGATCTATAAGGGTGCTGATGGCGCTGTGTGTGTGTGTGTCTGCCAGGGATGACTTGCTGATGCCTAGGTCGCCCTACTTCCCCGTGGAGGCCGCGGGGCAGGAGCGCGGGCCCTCACCCATGGTGATGGAGCGGTTCGAGAGCGTCGTCAGCCAGCTCTTTCAGCACGTACGGGAATACTGGACTCTGTGAAAAATTGTTTCATCTCCTCTGTAGAGCCATTTTGCGAGTGTAATCTGCGGTGTGTGAACATGTGCACGCGTCCTGCTGCAGAGAATTATCCGATGCGGTGGACCCGTGGAGGATGATATGGCCAATGTCATTGTTGCGCAGCTGCTATACCTAGACGCCGTCGATCCTAACAAGGTAAGTTGTGAAAAATGAAACTCTCTCCTTGTGCGCAATTCCTAATTCCTGTCCCAGATGAATAGTTATCTTGGCAGAAGCTTTTTTATGATCTATTCATCCTAGCCTACTTTGGAATTGCTGATCTGTATATCAATTATCAAAGGATGTAGTATGTTGCTTTAGCTTCAAACACATTATAGGGCATCACACTACACACACGTAAGTGGAACTTGTGCCCTAAGTTGTTATTTCAGGTGAAGTAGAGTGGCACTGTGGTTCTTGGATGCGCTTCCTCTATTAAAGGAAAATCACTTGACTTCGTAGGAAACAGTTCTATTTATCTGGACCCTAGTTTGTCAATACCTATGCGACTAAGGTGCTGGAGTTATCAACTGTTACTGGTACTTTTGTATTGCTGCTACATCATAGTGCTTAGGTTTTGAGCTGCCTAGGTAGGCCTGGAATTGAGTATATATTCTTATGATCTTGTGATGATGGTAAATTCAAACAAATGAATCTCTCTTCCTTCTGTTGCAGTTTCTTATTCCTAGATCAGTAGTTTTCTGGTCAGAAGCTTTACTCTAGAATTGCTGATACGTATCCATTATCAAGGGAAGTAATAGCATGTTGCTGCTTTATCTTCAACACATTATAGGGCCTTCTTGCACCATCAGCGGAACTTGTAAACTAAGCCAAGTTATTTCTGGATGTAAAATAGAGTGTGACACTCTAGTTCTTGGATGTGTTTCCTCTATTAAGGAAACTACTTGATGTTGTAAAATAGAGAGGCTTCATTCTGCTTTTCAAGGAATGCGGCGGAAAAATCTCTGGAATTTATCTGGATATCTTTCCTACTAGAATTTATTTGTTAAAACTGTTACTGGTGCTTTTGTATTGCCGCCGTATCTTAGTGCTTAGGTTTTGAGCTGCCTGGGCAGGCCTTAGACTTGGTGATATAATTGGTTCTTGTCAATTTTGTGTAGGATATCATTATGTATGTGAATTCTCCAGGAGGATCGGTGACAGCTGGTAATAACGCACATTCATATTTGTAATCAGTTTATTCTTTCTTAATAACATCAATTTATTTTGTTTCTATTAAGGGATGGCCATATTTGATACAATGAAGCATATCAGGCCTGATGTTTCGACGGTTTGTATCGGACTTGCTGCAAGGTACTCAGTACTGACATCTTTGTGAAATTATTTTATTAGAAAATAGATGATTGGTTCAGATGTAGGATGCTTTATAGTTTGCACATTGCATAAAATCTTTATAATGGGGTTTGATTATTAAAACCAGGGATTCTGTTCCATTTTTCTGGATTTCACCTTTTGAGACAAGTACCTGTCTCTGGGCCTGCCCAGTTTTTTTTTCTTTTGAATTTTTGTTATGCATCTTAATTCTTAAATCATTGATGCATGTTTATTCAGTATAACCTGCCCAGTCTAGGATTTTGGATTGACGAGTCTATCTTTATTGCTGCAAGTAAAATGTTGGTATTTTTGTAATTCTAGATAGCAATTTTTTTTTTGCATGAGTGGATTTTATATCATATATCCTTAATTAAGATGATTAGATTTTCAAATTGTATGATTGTAAAATCTGTCAAGGATGGCAAAATACGAGAGAGCTGCTTCATTGTGCATTTCTCATTGCTGTGGTTTTGTCACTCTGCAAATTTACCTTTTGCAGTATTTAGGTCGTAATAAGCTTGGTCAATATTTACTAGGATACTTATATAATTAAATATGCTGGCAAGGAATATGGATTATTGTATGTAATACAGTTCCTAGTTTTAGGTTTAGCTTAAGTCATAGAACAGTGGTTTGGGTAGAATCAAGAGAGATGATTACCTCCTTAATAAAGAGGAGCTGATTACTTTTTTTCGTGATTACAGTCTCTTGGTAAAACATAATTATTGTCTACAGCTGCAAGTGTAGAACCTTTATTGTTCGTCTCTGGAATATTTTTCCTTTACCTTATTATTTTGTGTTATGTCACATTGATTCTTACACTTTCATTTTCTGTTTCCATTTGCAGTATGGGTGCTTTTCTACTTAGTGGCGGGACGAAAGGTAATATGAGTGACTGCTTACACTAGTACTAGATGTGGTCTACAGCTAGACCGACCTTCGTGCTTCATTGTGTGTACGTAATGCAGGGAAGAGGTACAGCTTACCTAACTCAAGAATAATGATCCACCAGCCTCTTGGAGGAGCCCAAGGACAAGAGACCGACCTTGAGATCCAGGTGAATTACCAAAGTGAAACTATGCCTGCTAATTTTAGACCAGGACAGCATCTCCGTGATGGAGATCTTTATTTTCCCATACATCCTTTGCTGCTTACTTAGTTTTGAGCACCAATGAGCCACTCTTTTGGCTAAGCAGCAAGACATATTGTTGCTTTGCCAGTCCTTTTAATCATGAATTGCATTTCCGTCAGGCCAATGAGATGCTGCACCACAAGGCCAACTTGAACGGATACCTAGCATACCACACTGGGCAGCCCCTGGATAAGATCAATGTAGATACTGACCGTGACTTCTTCATGAGCGCGAAGGAGGCGAAGGAGTATGGCCTTATTGATGGAGTAATCGTGAACCCTCTTAAAGCGCTGCAACCACTTCCAGCTTCCAGTTAGCCATGCCGTGCACAATCTCTGCCGCTCCAAGCATTTTTGTTGTGATCTTCTGGAGCTGTGTTTGTACCACGCTGTTTTCGTTAGTCTGGCTAGATGCTTTTGTAATTTCACGTTCTGAAGCTTTCACAGGTTGTACGGAACAGATGCACTACTAGAATATTCATCGTTTGCGGTAAGATATTTGCACGTGAGTCGACGTTGTTTTTGTTAATTTGACCTTCTTAGGGCTCTCTGCTTGGACACAAATTTTTGTTTGATATGAGGTGAGACTGCGGATCCAACTATTCTTGAAACACACTACTGTTTACGATAAACTCACCGCACAGCAAAGCGGCCAGTTTTGAGTCTCAAAAGAGTGAGTAAATTACACAGAAGTACCACAATTCGGTCATTGGAAGCAGATTGGTAATTTTTACGTGTCAGTATCAACTTTGGGGCGAGACGTTGCAAAAAAGGCTAAAACTGATGTTTATACGTATGACCAGTTGGGCCCGCCTGTCAGGTGCTGGCGTGGCATCTTTTTTACAGAAAACCCCCTTGCTTTATACTTAATCCCATAGATGCCCAATTATTTCGGGAAAAAATGCTCCTATAAGAGCTTGTTTTTTCGTTAGTAATTTCCACCATCGATTTGGACTCGTTTGAAAATTTGCGTCGGTTTGAACGAACAAATAAAAGAAACGAAAATTAAATCCCGCCCAGGATTCGAACCGCCGACCTGCTTTTCCGCAGCGACGCGTGCTAGCCACCCTGGCAGAGCATCGCTCGCGACACAAAGCAGGCGAAGGTCTTTTTATACTAGCTCAGGAACGCTGGGCCGGCCCACCCAGGCCTGCAATTTTTTTTTCGTTTCACACTTACCTGGCGCGCGTGTTGCGGCTCATTCATGGGAGCTCCTAGTCGGCGCTGTTAGGCCGGCCCATTTGTTTTTCCCTTTCTGCCAGAAACTGCAAAAATTATACGCAAGTAACAAGACTTGAACACTAGACCTCACGAACCAATTCCGGGTGCGCCAACCCCTACGCCATGGTAAGACATATGCATATCATCTTCGTCGGCTTCCTTTTATTCTTTCTGCAGCTCGCGAACCTCAGACCCTTCCGCAAACTGTTTTTTTAATCTTTTTTTCTCTTTTTATGTAACGGTTTTGTTCGCCTTCTTTCTTTCCTTTTTTGCTAAATACGTGCACCTTTTGAAAAAAAATCAAAGATTTTTTTTTTCAAAATGCACGAGTTTTTAAAAAATTTGGAAAAAAAATCATTGGTTTTTTTAAAAGTTCATCAAATTTTAAGAAATTTCATCGCATCTAAAAAATGTTCATCAAATTTGAGAAAATTTCATTAAAACTGGAAAAGCTTCATCGAATCTGAGAAAAAGTTCATCCAATCTGAAAAAAATCATCAATTTTGAAAAAAAACATCAGATTTGAAAAAATAGTTCAGCGGATTTCAAAAAAAGTTCATCAAATTTGGAGAAGTTCATCAGATATGAAAAAAAGTTCATCGGATTTCAAAAAAAGTTTGTCAAACTGATTA
This sequence comes from Triticum dicoccoides, assembly GCF_002162155.2. NCBI lineage: Eukaryota > Viridiplantae > Streptophyta > Magnoliopsida > Poales > Poaceae > Triticum > Triticum dicoccoides. Next base: position 396,245,236 of record NC_041387.1, on the reverse strand, counting down.
CATAATTTCTTATTTTATACTGAACATTTTTAATGCATGATGAACTTTTCTTTAGAAATGGTGAACATTTTTCTTATAATATGAACGTTGAACATATTTTGAATGCAAATTGAATATTTTTGTAATATATGTTGAAATATTTAGCTCCTTAATAATACTAATATGTAATCGCAAAAAATATATGTATTAATATTCATGATTAAAAAAAACAGTAAACCAGTGTGCAGCCTCGCTGGGCCAACCGCCGGCCCAACGTGTTTGGGCTGGTATAAAAATTGTCTAGCCTGGAGTACGTCGAGAGCGCTGCCGTGGCCGAGTGGCTAGCGCACTGCGCTGCTGAGCCATGGGTCGGCGGTTCGAATCCTGCGCTCGATTCAATTTTGTTGTGTTTCATTTATTCGTTTAAACCGACGCAAATATTCAAATGAGTCCAAATCGGTGGTGAATATTACGAACGAAAAAAAAGGCTCTTATAGGAGCAATTTTTCCGAAATAATTGAGCATTTATGTGATTACGTACAAAGAAAGGGGGTTTTCTACAAAAAACATGCCAGGCGGGCCCAACCGGTCAGTTTCCCCGTCAATACGTATAAACAACAGTTTTAGTCTTTTTTGTAACGTCTCGCCCCAAAGTTGGTATTGACACGTAAAAATTACCAATCTTGATACCAATCTGCTTCCAATGCCCTAATTGTGGTACTTCTGTGCAATTTATTTCAAAAGAGTGTTATGGATCCAAGTCCAAACTGTCATCTGCCCAGCGTGATCTCTTCTGGTTTGGAGAAGCCATCGGCACATGCTACGCTTTTCCTAATTCTGCGGTGAAAGCACTCCCTATTTTTTTTATTAATGAACGAGTCACTTAATCATTTTCAGTTGCTTATATTTTCCTGAAGAAATTCAGCAATTATTTGCAGATAACCAAGAGGCCCTTTCATCCAGAACAAACGTTACAACTTAAGGCACACACGCACACATATAATGAAATATCATGTATTCCATCAGTGCTACATACAGTAGGGTACGGGTAGTACCACCATCTCACTTCCAACTTCATCTATAGCTAGACAACAAACCATTTACATTTCTTAGGGGGTTTATATAAGATATATGGTAAGGATAACATAGCCGCTCAGACGCATAATGCAGGCGCTCCTCTTATATCATCAACTTATGCACAAACCTACCTAAAACTTGCCCTCAATGTAACCAGCCAGACCGTTGATTTTGAAGAACTTCTTTATCACGAGGGCCATGATAGCAAGAGTCAGCCCAAATGCAGCCAGCGTCAGCAATCTGTCATGCTTTGGCTTCTGGATTGTGACGACCGGGTTCTGCGGTGCTGTAACAACTCTCGGACCGCTGTCCCTGGGGATTACATCTGACTGAGCCCTGGCAATGTTTTCTGCAACTTCTGACTCTGACTCAGGGTTTGGAAGGTCAGTATTATTAGCAGAACCAGAGCTGCTGCCAGAAGTGTTGACACCTTCTGCTGCCTTGACAGCATGTTCACCAGAAGTGTCGGGTGCGGTCTTGTTAGTCTCCTCTTCAGAGCCAATTGTCAACAGTTGAGGAATTGGTGGAGCTTTACTTAGCATTTGCTCATGGATCTGTGTTTGCAACAGTTCTTTGTGTCAAAGAAACAGAATGGGGCGTATGTAAGTTCTTTGAAGTGTGTCTGGAATTTTACCTCGTCAATTACACTTTGGCGTTCTGGGGAGCCGAATTTTGGTGGTGTTTCACGTGATTTGATGGCGAGCGCTCGTTTATCTTCCTTTTTGTAGTCCAGTGAACCCAATGCCCCACCAGGATTTGTTGGCATGAAAGCAATCAATGCTACTAGTGCTGTGCGTACTGCAACACGAATAGTTTTGGCTCAGCTGTGTATACATCATATGAACAAGAAAAACAAAAAGAAGACACATAATTATATAACACACTTTTAACAACCAAGGAAACTAAATTGGTGGAAAAATCATGAAAAATAGTCATTTATCAGTTCACGTATATGGTGATAAGATCCTCCAGAAGGAATAATGGTGAATTCCTATATGTAAAATTAGTAATCATTTAACCTGCTCTGGAGTCAAGACTAGACAATAAATGAAGACATAATTCCTTCCCCAACAAAATGTGAACAAACTTAGAACATAGATATTTTGTGAGACATGTTTGCAATCTAATCTTACAAGTCAGATGTTGCTTGTAATAATCAAGGTGGTTCAGTGATAAGTAGTTCCAAGATTGCTTGTTTCACAACAAATAAGTATACATGACATATGAGGATGAATATGTTCCTCCTTTGGCTTGATTATAGCGCTAAATACCATACCACAGGGCAATCACACAAAGAACCATCTCCTTGGCATCATGGTCATAGTGTACGTAATGTTTTATAGTGTATACTACGAGATGATGTCCATCATATAAAGATACATATGATAGCATGCAATATCCGCAATGTTCATGATATCGGTAACTGGTACCATATGGGTTGGGTGCTGAGTAGGAATAAATCGGCAAATCACCCTATTAACTGAATTTATCGGTAGGTTAACTAGGGCCATATCTATATACCCTAGGCTACATAGCAACATGCAATGTACTAAATGGATAAATATGCTACTGTACACATAATGTAGCAAAGGAAAGTGTTATAAAGCTGCAAATTAAAAACAAAACATTAATGTGTGCTCTAAATTAGATAGATGTGCACATCAGTACATACTATTACTAGATCTACATAGGGGAGATGCTCAGCATCAGCATGGCACAGCGGCTGCATCTACAGATGTAAACTCCTCTCCTCTTACAGCAGTACATACTATTACTAGATCTACAAATGATAAATGTCCAGCATCAGCACAGCAACAGCAGCAGTTTTGGGCCAAAAAAAGTGCTTAACAGGCCCAGCCAGTTAATGGCGCGAATAGGGCCTATTCATATCAAGGAGGGGTCCGAGTAGCGATTAACTGACAGAGATGCCGATTTACTGACCGATATTTGGAATATATCAGGTTCTTGTTTTAAGTTCAAAGGATGGCAGGGCTTATCATAGCAATTAACTTCTTTATATGCTCATTACTAGTCTACTAGACATAGTCGTGTATTAGATAACCAATGAAAAAGGCAACTGTTACATTAAAATAACAATCACATGCCAGATGCCTCTGATATAACATTATAACAGCATTTAAAACATGCTGTAAAACAAACTAACTGCATTTGAGTTGTACTTTATTTTAAGAACTCACTTGAGCAGCCATTTTACAAACAAATGAGCACTCACCACTCCATGATGGCTGCCAATGCTCGGGGTGGTAATTTGATATGCTCAAACATATCTTCTTCTGAATCTCAAATCTTCCACTTGGCTGCAGCACATATATAAAAGGGGAGAAGAGAAAGCAAGATTCATCAACAGCTCATAGACAGCATATGCTCAACTGAGGCAGGGAAATTAGGACACAGCGATTTCAGACCGTGAGCAGCATGAAGGATGGTGGCTTGAACGGGTAGTCTGAGGGCAACTGGATCCTTCCGTGGTAGATTCCTCCCTCAAATTCGCTGTCTCGAGGCCCCAGGATAGCAAATTGCCACTCAAAAATGTCCTCCTACTCGGGCACAGGCATTGTAAATCATATGAGGCTATCAATGTCAACGAAATTGCGGCAATAAGTTAAGCCTAATAACCTATAACAATTTCACGCACACTCAGTTGCTCAAGATGTCTAGAATCTAAGCAATATCTGCCGCTACAAAGGATAGATAATGTTGATGATCAGACTACAATAATTACACGTAATGCAATGAGATCTAGAAGAAAATACAGACACTTCTAAATTTCCGCACCCCGGAAACGCCATTAAAATCAACGCCATCTAACTGATAATCGATTCAGACCTAAAAGACGAGATCGGATAAAACTCAAGGTAAAGGCAGGAGAAGGGATCGGGATTGAAACCTCGAGAGGCAGGGCCATGAAATCGGGGGAAGGATTAGACTGCATCTCCTTCACCTCCTGCAGGATCCGCTTAACCGCCGGGTTACTCCGGTTGAACTTGCCTGCGGCCGCCATCGCCTCCGCCCCAGGAAACCTGTAGACTCGCCGCCGCCGCTTACCGGGGCAAGGATGCGCCTTCGAATTGTGAATTGTAGAGAGGAGAG
>NC_041387.1:396227057-396240723 GCF_002162155.2 Triticum dicoccoides | reverse complement strand
GGAGGAATTAATGGAGTGGGTCGACGTGTCCCTGTCTCGTGGGACTGGTGAATAGATTAGGCCCACTTGTCGGTGAGGTTGGGTTGGGAGGTGATGTGGATGGGCTCACGTGGCGCGTCTCTATTGGTGCTTGCGGCGTGGGTGAGTGGGTTAAAGGAACCTTCCTATGCTGGTTGGAGGTTTTCTTTTTTGAGAGAGAATGCTGGTTGGAGGTTGAGAGAGAGGGGCTCATCGATGGCCTCGAAGTCGAAGGCGGAAATCTTTGTACTCGGTTTTCTTTTTCGGCCACTTCAGGCGCCGGTCGACATAACTCTCTGCATATGGTTTTTTAAATTAAAATCCAAAGGGGTTTCCCCGCCCAAAATTTTTATACTCCCTCTATTTCCTTATACAAGGCCAGTATGAAAAATACATTTTGCACCTATACAAGGCCACTAACATTAATCAAGGTAAAAATTAATAAAGTTTCCTTGTAGTAGCAACTTATTTAATACTTGCATGCATGTAGTTATAATGACACTATGTAATTTCCTTCTCATTCCTTCCTTGCATGCATGTGGGCATATTAATGATCCCGGTTAACGAGAAGAAAAGTTAGCTCGCAAAGCAGTCATTAAATTTTACCTTGGTACCTGTAATCTGAGTTTGTGACCTTGTATAAGGGAATGGAGGGGGTATAAAAAAGCCCAAGGCAAAAGTCCACATCCAGAACGATGCACAACTCTCAGCCACAATCTAAAGTAGCCGCGACAAACTTATTACACGCAACACGCTAAAAACAAGCATTCTATTTTGTGTCGAAATAAGAGGGGAACCAGTGCCGAGCTATCCTAAGAGCATCTCTAGCAGACCCCGTAAATCAAGCCATCTGGTAAAATAACCGGCGATTTATGAGATGGAGGCCATTTTGCCGGCCCGAACAGATCTCGTATATTCAACCGTTCCAGATTTTTTTTCTGTGGGATCATGCAAACCACGACCCATTTCCGTTATATCTACATGAATTGTCTAGTTTTTGCTGGAACCCCTTTCCCTTGCCGCGGAGGACATTTCCGCCCACTTTCGTTCCCAGCCCACTCCCCGTCCCCGCCGCTGCACCTCCCCGTCATTGCTTGCTGCCCCCGGTTGCTCCGCGCCGTTCGTAAGCACCGTCGCCCCGCGCCGCATCCATTCCACCTAGTTTGAGGGCGGCGGGTGCCCATTTGGCTCCGCGGGGTCGCGGCCACCGCCGACGCCATGGATCCGCCCCGGAGCTTGGCGTGCGACCTAGTAGGTGGCTGATCCAGTTTGTTTCAGAGTTGATGAGACTCACCCACGCGCGTCGGAGGAAGGAATTTCGGCCGGTGGGGGAGAAGAAAGGGGCGGTGCAGCTTTGCTTCGGCCGGCTCCGGATGAGGTATGTCCAACACCCGCAGCATTTTGTAGCGATTTGGCTCGGTGAGGTTCAGGTGAAATTCATGGGCTATTCAGATGCATTTTGTAGATGGACTGGAGTTCGTCCTCGTCGTCTTCGCCGGATGATTCGGACATAGGAGAGATGATCCTCGACAACGATGTCGACAACCTAGTGTTGCTGCATCTCATGGAGGAATTTGAAGCGGACCCGGAGAAAAAAACGGCGCGTATCCACGGTCAGCCGACTATGCATTCCCCGCAACCGAGCTCTCGGCGACAAGATGCTCATGAAGGACTACTTTATCGAGGTACTGAATATCCGGCTCACCTCTTTTGTAGGCGATATCGAATGCGTAGGTCCCTATTCGTGCGTATCGTTGAAGCTTGTGAGCAATTTCACTTGGCGCGAGAATGTCGCCGGTTTGATTGGCTTTAGTGCATATAAAGATATCATCGTCGATGAGAGTGATTGCATATGGTGTTCCCGCCGACTACGCGGATGAATTTGTTCGCATTGGAGAAGATACCGCCATCAAATGTGTTTGTGTCTTTATGAAGACAATGATCTGGGTTTTTGGCAAGAGTACCTTCGAGCTCCGAACAAAGAAGACAAAAGAAGCTCATGGCAATGAACGAAGCAAGGGGATGGCTAGGCATGCTAGGTAGTATTGATTGCAAGCATTGAAGGTGGAAGAACTGCCCGGTGGCTTGGGCAGGGAAATACACCGGCCATAAACATAAACCCACCATCATGCTTGAAGTCGTGGCTTCACATGATCTATGGATTTGGCATTGCTTCTTTGGTTTGTCGGGTTCTCTGGACGATGTAAATGTGTTGCGACAATCTCGTCTATTTGCTTAGCTAGCTAGTGACAAAGCTTCGGCTTGCAACTATACTGTCAATAGCCATGAGTATATCATGGGGTACTATCTTACCGACGCTATTTATCCTTCATGGTCAACATTTGTAAAGACCATTAGTGACCCCAAAATCAAGAAGCACATTTTTTTACTGAAGCACAAGAAGCTTGCTGAAAGGACAAGGAGAGGGCATTTGGTGTGTTGCATGCTTGGTTTGCCATTTTTCGAGATCTTGCTCGCTTTTGGGATAAAAAATGCCTCAGAGACATCATGACTACTTGTGTAATTCTACACAACATGATCGTCGATGATGAGAGGGATTTGGACTTAGAGATTAATTATGACAATATTGGTAGTCGTGTGAAGCATGCGAGGGACGCAAATGAGATCACTGCATTTTTTGAAACCTACCGGAAGATCGAGAATTGTGATTCACACAACCAACTCCAACATGATCTTATTGAGCATCGTTGGCAACTCTATGGGGGATAGATTCCCATTCATATGTATTTGTGTGTGATTTGAACAATTTGGTCTTGTAATAATTATTTGAATTTGAACATTTGTTGTAATGAAAACTATTGTTGTATTGTGAATTGCTTTCCAGAACATTTATATTCATATGTCAAATTTATATAATGATTCCATTCGGTTCACATCATTGAAATCTGTAATTTGTTCGAAGCTATGCAAAAATTGTGGTACTGCGAGCCCTCCGGTGCGGAACAGATCCCGTAAAACATTTGCGGGACTGGTTTACGGGATTTCTTCCACCAGAGGGCTCGCAATACCGTATTTTTCTTACAGGCATCTGTAAACAGATTTTGCGGGATGGGAATATACCGAATCTGCTAGAGTTGATATAAGAAGCTCCCCGCGGTGATGATAAGAAGCCGAAAACGCTCGAGGAGCAGTGTAGCTTGAGCACCGATGCAACACTTTCTAGACTCAAACCAGAGAACCTGCTGAAGCCAGGATGCACTTCAAGCTTCACCACCTTCGACCCTGGGAGACAAATTCATTTCGCAAAAGTCATAAGCTCCACAAGATAGCAACAGATAAAATGATAACAACTCCAGACTGTGTTTTTTGTTTCCAAAAGGCAACAAGATCTTGAAAAGAGCAACATATAGCAATGTGAAGAATTCAGCAATAGTTTCCCAAGTTTTCTTTGCAACAATGCAATCAAAGAATAGATGTTGTATAGATTCATGATCACTGCATAAAACACAAGTCATGTCATCTACATGTCGATGCTTAGCAAGATTATGATGAACCAAACTTTTCGTGTTGATGATAAGCCACAAGAAAACATGTATATTGGGGACACTTTGATTTTCCAAATGCCTTCAAGTCATATGCAACCCCACCAAAGTTAATCATTCTATAAAAATAACTAACCGAATAGGAGCTTAAAGGTTCTAAGAGCATCCACACCCGGGTGCCCCAAACTCACCCTATACGTTGATACGTCCCAAACGTATCTACTTTTACAACACCTTTGCTCTTGTTTTAGACTCTAATTTGCATGATTTGAATGGAACTAACTTGGACTGACGCTGTTTTCAGCAGAATTGCCATGGTGTTGTTTTTGTGCAGAAATAAAAGTTCTCCGGTTGAGCTGAAAATTTACGGAGAATTATTTCAGAATATATAAAAAATATTGGCAAAGAAAATTAGCAGAGGGGGGCCACCAAGGCACCACAAGCCCAGGGGGCGCGCCTAGCAAGCTTGTGGGCCCCTGGCAGCTCCCACAACCCTAACTCCAACTACATAAGTACCTATTCACCAAGAAAAAAAAATTAGAGAGAAGGAACCATCCACTACTAGAAATCCCCATATTTCCGACAAGGAAATCTAATAGCCGACGGGCCGTCGGTCATTACAGCAATAACCGACGGTGGAGGCAGTAGCCGATGGTTATTGGTAACTCACATGTATGGCCACTAATAATCGACGGTGTCTGTCGGTGTCAAAACCGGCGGATCTCGGGTAGGGGGTCCCGATCTGTGCGTCTTAGGCTGATGGTAACAGGAAGCAAGGGACACAATGTTTACCCAGGTTCGGGCCCTCTCTATGGAGGTAAAACCCTACTTCCTGCTTGATTGATATTGATGATATGAGTAGTACAAGAGTAGATCTACCACGAGATCGTAGAGGCTAAACCCTAGAAGCTAGCCTATGATGATTATGATTGTAATTGTGATCGGTCTTCTAAGGACCAACCTCTCCGGTTTATATAGACACCGGAGAGGGCTAGGGTTTACACGGAGTCGGTTACAAGGAAGGAAATATATTATCCGGATCGCCAAGCTTGTCTTCCACGCAAAGAAGAGTCCCATCCAAACACGGGACGGAGTCTTGAGTCTTGTATCTTCACACTCCAATAGTCCGGATGATGTATACAGTCCGGCTGTTCGGATACCCCCTAATCCAGGACTCCCTCAATAGCCCCTGAACCAGGCTTCAATGACGATGAGTCTAGCGCGCAGTCTTGTCCTCGGCATTGCAAGGCGGGTTCCATCTCCGGATACTCCAAAGTAACTATCGAACACTTGAACCGTGTCTGGATATGCAAAATGATCTTCACACGCCGCTGTAGGGGGCATAACATAAATCTGATCTGCTGGCAATTTTTAGACAACATGACATGTTGCCCTGGTCGGGTCATTATTCAGACCATTTTCCCATAACCAGCCTCAGCGCATATCACGAGGCGGTTTCCTTTGCACATTTTGCCATAGCAGAGATCGTGTCCCCTTATCGCGGGATTCTCATCAATACGGGTATGGGTAATCCAACCGCACCGCTAATCGCGGCGAGTGGAGAACGAGCGGGTTCCACCAGGCAAGTGGGGAGGCGCAAAAAGTTTTTACCGTCTCTATAAAGAGATAAGGTCTCTTCCTCTTTACCCACGCCTTCTCCTTCCGCTAGCCCATTCCCCTCTGTTCGAGCCCTAGTGCCCAAGCACTATTCTTCTCCACCAAAGAGAGGTTTTCCAAAGATGTACGGATCCGGAGCAGGAGGCAAATGGATGGCCTCTACCGTCTAGGAGAAGGATATCAAGAGGCTCCGAGAGGCCGGGTACCTGGCCAAGAAGATCGGCCACCGTCTCCCCCCGGCGAGACAGATCGTCCCTACTCCGGAGCCCCACGAGAGAGTCGTGTTTCTTCCCCATTTTGTCCGTGGGCTCGGGTTTCCCCTTCACCCATTTGTTCGTGGAGTCATGCATTACTATGGGATTGATTTTCATGATCTTTCCCCCAATTCTTTCCTTAACATCTCGACGTTCATCGTCGTGTGTGAGGCTTTTCTCCGGATTTCGCCTCACTTCGGTCTGTGGCTGAAGATTTTCAATGTGAAGCCCAAGGTGGTGAGTGGCGAGCATGCCGAGTGCGGCGGTGCCATGGTGAGCAAGATGCCCAAGGTCGTTTGGTCGACGGGTGCCTTCAACGACTCCGTCAAGGAGTGGCAGCAGCAATGGTTCTATATCACCGAACCGCGTGGCAAAAAGTAGGCTGCAGCTCCCGAGTTCAGATCCGGAGCCCCACTGTGGCTCACGTCCTGGCCCAAGAAGGGCCTGAACTGGTCCTCGTCCGATGAGCTGTCACTGCTCCAGACGCGCGTCCAGAGCGTGGTCGATAAGGACGTCAAACTCGTTGACGTAGTCCAGGTGATGTTAGTTCGCCTGGTTCTCCCTTGCCACCGTCGAGCCTGCAATTTGTGGGAGTACGACCCAACTGAGCACCAGACCCTTCGGGGGCTCTATGATTCCACCCACAAGGATATCTGGAAGGTTCTCTTTAAGTCCGGCAAATCATGGCCGGGCTCCACCGAGGACCGTGGGTATCAATTATCCCATTCTGCAAGCCCGGTAAGTTATTGCTATGCTCTGTCCATTCATGCTCCAGTTGGCATGTCCTGAGGGAGACATTTTTATCATGCTTTATCATGACCCCAGGGCTGGATAAAAAAGGTGGAGCGGATACATTGTCTGGCCCCGCTGCCGGAGGAACCGGCCGGACCTCTTCTGACGAAGATGCTGGTCCCGGCGCCTTACGAGGCGCCAAAGAAAGAGGCCTCCAAGAAGGTCAAAAAGACCTGGAGTGGCCTGCGTCGTCGCGATGCTTCGGACGCAAAATCCGAAGACTCCAGCGACCATCCCTCTTCCGAAGACGAAGAGGAGGAAACGGAGGAAGACGAGCCTCCCTCTGGAGGTGGGAAGAAAAGGATGGCTTCCTCATCCCTGGCGGCCAAATCGCCCAACAGGGGGAGAGGTTCCCACCCCAAGGCATTCACCACGGTTGTCGATAACAGCCCAGAGTGGGATCCCAGGGCCCAGCCCCTGGAAAAGTCGTAAGTATATGAAATCCGAACACGCATATGTATCCAGGGTCATTTGGGTACAGTAGTTTTAACTGTCGCCATATTTCATACAGCCCGGCGAGGTCTCGCGCCAGATAGTCCTCATCGGAGGATTTGCTGAGCTCAGATGCTTTGGCGAGCGAGACGCCTCCAGAGGCCCCTTCCCCAAAGTCCAGGCGTGACACTGAAGTGTTGTCTTAATGGGACCCAGACCAGGAGGGGCATGTCTTCGAGGCCGGACACACGGGGGCGGTGGCCCCCAGGCGTGTCGACGGTGGGGGCGATCTCGGGTTCGGACCACAGCCGGACACGGTCCTGGAGACCTCTAAGGCTCCAGGATCGGGCGAGCAACCACCTTCGACGGTGGGAGGCTTGCCTACCCTGCCAACAACCTCTGTCCAAGCTGAGCTGCCGGGCGGCCTATCGACAGCGTTAAGGAGCACGTCTATCATCGATGAACATCGAACCCTCATGGGTGCGGTGATTAAAAAGATTCAGTCCGCCGAGAGCGGGCTGAATGAGTCCTGCCTTGGCCTTATAAAGGCCTTTGAGGTATATTTTTGCAAACCTTTTGGAGATTGTCACAGTATGAGTAGTAGCCCCTGATGCACTGTCCGGCGAAAGAGAGAGAGAAAGCCAGACAGGGGATCAAATCAACCGCTTGCAGCAGGAGCCTTCGTTAATGACGTATATCCCTTTGTTTGAAAGCAGGCATTTGCAGAGAAGACCGCCGCTCATAATGCGGAGGTGTCCGGACTAAAGCAGAGTCTGGAACGGGCCAAAGAGGAACTCAGCCGTGTGAAGAAGCAATTGGAGGACAAGCAAGGTATGTTGAAACTTTGTCTTGAATTCGGCACGAATGAGTAATTGTGCCTGGTGAAAAGTATTTGTATTGTATGCTCTAGGAGCGAGTGCCGAATTTGAGGCACTGAAGAAGGCTGTGGCTGATGCCAATGAGAAGGCTGTCACCGAACAGGCGCTACGTGAGAAACACGAGGCTAGGGTCATCGAAGTTGAGCGAGAGCTCCAGGAGGTTGCGAAGAAAGGTGATGCCTTGGAGCAGAGTTTGGCCGGAAAAGAATCCGAACTCGCTCAAGCTCTCCAAACCGCGGAGGATGCTCGGGAAGAAGCCCGTGGTGCTCTAAAGGATATTCAGGAGGCACGAAAGGATGCGGCTGGTAAGGCCTTTTGTATTCAGGGACACTTTTTTTAATAGTAATGCGGCTCTAAGCGACAAGCTGAATTCTTGTTTTTCTAGGGGCGTTTGCGGATCTGCCTCGCAGCATATTAGATGCCGCCCAATTCTACCGGACCGAGGAGAAGAAGTCTGCAGAGAGGGATTTCGAGTCACAGTATTTGGCGCCGAATTATCCGGTGCCCTTTATCGATCAGTTGAAGCAGCTGGTCGAACTGCATCAGGCGGCTGAGCTAGCCATGAAGGACTTGGTTGTCTGGCTGTGGCCCGTGGAGCCAATTCCAAGCAGTTGCTTCGGACTCGTGAAGCGGATTGTTGGCACCTGCCCTCGGCTTGATGTCATCAAGCGGTCAGTCTGTGTAGAGGGTGCATGCATGGCGTTTACCCGTGCAAAGGTGCATTGGGGGAAGCTTTATGCGGAGAAGCTGATGAATGAGGGGCCGCCGGAGGGTAAGGAACACTGCAAGACCGAGTTTTACTATGAAGGTGTACTAAAAGGAGCCCGCCTTGTGGCGGACAAGTGTGCTAAAGACACTATATTGACCTGAAGGCCGTCGTGCCGTTGTAGTGCGGGGGAATGACACTTTTGTTCTTTATTCCCTGTTTATGTGAACGCTTGTTCTTCTTGTGTGGCCGTTTAGTGTACATAAAACTTGAGAGTTGGCCAGTCGTGGCTTCTGCCCCCACGTAAAAAGTACGGGGGTGTTCGGGATATATCTGAACACTCTTTATCCCATTGTTGGGTCCCTTTAAGGAGGTGTTCCTCGCTACGAACCAGGCAATCGGACTATAGGGCTTTACCACTCTCACTTAGCCATAGGAGTTCGAGTATGGTCGGCGCAGCCCCTGGTGTTCGGAGGGCCGAACTGGGGGCTCTATCGGCGCCTGATCGGAAAACCAATCCTTCGCACTTTGCATTTATAATGGCATTGTGCGAAATAAATCTTTAAGGATTTTACAACCTCTCGAACAGCTGACCAGCTCTCGCCGTATCATGACAGTCAGTTTTTGGCTTTCTCTACCGAGGTGCTCGTCCGGAAGAACCGGGACACAATCGCAGTAGTTCTCCCAGCGCTACCTTAGCTGATAGAGCGGAGCGTAAGGTACCAAAACATGGGAGCTGGGCAAACCCAACTAATGACCCAAGACATGATTCGGAGCTGATGCATATAGTGCTATAAGTTCAGGGTGCCTAGCGACCGGGAAGGTGGCTGGACTTTGTTGTATTAGGAGTATTCTGAAGCCCTTGGCGTAGTGGGGCCTAATATGACGTATGAGTGCCGTTTAGGGCGAAAAAGTGGCGTCTAATGAAGAATGACAGCCGGTAAGTGTTATTTAAATCTACACACTGTAGTAGGATGATATGACTATGCATATGAGTACGATTTATGATTATGAAAAGAGGTGTTTTTGGTGGAACCTGTCATGGCCGGACTGGAGGAGGCAGCGAGTGGATTTGAAGCGAATCCGGACTGCCTTCCTTGGGGGGGGGGGTTACTTGTGTGTTCCTGCCCTCCTGTGTCCGGGCTGATTCCACGTTGCCAATCCTGTTCTGCGTCAAAGTTAGTCTGTAAAGGCAAATACTTGAGGGCAGCTGAACGTCCTCTTGAGGTTGGACCGAGGGTGCCTGATCGGAGCCTGGTTAACCCAACCATTATACCGTAAAGTAGCGCGGACTCCTCAGTTGGTGTCCGGATAGTTAGCTGTCATATCAAAATTTTGATAGGCAGGCACGACTCGCTACTCCGGCAGCGGTATGATTTCCGCTCTGAGGGTGGGGTTTGGTCTAGCCCATAGATGTGACTATATCACCCGGGGATGGCCTAATGGTTTGCCACGTGGAATCTAGTCAACATGGTTCATCCCGTTAACATATGGTATGAGGGGAAAGTGCCGAAGACTTATTCTTTGGCGTGGCATTTGTTTGGTGATCCGAAGACAACCGTTAGAGTGGTGGGCCAGTAAAACTTGGCCGTTGCGCTTTGCATCTTTTAGAAGATGTTTTTTGTGGTTTCATACCCGCGGGGGCTTTATGTGAGATGGAGCCCCCAGACTACTGGGTCCAGAGGTAGTGCAATTAAATTGCTGTGGTTGATATTGTCCGAACGGTCGATGTGATCGGCACACGACCGGCCGCTTTGTTTTGAGCAGGGGCGGAGCCAGGATTTAGACATGAGGGGGCGAGGAATATAATAATCGTTTGAGAGACACCACCCAAGAATATACTCCCTAAAGTAGAATTGATATGATTGTATTGCAACATATGTCTGGGAATATATATATAAAAACTACATTTCTATCAGTTGCATATCAATAGGATTGGGGTTGGAATTATCATCTACAACCGGTTGCTTCTAAGGTGGATTTGCATTTTCTGTAACGAGTTAGAAGCAATGGGCTTGAAAAACAAAATATGTTAGGCTGCGGAAAAAAACCAATATATTTTTGTTGTATCATTTCTCTTCATCCTTCACTCATTGAAATATAACATTTTAAACGATAAACAAGGAGTTAACTTAGAATCCTAGATTGTAATTTTACTGCCACTATCTTCAACGGAATTGTATTAATTCACAAAGATAATTATTTAGCAGTGATGTACCTTGACTCTTTGAAGTTGATCTTGTGATGCATGATGCCGGTGCAGCACACAAGGTGGCATGGGCTCCATCGTTGATTCAATCGCCGCAAGAGTGGAGTGCCCTCTGACTTGTGCCGCAGCGGCGGACAGGTAGAGGAGACGACGGTATGGAGCGCACGGAGCCAGCAGCCCTAGAATCCACGATGGCCATGAACGAAATTACCAGAAGGATAGGAAACAGACTGCCTGATCTCACGGACGCACGTTGTCTTTTTTTTTTGATGCGTACAACTAGCGATCAGGGCATCAAGGGATGGTTTCTCAGGTTGGGCCTTTGGGCTGGAATGTTCGTGCCAGGCCATTAGCGTTAAATATAGGACTACTGGAAGTTCACACTTTACGTATACATACAAGTACCAGGTAACGAAAACTCACAGGGGAGGGGGCGAGGCGATGGGGGTGTCTGACCCTGCTCGCACCCCCTGCCTCCGCCTCTGGTTTTGAGGATCCGGCATTCTCTGTTGGTATGCTTGGCCATCCTTCTAGGAGTACCATGAATTTCACATGGTTGATCGAGTATGTTGCTCGGGCCGGATAGGCTTGAGCTGTTCTTTGTCCGCTGACCGGACTGGTAGTTGCTGGATTTGGCACCAACTTCCCTGGCTTGAAGTTTATGACAATTGCGCCGAGGCTTGAGGATGCCTCTTCGTGTATCCTTCGTATTGTCTTGGACCGTTGTGGTGTGTTGACGTCGGGGTATGTGCCTTGGGTTATCCTGCTTAGGTTGAGGTAGCAAATTATGCCGTGTGTGCCCTTTGTCGGGGCGGTCGAGTCCGTATTTTTCGATGGTCAGGACCTTGGTCCACCTGTTCGCGAGCAAATCTTGGTCAGCTTTAAGCTGCTGTTGCTTCCTTTGCAGGCTCCTTGCCATGGCCATGAGCCGTCGCTTGAAGCGAACTTGCTCCACTGGATCCTCAGGCACGCCGCATTTGGCATTGCCGAGGCTTACCTCATCTTCGGAGGAGGGCATATGGTTGTTCCTCTCCAAGTATCCCACCATGGCTAGTCCGGCCTGCTTGAAGGCAGGCTGATCAGGGTTGTATTCATCTTTGGCACCATCCGAATTGTTTTCGTCTCCTGCGCCGGTATTGTTGTGGCGGGGCTTGGAGCGGCGTTGACGACGCCCATGCTTTGCTTTCTTCCCTGAGGGGTTTCCTCCGTTGCCTCATCGCCATTGGTTTCCTTCGGAGTGTCCACCATATATACATCATATGAGGAGGTTTCTGTCCACCGCCCCGTGAGCGGTGGTTCCTGTTCTTCTCCTGCATCGTCGTCCATACCGTGGATGTCTTCGGAGTCGAAGTCTAGCATGTCGGTTAAATCATTGACCATGGCTATGAAGTGGGTGGTGGGTGGGCAACGAATTCCTTCGTCGCCTACTTCCCACCCGAGTCGGACATAGTTCGGCCATGAGTCTCCTGACAAAGAGAGAGATTTTAACGAGTTCAGCACATCGCCAAGAGGCGAGTGTCGGAAGATATCCGCAGCGGTAAACTCCATTATCGGAGCCCAACCAGGCTCGGGGGGCTCAAGAGCGTGCGGACTGGAACCTACAGCCGGATACGAGTCCGGGGGTCCGGTGTTACAGGCTTCCTTAGAGTTAAGGCCTGTGTTCGGCTCTACCGCCGATGAGTGTGCGGCCTGCGGGGCGGGGTTCATCCACTCGTCCTTGGGCAACGCGGTCTGCTCCGGATTTAGGTCTGAGGCTACCGCAGGAGTAATATCCCGAGCATTGCCAGACATCAGGTCTAAGCCGTGCCCATCGTGATTGTCCGACGCTCCTGGCTTGGGCCCGATTCCGTCGAAGATCAAGTCTCCGCGGATATCAGCCGGGTAGTTCGGGTTTCCAAACCGGATCTGGTGGCCAGGGGCGTAGCTGTCGATCTGCTCCAGATGGCCAAGTGAATTTGCCCGCAGTGAGAAGCCGCTGAACACGGAGATCCGTCCGGGGAGAAAAGTCTCACCCTAGACCGTGTTGTTGACGATTGAGGGAGCCGTCAAGCCTTGCGGCGATGACACAGAGGAACTCTCAATGAAAGCACCAATGTCGCTGTCAAAACCGGCGGATCTTGGGTAGGGGGTCCTGATCTGTGCGTCTTAGGCTGATGGTAACAGGAAGCAAGGGACACAATGTTTACCAAGGTTCCGGCCCTCTCGATGGAGGTAAAACCCTACTTCCTGCTTGTTTGATATTGATGATATGAGTAGTACAAGAGTAGATCTACCACGAGATCGTAGAGGCTAAACCCTAGAAGCTAGCCTATGATGATTATGATTGTAATTGTGATCGGTCTTCTAAGGACCAACCTCTCCGGTTTATATAGACACCAAAGAGGGCTAGGGTTTACACGGAGTCGGTTACAAGGAAGGAAATATATTATCCGGATCACCAAGCTTGTCTTCCACGCAAAGGAGAGTCCCATCTGAACACGGGATGGAGTCTTGAGTCTTGTATCTTCATGCTCCAATAGTCCGGACGATGTATACAGTCCGGCTGTCCGGATACCCCCTAATCCAGGACTCCCTGTGTGTCCTAAATTATGCGACAGGGAAAACCTAACTCTCGGTTATCCAACTTAATGCCCGACGGTTCATTGTAATATCTGACGGTTTTGGCTATATCCACGGGGATTACATGTAATGCCCGACAGTGAAATTTAATTGTCGAAGGCTAAAATGAAACTCTCGGCTATAAGTGGAAATGAGCGACGGTACACACGTCAGTTTAAGGTATTAGATCAAATACCTGACGGGGTGTAGCAATAACCGACGGTTGAGTTTAACCCTCGGTGATATCTTTCAATAGACGACGACGATAAACGTGTGGAACAATCGATAGTTCTATTCCAGAAAAATTCAATAAAAGTAAGCTTTCAATTTAGTTCTAGGATGTTGCAAGTGCATGATATGTTATTTTTCATTAATAGGATGGCAAAAAAGTTGGTCCAAAAAATGCAAATATGATGGTTTAATAAAATGGCATGTTTGAAAGAATGTGCACTTACACAAAGTATCACAAGGGAAAGAGGCCCAATCCCTTATCTGATCTAAGGTTGTCGACGAATGGATTAAGGGAGATGCTCAACATAGTCTTGTATATATAGTTCTAGGTTAGGATGTTGCAAGTGCATGATATGTTATTTTTCATTAATAGGATGGCAAAAAAGTTGGTCCAAAAAATGCAAATATGATGGTTTAATAAAATGGCA
>NC_041387.1:396158446-396226908 GCF_002162155.2 Triticum dicoccoides | reverse complement strand
TTTTTAAGCTTTTCTTTACCAAATTAAACTTTGCAACAAAATAGGTTGTCTAGATGTGCAACTAGGTGAGCAACCTATATGATGCAATAACAACTAGCACACAAGCAAGCAAGGATGTAACAACAAGTAGGCTTGCAAAAGTAAAGGCACGAAATAACCAAGAGTGGAGCCGGTGGAGACGAGGATGTGTTACCGAAGTTCCTTCCTTTTAAGGGGAAGTACGTCTCCGTTGGAGCGGTGTGGAGGCACAATGCTCCCCAAGAAGCCACTAGGGCCACCGTAATCTCCTCACGCCCTCACACAATGCGAGATGCCGTGAATCCACTATTGGAGCCCTTGAAGGTGGCAACCGGACCTTTACAAACAAGGTTGGGGCAATCTCCACAACAATTGGAGGCTCCCAACGAAACCATGAAGCTTCACCACAATGGAATATGGCCTTGAGGTGACCTCAACCGTCTAGGGTGCTCAAGCACCAAGAGTAACGAAATCCACACAAGAAAGAATGGGGGAAGTAAATATCCTTTGGTGGAAGTGTAGATCTAGGTCTCCTCCTTCAAACCCTAGCACATCAACAAGTTTGAGTGGCTAGAGAGAGAGATCGGGCAAGAGAGCTTGAGAGCATTAATGGTGGAGTGAGAGAGGTAAGAGATGGGGCGTGGTAGGTGGAGGAACCACCTTATATAGTAACCCACTAAAATCCAATCGTTACTGTGTTTTCAGTACTGCAGCGGTACAACCGCTCCTTGTCCCGATACAACCGGGACTCACAATGCAACTGCAGAACCCTACCAGGCGGTACAACCGGGCCATCGGGCGGTAGTACCGGTCATTAGCAAATAACCGAACCAACCGCCCAGCTACCGCCCAACTACCGCACCTAAACAGAACGGAGTCACCCTTGAGGGCGGTAGTTGGGCGGTGCAGGGCCGGTGCAACCGCCTGATCTTGATCGCTTTGAGCGGCTAAGGAACGAGCGGAAGAACCGCTCAAACCTCCGGTTGTACCGGTTTAAAAGGATCAACCGGACCAACCGGGCCACCACCGCCCAGCCACCGCATCAGGACAGAACCCTGACCGGTACATGGGCGGTACATGGCCGGAACAACCGCTGCTGGACTATGCAGAGTCAGATGGCGGTACCACCGCCCGGAGGCAGCGGTACCACCGCTCGACAGCAGCAGAGTAGCGTCAAGGTCCAGCGGTACAACCGCTCGGACGAGCGGTACAACCGCTGGGAACACACATCAAGGATTTAGAAGAGGAGGGAGGCACTCTCTCGACTAGAAAAGGAGGAAAGGATAAGAACGAGAAAGGACTCCCCTATTCTATCCACAGAGGATTCCCTCTAGAGTGTACGGGATCCCTACGACCAAGGATAAAAGCGTAGAGGATCCCTTCTTCAAATGATTCCTTCGAGAGAGAACCACTAACCGATGAAAGCCTAATCATTGAGAACCTGAAATAATTAGCACAGGATTAGACCAACAAATGGTTGTCATCATCATCCAAAACATAAGATAGGGAAATGCCCTTATAATCTCCCCCTTTTTGGTGGATGATGACAACAACACGATATAAGATAGAAGACTATAGAATCTAGATGGAGCTCCCCCTAGATGTGAGCCCCAGGTCAAGACTCCCCCTAGATTCTATAGGCTAGACATATACGGCATATAACATGAAGGTAGCCAACACAAAGAAACAAGAGCAATACTACTAAATAAGACCAACAAGCAAAACGAAGAGATAGGAGGAGTGGCACAAACACCACACAAAACAAACGAGAACGACCAAAGTTCAAATGGAGACCACAGACAAGTTCGAAACGAGACACACACTCACACTAACCACCCATGCAACTCCCGAGTCCTATCACACTCTCTCCCCATTTGGCATCAGGACACCAAAAAGGAAGAGAGCGAAGCTATCGCCCCAGGCTCAGTCGTCCTCCTCTGACTCCTCGGTAGCATCAAGGTCTTCATCATTGTCAGAATCTTCATCATCGTCCCGATCTGAGTCCTCCATGATATCATCAGCAGCAGTGACGGTGGTGGAGGGCTGAGGAGGGGCTTCATCATCAGTCCAGGTGCTGTGGGAGGATATCCAACGCTCCTCCGGTGTGATGTTCTTCTCAGAACCACTCTGAACTGACATGCTTAGGTGCCTCATCAAAGCAATTTGGCGACGCCGCGCAAGCTTCTCATTGACATGTGCCTCATACATCCTCTTCTGGATGTCAGACTGGAGGCAGAAGGTCTTCTTTACCTTGGCAGCGAGCTTGTCCACCCACGAGGGCTTGGCCCCTGGTTCCAACTCAAAATCCTCATCATCAGAAGTGGCATAGACATCGTCAGGAGCATTAGCCGGGAAACGTGGCTCGGCGTGCTTCTTCTTCTTAAGGAGATTGACTTCATGATTGGTAAGATTGTCAGGAGAGGTGAGGGGCTCTCCAGGACGGCGAACTCCCCATACTGAGTTCAGAAAGCACATGACAAAAGGAGCATAAATGGGGACCTTCCTATAGATGACCATGTTGTACATCTCATGCCACAGCCAGTTGGACACATCAAACGTCTCCCCAGATCCAACCTTGGTCTTCATAGCAACCATCAAGTCAACAAGATAGCCATGGATTTCATCTTGATTCCCCACTTTTGGCAGAAGCACATTGCAAAAGACACGATGCATGATGTCATAGACCTTCACCAAATCCTTAGATTCACCAATAATACCACGGCCCCGAATGTACAGAGGGGCAAGCTTCTCCTTGGGCATGGGGTCAGGATGATCATGGGGGCGAATGCCACCCCTTCCTTCCAGACCGGTATCATCGTACCCAATAGCATTGCAGAAGGTCCTCCAGGGAACTTGAAAGAGCTCATCACGACACATGAAAGTGAGGGTGCACGCGTCATCTTCTCCAAAGTGAACGGCGGCATAGAACTGATGGATGAGCTGAACATCAAAGTCACAGTTGACGGACATGAGCTTGACAAGATCAAACTCCTCACAGAGAGCCAAGGCCTCACCAAAATACTCCAGGTTGTTCCGCCAATGATCAAGATCGATGGTCCACTGCTTGGCATATCTGTTCTTGTTGTGCTCAAAGAGTTCATGAACAATTCGCACTTGCATCTCATTCCGAAACTGAACAGTGGTCCAACGAGGATCTACGGGAACCACATAAGGATTCTTTGAGCGGAAGGCTTCCCAATCCTTGGCTTTCCAATGGTGGAGTGGCATTATCACACGTTGTTTGACAGCGTCAGACTTTTCACGGCGAGTGGTCTTGGTGGGGATCACAACTTCATCTTCAGAGTCAGCCGGCCGCGGAGCCCGTCGAACCCTCTTCTTGGTCTTGCGAGGAGCAGGGCGAGAACTGGAGCCACCTGAACACAAACACGAAGGGGACACACGAAACCAACAGGAATGAGAGGAAAGCACACGAAAAATGCAACACAAAGAAACCAGAACAGTGATGTGGTTCATGTCTACCGGTTGAACCGGATCCCCCACCGGTAGAACCGCCCCACCGGTTGTACCGCCCATCTGGGCGGTAGAACCGCTGACAGTGGCACTACAGGGTAGTTAGATCTGTTCAAGACGTGCAAATCACTCAAGCAATATTCGGAGTTCTAAGTACTGCACAGACACAAGAAGAACGACGGTCTCTCCCAACCAAAGAACAACCACCACACTAGGAGGATAAGGTAATGCCCTAGAACAAGAAGAAAACCTAGAACGAAGAACGAAGAACAAGGACATTACCACCATCCATGGGAGAAGACCGGAAGGCTTCCACGGAGAGAATCCGCGGAGAACCCTCGGGATCGAAGCGCAGGGCGCACTCCGGGATGAGGCAGAGGTGACCGGCGGCTAGGGCAAGGAGGAGGTGACTGGGGACGAAGGAAAAAAAAAGAAAACCCTTCGCCCCGTCGGATATAAATAGGCCCGTAGCCGCGCGGTGGTAGAACCGCTCCTAGGACCGGTTGTACCGCAAGTCAGGTGACCGGAAGTACCGCCCGGAATGGGTGGTACAACCGCCCAAGCACTAAAGGCAACCCAACTGGGGCAGCACAACCAAGTATCAGCGGTAGAACTGCCCGTGACACCGGTTGTACCGCCCGACCACCAAAGCCCAGACCAAAAAGAAACAAGAAAAACGGGACAACACAAAAGAAAAAGGAAACACGAAGGGAAAGCAAAAGCAACCGCACACAAGCTGAGCAAGCTCAGTCCTCTCTCTTAAGAGAGGGCGATGGCCGAAGCCACCTATGTTTGAGTCAAGTGGTATGGCACCGCGAAGAATTATCCTTGGGCCCATGACCAACACTCGTCTTTGAAGCATAGATGCCATCAAAAATGGCTAAT
This sequence comes from Triticum dicoccoides, assembly GCF_002162155.2. Taxonomy (NCBI): domain Eukaryota; kingdom Viridiplantae; phylum Streptophyta; class Magnoliopsida; order Poales; family Poaceae; genus Triticum; species Triticum dicoccoides. The sequence continues at coordinate 396,222,534 of NC_041387.1, read as the reverse complement.
GTGAAAGAGGTGATCCATTTATGCATGATGGGGGGAGGGAGAGTTCATTGATAGAACAACACTCCCCCTATGTCTATGCCTACACCTAAACTAGACAACACGTTGAATGTGGTGGGGGTGTACGGGTTCAAGTCACATTGCTCAAATCAATGATATTTACCTCATGCCTTAACTCGCAAAATCTTGCTTCATCCAAGGGCTTCGTGAAAATATCTGCAAGGTTATCATGAGTGTTGACATACTTGAGCTCGATCTCTCCTCGCCTAATGTGATCCCGAATGAAGTGATACCGAATCTCAATGTGCTTCGTGTTGAAGTGTTGTACCGGGTTGAGAGAAATCTTGATGGCACTTTCATTATCACACCAAAGAGGCACTTTGTCACAAATGACACCGTACTCCTTTAAAGTTTGCCTCATCCATAGGAGTTGAGCACAACAACTACCAGCCGCCACATACTCTGCTTCGGTGGACGAGAGGGACACACAACTTTGCTTCTTGGAAGACCAACTTACCAAAGAGCAACCAAGAAATTGGCACCCTCCGGAAGTGGACTTCCTATCCACTTTGTCCCCCGCCCAATCGGAAGCCGTGAAACCTTCAAGCTTGAAATTTGCTCCTCTTGGGTACCATAAGCCAAAGTTTGGGGTATGAGCCAAATATCGAAAGATTCGCTTGACCGCCACATAGTGACTTTCCTTTGGTGCGGCTTGAAACCGTGCACACATCCCCACACTCAACATGATATCCGGTCTAGATGCACAAAGGTAAAGCAAGGAGCCAATCATGGAGCGATATACCTTTTGATCCACCGCTTTACCATTGGGATCGATGTCAAGTTGGCACTTGGTAGGCATTGGAGTAGAAGCCGGCTTGACATCACTTAGCTTGAATCTTTTAAGCATGTCTTAAGTGTATTTGGCTTGGTTGATGAAGGTTCCTTCTCTTCGTTGTTTGATGTCAAAACCAAGGAAGAACTTCAACTCTCCCATTGAAGACATCTTGAACTTGGAGGTCATGAGAGCGGCAAATTCCTCATTGAAAGCTTTGTTAGGAGAACCAAGGATAATATCATCAACATATAGTTGGCATACAAACAACTGCCCTTTGACCTTCTTAGTAAAAAGAGTGGGATCGATTTGTCCTACTTCAAATCCACAATCTTGTAGCAACTCGGTAAGGTGGTCATACCACGCACGTGGGGCTTGTTTAAGGCCATAGAGTGCCTTATCGAGTTGATACACATGATCCGGGAAGTAGGGGTCCTCGAACCCGGGGGGTTGCTTGACATAGACCAACTCATTAATGGGACCATTAAGAAAAGCACTTTTCACATCCATTTGTTGCAACTTAAAGTTGTGATGGGAAGCATATGCAATCAACAAACGAATGGATTCAAGACGAGCAACGGGAGCAAAGGTTTCACCGTAGTCGATACCCTCGACTTGGGAGTAGCCTTGTGCTACCAATCTTGCCTTGTTGCGAATGATGTTCCCATGAGCATCTTGCTTGTTCTTGAAGATCCACTTTGTTCCAATGACGTTGTGGTTCCCCGATGGCCTTGGCACCAATCTCCAAACTTTGTTGTACTCGAAGTTGTTGAGTTCTTCATGCATGGCATTGAGCCAATCCGAGTCTTCGAGCGCCTCATAGACCTTTTGGGGTTCAACACAAGAGACAAACGCGTGATGTTCACAATAGTTTGCTAATTGTCTACGAGTGCTTACCCCCTTTCTTAGACTTCCAAATACATTTTCCATGAGATGGCCTTAAGTGGTGAGCTTGGAAGCAATCTTCGCGGCACGACGCTCTAATTCCTCCTCGGATGTGGAGGGAGGGTTGACTTGATCATCTTGAGCGCCGTCTTGAGCTTGTTCTTGATCTTGAACTTGCTCGAGGAGGAGAACTTGACCTTGGGCATCATTTAGAGGTTCACCACCATTTTGAGGTTGATCTTGCCCTTGGTCTTGTTCACAAGGTTGAGGGCCTTCACTTTGTTCTTCGGAAGCGTGTGGGTCTTGATGAGGTGATGGCTCTACTTGAGTAGAGCATTGTCCTTCTCCTTTAGCCACAAGGGGTTCCTCAATGGGTAGGATTTGACAAATACCCATTCTTCTTATGGCCTGGGGAGGAATTTCATCACCTACATCACAAGTACCACTTTGCTCCACTTGGGAGCCGTTATTTTCATCAAATTCTACGTTACTCGTCTCCTCAATGAGTCCGTTGGACTTGTCGAGAACACGGTAAGCATGAGAGTTTGTAGCATAACCAACAAATATGCCCTCATGAGCTCTAGCTTCAAATTTAGACAAACGAACACCTTTCTTGAGAATGAAACACTTACACCCGAACACCCGGAAGTACTTGAGATTGGGCTTGTTCCCGGTGAGTATCTCATACGGAGTCTTGTTCAAGCCTTTGCGGAGATAGAGCCGATTGGATGCATGACAAGCTGTGCTGATGGCTTCGGCCCAGAAGTTGTATGGAGACTTGAACTCCGCCATCATGGTCCTTGCCGCATCCATCAATGTCCAGTTCTTCCTCTCCGCAACACCATTTTGTTGAGGGGTATATGGTGCGGAATATTGGTGCTTGATCCCTTCATCACTAAGAAACTCATCCAAGGTGTAGTTCTTGAACTCGGTGCCATTGTCACTTCTTATTGTCAAGATCTTTGCATTGTGTTGACGTTGAGCTTCATTTGCAAAGTCGATGACGGTTTGTTGAGTCTCACTCTTCCTCTTGAAGAAGTATACCCAAGTGTATCTTGAATAATCATCCACAATCACCAAGCAATACTTTCTCCCTCCAAGACTATCAAAAGATGGAGGCCCGAAGAGATCCATGTGAAGGAGCTCCAAGGATCTCTTCGAGTAGATGATGGTAGAAGGAGGGTGAGCCTTTTCATGAAGCTTTCCTTCGATACAAGCACTGCAAGCATGATCTTTGGCAAAACTAACATTTGTTAGTCCACGGACATGGTCCCCCTTGAGAAGACTTTGCAAAGATCTCATATTGACATGGGCTAAACGGCGATGCCACATCCATCCCACATCAACCTTAGCCATTAGGCATGTCGCGGTCTGAGTGGGTTGCTCTGAGAAGTTAACCACATAGAGACCGTTCTCAACATGCCCAACAAAGGCTACTTTAAGAGTCTTGCTCCACAAGAGGGCCACGGTATCAATATCAAAGAAGGTGGCAAAACCCATGAGTGCGAGTTGAAGAACGGAAAGTAAATTGAACGCAAGGGACTCAACAAGCATGACTTTCTCGATCGTTAGATCATGAGAAATGACAACCTTGCCAAGACCCAATACCTTAGAATGTGAGGCATCACCCCATTCGACATTGGTGGGCATAGATGGGATATTGTGCACGTCCACCACCAAGTCCTTGCTCCCGGTCATATGATTTGTTGCTCCACTATCGAGCAACCATGATCCCCCACCAGAAGCAAACACCTACAAGAGATCAATGCTTGGTTTTAGGTACCCATCGAGTAATGGGTCCTTTGATGTTAGTAACAAGGGTCTTAGGAACCCAAATAGACCATTCAATGTACTAATAAGAAGAACCAACAAATTTAGCATAAACATGTCCATCACTAGCACGTCACAACACATAAGAGGGGTTAAAGTCGCCGTCTTTGGCTTCACCGCTCTTCCCATTGTTCTTTTTCTCCTTAGGAGCACCTTCTCCCTCCTTCACAAAGGTTTGCGTGAGCGGAGGAGGTCGATTGGTCTTGCTCTTCTTCTCCTTGTTCTTCTTCTTGTTCTTGGACTTGGGTGTGAACCCAACTCCCTCCTTTCCCACAACCTCCTTTTGATTGCTCAAAAGGTCATTTAGGTTCTTCTCGCCTTGTATGCATGACACAAGACCTTTCTCGAGTTGTTCCTTCAACTTGGCATTTTCCTCCACAAGATGCACATGCTCACAACATGGGTTAGTAGCATTTGCATTATCAATTAAGACCATGTGAGGAAATGTGGCCTTTTCCTTAGTTAGCTTAACTTGGAGTTGAGCATGAGACTCCTTGAGGGTGGCATGAGCACTTTTCAAGACCTTGTGGGCCTTGTAAAGTACATCAAACTCCTTCGTGAGTCTAACATGATCAACCCCAAGCTTAGACTTCTCGGAAGCTAGAACACGAGACACAACAAGAGCATGATCAAGATCTTTCTTTAGTTTAGCGTGACCATCGTTGTGTGACTCCTCAAGAGCCAAACGATGCTCACGCTCTTCCTCAAGAGCATTAGAGAGATCCGATATCTCATCGGCATAGTCACGACTATGACTTTCCATCTTAGTGATGGTTTCTTCATGAGCCTCGATCATGTCATTGGCTTCACCAAGTTGTTCCAAGAGAGCAACGAAATGCTTCTTTGATTTGCCCTTGAGCTTACTCATGAAGGACTCAAATTCATTGATCTCCTCATTAGACCCCTTACCATTATCAAGGTCATCCGTTGAAGGAGGGTTAGGAATAATGGTGGTTTTGATGTTGGGGGTTACCTTGTTGGTGGCCTTAGCCATGAGGCACTTGGCGGTGATGTTCTCGTTAGGTGCATCGAATAGAGACACCCGAGGAGTTGAGACAATGGCAACAGATGCCATGGCCATTGTTTCACCATCTTCATCATCATCGTCATCCTCACGGTATTCTTCTTGAACCACCAACCCGCGAGAAGGAGTCTTCTTGGTGACGTTGTTCTTGTTAGGGAAGGACTTGGCTTTGTCTTTTCGAATGAACTTGCCACCATTGTCTTCCCGCTTCTCGTATGGACAATCCGCAATGAAGTGACTGACATTGCCACAGTTGAAACAAGTTCTAACTCGTTGCTTCCCTTTGAGGCCACTTGAGTTGTTCTTGTTGAAGTTGGGTCTTGTAGTCTTCTTACTCCAAAACTGTCTTGAGGCAAGAGCCATGTGCTCATGATAATCATACTTTGTGTCCTCGGGGTTGCTCTCCTCATCTTCCTCTTCTTCTTCTTCTTCCACACTAACCTTGGCCTTCAAGGCAAGATTGGGCTTCTTTGCCCTTTGGGAACGGAGCACCGCATTGTCGGCGGTCTTATCCAAGATGTTCATTGCAATGAACTCATCCAACACTTCACCAGAGGTCATGGAGTGGAAGTCCGGTCTTTGGCGGATGACCGAGGACATGGCCTTGTTGTAGGGCATCATGGCCTTGAGGAACTTGTGCTTGATCCAATTGTCATCCGTGTCTTTACTCCCATGATCTCGGAGTGCGACCGCAAGTTTGGTCACTCTTCGAAAGAGCTCACGAGGTTCTTCATCCTCTTTCATTGCAAACTCATCGGCTTCATCTTGCACCACTTCATAGTTGGAGCGTTGAATGCTAGCACTTCCTCTATACATACGCTCGACACATTCCATGCTTCTTTAGCCATGACATGAGGTCGAAGATGAGGGAGATCTTCGGGAAGGATAGCATCTTGGATGATGAAGAGAGCACTCTCATTGAATTGGTTGTCCACTTCTTCTCGAGGGGTGAAGTTGCTTGGATCATGAGGATAGAAACCTTCTTCAATAATTCTCCAAAGGTTAGTATTCACATGTTTTAAATGACGCTTGAAGCGATAGACCCAAGAATCAAAATCTTCATTTTTCACATATTTAGGAGGAGGACCGGCATGATTCAAATGCGTAGAGGGGATCGGTCCTTTATACACCAGAGGTTCCACATGGGCAAAGATGCCGGTGCCATCTCTACCACTAGTAGACGGACTCTTTTCACTATTAGCTTCCCCCTTGTCGGGGTTAGCATCCGTCACCTTGTTAGTGGGATCACCCACTTTCATCGGCAAGGTAGATAGTTTGAGTCCCTCTAGGAATTCAGTAAACATGCTTTTAACCTCGGCCGTCATGGAGGTTTTCAATGTGTCTAAAGCCACATTGAATTCCTCACGAGAGACCGAGGTTCCCCCTTCTGCCGAAGACGAGATGGGATTCACATCGGAGTGTTCCTCCGCACCGTCGTTGACGTCAACCATACTCTTTGGACGGCAAAGTCCTTAATAAAGAGACGAGGCTCTGATACCAATTGAAAGGATCGATATGGTTGACTAGAGGGGGGGGGGTGAATAGGCAACTAACAATTTTTAAGCTTTTCTTTACCAAATTAAACTTTGCAACAAGATAGGTTGTCTAGATGTGCAACTAGGTGAGCAACCCATATGATGCAATAACAACTAGCACACAAGCAAGCAAGGATGTAACAAAAAGTAGGCTTGCAAAAGTAAAGGCACGAAATAACCAAGAGTGGAGCCAGTGGAGACGAGGATGTGTTACCGAAGTTCCTTCCTTTTAAGGGGAAGTACGTCTCCGTTGGAGCGGTGTGGAGGCACAATGCTCCCCAAGAAGCCACTAGGGCCACCGTAATCTCCTCACGCCCTCACACAATGCGAGATGCCGTGAATCCACTATTGGAGCCCTTGAAGGCGGCAACCGGACCTTTACAAACAAGGTTGGGGAAATCTCCACAACAATTGGAGGCTCCCAACGAAACCACGAAGCTTCACCACAATGGAATATGGCCTCGAGGTGACCTCAACCGTCTAGGGTGCTCAAGCACCAAGAGTAACGAAATCCACACAAGAAAGAATGGGGGAAGTAAATATCCTTTGGTGGAAGTGTAGATCTAGGTCTCTTCCTTCAAACCCTAGCACATCAACAAGTTTGAGTGGCTAGAGAGAGAGATCGGGCAAGAGAGCTTGAGAGCATTAATGGTGGAGTGAGAGAGGTAAGAGATGGGGCGTGGTAGGTGGAGGAACCACCTTATATAGCAACCCACTAAAATCCAACCGTTACTGTGTTTTCAGTACTGCAGCGGTACAACCGCTCCTTGTCCCGGTACAACCGGGACTCACGATGCAACTGCAGAACCCTACCAGGCGGTACAACCGGGCCATCGGGCGGTAGTACCAGTCATTAGCAAATAACCGGACCAACCGCCCAGCTACCGCCCAACTACCGCACCTAAGCAGAACAGAGTCACCCTTGAGGGCGGTAGTTGGGCGGTGCAGGGCCGGTGCAACCGCCTGATCTTGATCGCTTTGAGCGGCTAAGGAACGAGTGGAAGAACCGCTCGAACCTCCGGTTGTACCAGTTTAAAAGGATCAACCGGACCAACTGGGCCACCACCGCCCAGCCACCGCATCAGGACAGAACCCTGACCGGTACATGGGCGGTACATGGCCGGAACAACCGCTGCTGGACTATGCAGAGTCAGATGGCGGTACCACCGCCCGGAGGCAGTGGTACCACCGCTCGACAGCAACAGAGTAGCGTCAAGGTCCAGCGGTAAAACCGCTCGGACGAGCGGTACAACCGCTGGGAACACACAACAAGGATTTAGAAGAGGAGGGAGGCACTCTCTCGACTAGAAAAGGAGGAAAGGATAAGAACGAGAAAGGACTCCCCTATTCTATCCACAGAGGATTCCCTCTAGAGTGTACGGGATCCCTACGACCAAGGATAAAAGCGTAGAGGATCCCTTCTTCAAATGATTCCTTCGAGAGAGAACCACTAACCGATGAAAGCCTAATCATTGAGAACCTGAAATAATTAGCACAGGATTAGACCAACAAATGGTTGTCATCATCATCCAAAACATAAGATAGGGAAATGCCCTTACAGATGATATGAGTAGTACAAGAGTAGATCTACCACGAGATCGTAGAGGCTAAACCCTAGAAGCTAGCCTATGATGATTATGATTGTAATTGTGATCTGTCTTCTAAGGACCAACCTCTCCGGTTTATATAGACAACAAAGAGGGCTAGGGTTTACACGGAGTCGGTTACAAGGAAGGAAATATATTATCCGGATCACCAAGCTTGTCTTCCACGCAAAGGAGAGTCCCATCCAAACACGGGATGGAGTCTTGAGTCTTGTATCTTCATGCTCCAATAGTCCGGACGATGTATACAGTCCGGCTGTCCGGATACCCCCTAATCCAGGACTCCCTATGTGTCCTAAATTATCCGACAGGGAAAACCTAACTCTCGGTTATCCAACTTAATGCCCGACGGTTCATTGTAATATATGACGGTTTTGGCTATATCCACGGGGATTACATGTAATGCCCGACAGTGAAATTTAATTGTCGAAGGCTAAAATGAAACTCTCGGCTATAAGTGGAAATGAGCGACGGTACACACGTCAGTTTCAGCTATTAGATCAAATACCTGATGGGGTGTAGCAATAACCGACGGTTGAGTTTAACCCTCGGTGATATCTTTCAATAGACGACGACGATAAACGTGTGGAACAATCGATAGTTCTATTCCAGAAAAATTCAATAAAAGTAAGCTTTCAATTTAGTTCTAGGATGTTGCAAGTGCATGATATGTTATTTTTCATTAATAGGATGGCAAAAAAGTTGGTCCAAAAAATGCAAATATGATGGTTTAATAAAATGGCATGTTTGAAAGAATGTGCACTTACACAAAGTATCACAAGGGAAAGAGGCCCAATCCCTTATCTGATCTAAGGTTGTCGACGAATGGATTAAGGGAGATGCTCAACATAGTCTTGTATATATAGTTCTAGGTTGGGTAATTACCTTGTGGCACATGGCGTTCTGGCTAAGTGGAGTGTGTTATCGTCGTGTCCGAGCGGTGGCTGGTGGCTCACGATGTGGGGGGTGGGGGTGGGGAATGGAATTCTAGATAGGGATAGAGTTCATCCATGGTTGCTTTGGAGTGGCTCGGCATCTGTTGCGGCGATTAGTTTAACAATCTTATTCAAGTCACGCAACGAAGCAAAGTTTTGAAGATCGTGGGCAATTTTAGCTTATCTAAATTACCTGAACCATTATATCATGCATAGTTACTATTTTGTTTTGCATTGTACCCTCCCTAGATGGATCACTGGGGTTAATGTAATTCCTTTGGAACTCATTAGGCTTGTACTAGTTCTTTCTTAGATTTGCAAAATATAATATATGTTTTTGGGTCATGTATGGTCATGTAATCTTGAGACCTATTTGATATGACAATATTCTGAAACACAGTTTGGTGTACCACACACTGGCCTATGGAGTAGAAAAGATCTCGGGGTTACTATGCCTTATAATGTACTCCCTCCGCCCGAAAATACTTGTCATCAAAATGGATAAAAAGAGATGTATCTAGAACTAAAATACATCTAGATACATCCCCTTTTATCCATTTTGATGACAAGTATTTCCGGACGAAGGGAGTAGCAAACATCCTGGGTACACAATATGTGTACGATGAGCCTTTGTAAATTGGCAGTGCTTGCCAACCTCTCAACTAAAGGAATCCCCAAAGGGTTATATGCACCGTTGGTAATCATACTAATTGACGGTTGGGCTCTACTCTTAGTTATAATTAACCCTGACAGGTCAACCATACAGTTGACTATTAACAAAACCGACGGGAATTAGTTACCGTCGGAAGAATAATATTTGACGGGGCACCGTCAGCTATATGAGTCGGCAAGCTAGTGCGAGCCAACCATGGACAAAACATATCCGACGGCTCACCGTCGTCTTAATACCGTGGGCAAAGATATTAGCTAAGAGTACCGTCGGCTATTAATGTAATGGCCGATGAAGCATAGCCGACGGGGGACGGCCGACGGTGAACCATCAGTTATAAGTGTATCTGACGGTGAACTTACATATCCGACAGTAATTGGACTCTTGGCTAAAACGGGATATCTAGTAGTGATCATGTTTTATGATACGGAGCCGCCGCCACCTTCCATTCTTCATCGGAGGGTGATCTGGAGTCCGTTCGGGGCTCCGGAGAGGGGAGTTTGATGTTGTCGTCATCATCAACCTTCCCCCATCACCAATTTCATGATGCTCACCATCGGGAGTGAGTAGTTCCTTCGTAGGCTTGTTGGACGGTGATGGGTTGGATGAGATTTGACATGTAATCGAGTCAGTTTTGTCACGGCTTGATCCCTAGTATCCACTATGTTATGAGATTGATGTTGTTATGACTTTGTTATGCTTAATGCTTGTCACTAGGGCCCGAGTGCCATGATTTCAGATCTGAACCCTTTATGTTTTCGCGAATATATTTGTGTTCTTGATCCTATCTTGCAAGTTATACGCACCTATTACGTGTTATGATCTGCATACCCCAAGGTGACAATAATTGGGATTCTTTCCGGTGGTTATCGTAGTTTGAGGAGTTCATGTATTCACTATGTGCTAATTCTTTGTTTCGGTTCTCTATTAAAAGGAGGCCTTAATATCCCTTAGTTTCCTTATGGACCCTGCTGCCACGGGAGGGTAGGACAAAATATGTCATGCAAGTTCTTATCGCAAGCACGTATGACTATATATGGAATACATGCCTACATTACATTGATGGATTGGAGCTAGTTCTATGTCGCCCTAGGTCATGACTATTACATGATGAATGTCATCCAACATAATTATCCATCACCTATCCAATGCCTACGAGCTTTTCACATATTGATCTTTGCTAAGTTACTACTGTTGCTGTTGTTGTTGTTTCAATCACGATAAAACTGCTACTGTTACTGTTACTATTACTGTTGCTATCGTTACCACTGCTATCAAATTATCATACTACTGTTCTACTGATCACTCTGCTACAGATATTTAGATCTCCAGGTGTTTAATTGGCAACTCAACTGCTAATACTTGCAAATATTCTTTGGCTCCCCTTGTGTCGAATCAATAAATTTCGGTTGAATACTCTACCACTACAAAAAAATACACTTTCGTGATGATACGTGTTTGTCACAGTAGGTCGCGTTTTTTGTCATGCATGTACATCCATGACGATTTTATGACAAAATCAAGATAGTCACACCTGTGCTGTAGTAGAAGTGTTCCATGACATTACCAAAATTATCATCACGGAAGTGTCTGCTTCCATGACGATAAATCGCGCGTCACAGAAGTGCTTTCGTCAAGGGTGACTGACATGTGGCATCCACCGTAACGGAACGCCATTAAGCTATCGGGTCCGGTTTTGGATCCGATAACCCGTTAACAGCCTGGACCAATGGGGATTTTCCACGTGTAAAATCACCATTGGCTGGAGGAAACACGTGTCAGCTCTGCGTTGGCACAGGTGTCACTCATCCAATGGGCGAGACGCGCCTAGGATATGTTGACACATGGACCGACCCATAAAGTTTAAATGGGCCAGCCCAACTAAAGGCCCACAAGATTTTGCGGACCATAATGTGCCGGCCCAACTAAAGGCCCACGAGATTTTGCGGACCATAATGGGCTGGCCCAGATAAAGGCCCACAAGATTTTGTGGGCCATAACGGGCCGGCCCAGGTAAAGGCCCATAAGATTTTTGTGTGCCATAATGGGCCGGCCCAGGTAAAGGCCCACAAGATTCTTGCGGATCATAATGGGCCAGCCCATCTAAAGGCCCACGAGATTTCGCCGACATTAATGGGCTAACCCAGCTGTAGGCGCACAAAATTTTGAGGACCCTAGTGGGCCGGCCCATTAACTGGCTACCATGTTTTGGGCCAAATGCCGGCCCATATTTGATCCGGTCCATTAATGTCCTGCCACATTTCGGGCCTAATAATGGCACATATGAGATTCGTCCCGCTAAAAGCCTATCACGTTCTGGGCCAAATTACGGCCCAGATCAGGTCCGACCCTTTAAGAGGCTTTGGGCTAAATTATGGCCCATATCAGATTCGGCCCGTCAACTGGATGCTATGCTTTTGGGCCCACTTGCTAAAGGCCCATTTAGTAATTCGGCCTGATATTAGTTTCGGCCTATTAAGGGCCCGTTTAACATTTCGCTCTATATTAATTTCGGCCTGTTAAAAGCCCATCATATAGTTGGGCCTAACTACGACCCGGTTTGCATCCGGCCTGCTCGCAGACGATATCTGATTGGGCCAAACAAGGACCAAGACAATTTTGGCCTGTTAAAAGCCCGTGATTTGATTCGCACAATCATGGGCCGGGGTCCATTTCGGGCTGCTGTCGGCCCGTGAGCTGTTCGGCACGTTTCAGGCCCAACCTACTTCTCAGCCTCCTAAAAGCCCGTTGAGTTTTCTTGTGAAAAGAGGGTCGGGGGTTAGTCGGCCTATTAAAGGCCCGAATCTACTAGTGGGCCAGTTTACTTTTGGCCTTTTAACGGACCAAGATGACGGGGCCCATGATGCGGATCATACATCGTGATTGCATGACGGCCCGATTATGTACCGTAATTTTACGGTTGCCGGTTTACTGCGAAGACAAGATATATATACAGTAAAATAACTGCAGCATCGTGAATAAGAAAAAACCTACACTATACAATAAAGAAATTACGACATATTACATCCACTGGGCATCAAAGTTTGCCACTATGATAATAAAGCACAAGCAGACAGCAGATTACATACACTGGGCATCAAAGATCACCACCAGTGCAAATAAACACGTCGACAAAATAATATAAAAAACCGACAACACTTCAATAGAGTTCAAGAAAGGTTAGCCCTGCTGGGGAGCTGTAGCGCAAGCAGCTGAGCAAGCTGATGAGACTGCGCTTGTTCAACACTTATATCTTCCTCACTCTGAAAGATAAACAAGCAGACAGATGACAGGTTTTGCACATAAAAGTATCAGTGCTGACAATTCATCACATTTCTTTACTGACGAATAAAGTGACATAGTTTAAAATTGCATTAACACAATATGGTATTGTTCAGGTCAAGACATGGCAGGAAATGACATTGTGAAGGAGTTGGCAGCTTCACGACACCACTGGATTACATATCAAGAACTCATAAGTATCAATGGTTAGTGTGCTGTCAATTTATCCCATTTCAGATTGACAAATAAAGAGACGGTTTAAATAATAGTAGAATGATATGACATTGTTCATAGTTAAGACATTGCAGAATATGACATTGTGTTGTAGTGGGTAGGTTCACCACACCACTGGATTACGGATGAAGAACAGAAGCATACATGTAGTGCAAAAGAAGATCACTTGTTTTGTATAGTTTAATTTACATGGTATGAAGAAGGAACTTGGTTGTACAACTGAAAACTTAAATTGAGAAGGACAAACTTTTGTTTATGAACTACATAATAAACTTTAAACATGCAATTTGATGCAAACACCAAAAATAAACAGCTGTTGCAGTCATGCCTAACCAAATATACACAACAAAGTTTGAAGGCTTGAGAAGGACAAACTTACATTATTGGTGAAGACAGGCTCTATAAAGCCCTTGTCCATGCTAATGGGGGGGCAATTCAAGAAGTTTACCACAGAATCTTCTCCACAAGCATTGCCTTTATTCTACATTTTGTTAAGAGTAAATATAGATGTGATAATATAAGAAAAATGGAGAATATTTAAGATAAGATGAAGAGTGATGTTACATAACCAATTAGCTATAAATGTAAGTGCAACGATATAGGCAAAAGGTACAGCCAAGAGCAATGCACAGCTAAACTTCTTCAGTACCATCGGTGTTATCCAACCTTATGGTAAGAGTAAATATAGATATGATGTATAGAAAATGGAGGGCAAAGGAAAATAAGCTGCAGAGTGATGGTACATGAACAACCACCTGTCAATATAAGTACACTGATAAAGGACAGCATGTACTTACAAGAACAATGCAGAGCTAAAAAAAATCATTAGCATTGGATATATTCTACACTAATGTAACCATTCATACAGATCAGATAATTTGGAGCGAACAATTGATAAGCAAGCTATCATGCATACTGATATCACATAATGAACCAGGTATGTATGCAAGTATAGTGATACAGGACAACAGGTACTAACAAGAGCAAAGCAGCGGGCAGCATATTTGCGATATCCTGTCATTCTTTTCAAACCAGAATTCTTCTTCGAGCAGATTTCCTGCAAAAAGATCCGTAAGGCACATGCGGAAAAGTAGAAGTTCAAATTGTCATGTGATTTCATAGACAGTACCTCATCCTGGGAACGAGACTAGTGCATAACAAGGTTTTTCCATTCAATGTCTTCTAAATTTAGCACAAGAGACTTCACCGGAAATTCGTTTATAGACTTGCCATCAAAGTGTGATTTCCTCAGGTAACACCGATACTGCTACAATGCTTCCTTGAAAAGCACAAGCAAGCTTTGCTCGTCATGACTATCCAGATTGACCCTCGCCTAGTTACAACAATGTAATGTAAATCATTGATGTGTTCAATTAGCAGAAAATAGGAAAATAGTAACCATGAATAATAGCACTTACACGTAAGTTGGATAGGAAGATGTGAAAATGGTGTTTGTCTTCACTATAATCTTCCCATGATGGGAATATATGCACTTCGTCCCTAACAACATTGAAAGCATTGTCTTTTAAACTGGGAATAAATGGAATGGGGTTCTAATCTGCAGGAATTGGCCGTCTGTGCAGTTGGGATAGGTCTTCGGCCAGTGGACTTGCTGTACTTTTTGCTGGAGTGGGATTTTTCTGCGGTACGGCTGGTGCTATGGCAAATGAAATTGGTATACCTTTTGCTGGAGTGCAGGTCCTGTGTGGTGGGGCTAGTGGTGTGGCCAGTGAAGTATGGGTATAGTCTGCTGGAGTCGGTCCTACGTTTTGTGTCATTGGTTGTACATCCAATATAAGTGGGGTGCTGTCTGATTTCTTTGGCACCACCATGTTTTTCAAGGACTTTGCTGGTGCTCCTTCAGGTTCGGCAATCACCCTCTTCCTTTTTGATGTCTGATGTACAAGAACAAAATTTGAGTGAAAAAACATGGTATGATGACAGATGGAATATGTATTGATAATGGATGGGCATGGCATCCCGACATATATAATGAGTAAACTAAGCAGATGGCGGTGCAATAAAGTAGAAGAAATGCAAGACAACATATGCAAGATACACGCAATCAATAAAACCTTGCCAAATTAGAACAGGCACCTTGATGGGTGAACAGGACATGCCATCTGCCTTTGACTCCTCGAGGTTAGAATAGTCATTAGGATCATATTCTGAACAAGAATCAACAGGTGGGCAGTGTATGAGTTTCATTGCATCCAGAATGGCACTCAATGCCTTGGTGCCAATTTTGTAAGTCATTGCAATGTTTAGCTTCAAGAGTGGATTGCTGCTAGTGCGACACAAAGTAGCTACACAGATCATAGTGTAGATATAATGGGAAAACTGTAAGCATCAGAGTAAAATCAGCAAAGTGGAACTTGCTGGAATATATGTGCTAGTACTGCCGGTACGGCTAGAAAGGCTTCGGATACTAGTTCTCTTCAACTAAAGGTGCGGTACTATTAATATCAGTGTAACTCTCAAAGGCGACACAGCTCCCCACATTTCCTTGCTATTCTTATAGGATTCAAGTGGGCAGGTCACTACAAATCCTATTCCTATGTTTACAAAATCCTACGAATCAAAGAGCCTCAAGGTGTCCATCACAACCGACCGTATAGACCTCTACACTGCAAATGTCCCTGCTCATCTTCAGTACAAGGAACATACTCTACTACTATCATACTCCCTCCGATCCAAAATATAAGTCTTGGTAGAGATTTCCACTATGGATCACATACAGATGTATCCAGATACATTTTAGAGTGTAGATTCACTCATTTTGCTCCATATGTAGTCCATGGTGGAATCTATACAAAGGCTTGTATTTAGGAACGGAGAGAGTACATATTAAAAAAGAACGGAAGAGGAACATGGTAAATAAGAGCAAGCGGATTTTGGATAATATAATGTTGGTTGCGCAGTGCCCACACATGATGAACCAGAGCGCATTAAGAATGCAACTCCCTACTATCTCTCGACCATTTCAGGCGGTTGGATGAAGATCATACGTCTCCTAACCCTTCTTCTTCCTTGTCTCTGATTCTTCCCATACAGAACACCGCACGGGCCGCCGGCCGGACCACCGGCCCCAACCGCATGTGTTCCTTTGCCACCCCCGCCCCCACCCCCGCCCCCACCCGCGTCGAGTTTTCTTCGTTCGGCGAGGCCCCACAACCACCCGAACCCCTTCGTTCGCACCGGCGAACTCCGGCGAGCTCTGAAAAATCGATTGACCCAATTTTGAAATTTATTCTACTATGATTTAACTAGTGTGGAATATAAAAGGGGAAAACCATAAGCATTGGGAGTATAGTGTTGAGCGTGCCATGGCGGATCTGAAGGTGCAAACCAGACAAAGGCAACTTCACAACCAAGACAAGAAATCAGAGTAAAGCAGTGGCGATCTATTTTCTTGCTGCGATAGATAAGTTGAGCAGATACAAAAGAGTACCACCTCTGGTGCGGCGCTGTGTATGCATCTGCTGAGAATTTGACGGTGCTACGGTAGCGATGGCTATTAGCGGCATGGAAGCAGATCTAGGAGGGTAGACGGTGGCGGCAGGGCGCGGTGGACGAGACGGTCGTAGGAGCGGCGCCAGCAAGGTGGACGACGATGGGGATGAAGCGAGAGGACGGGATGCAAGGATCCCGGTCCGAAGCCGTGGATGAGAGAGGTCAATCTCTTGTAATGGACGGTGGCGTCGGGGTATCAGCTCCGGCATGGTGGAGGAGGACAGCGGTGGATGGGGTGGCGGACTGAGGAGGCTGGGGTGGAGAGGGTGTTTTGGCGCTCACGGAGTATGAATGGGGAAAAGGGAGGTAGAGAGGAAGGGGGGAACCATGTATTCAGGGCGCGCTTGTCTCAAATGCGAGGAAATTTACAAACTTAGCCCCCGTTTCAAATTTCCTACATCACAGCAATATTAGTCGGTTGGGATAGGACGGTAATCTCGCATACACCAAATATTTGCCGACGAGAGTTTGTTTTTGGCGCCCACCGTGTATGAATATGAATCGGGGAGGGAGTCGATTTCGGCCGATGACACACTGTGTTTTGGCGCCCACCGTGTATAAATCTGGGTGAGAGGCGGTTACATCACGTTTGGATGAAATTACAAACCTACCCCTATCGAAACCTATAGAAATCCAGCAGATAGGCTTTGTGTGGCAGGGACAGGCAGTAGTAATTTCCATCTCGTAGATTTTGGTTTCAGGCGGTCACTGCGACTTTCCCCGCTTCGTTCAAATTTTGCAGAGTGCACGTTTACCGTGCCAACTTAATTCGAATCCCATTTGTATTCTATTTTTTTTCAGGCGGGATCCATTTTCAATTGGAATTAAATTCTATATACATCATTTTTTGTATATACTTTCAAAAGCACAACAAAGAATTCTGCTCCTTTATATGTATAATATGATTTACAAATACAATGATCTCGAAATCTTAAGGTTGAATTCAAAAAAAACTTAACCAAATTATGTTCTACTAAAATGTATGGATCAGTAATATCTACATATTAAATAACATAGATGCGCATGAATTCATATGAGTATGCATGTTTGATAGATCAATTTTGGTTCAAGTATGGATTACATGTATCATCATCTCGAATTCAAATATTTGAATCCCTTTTATGTTCACTCCTTTCACGCCCATCTCTCTCGCATGCATGATCCTTCATGTAGCTATCACTCTCTTTTCTCCAGCTCACCCGCACGCTCACTTCATGTTTCTCCTGTCCTCGCAAACATGGTCTCTCAATGTCTCCCTTGAGAAGTGTCACACTCTCCCTATCATTATACATTACACGGTTTTCATTATCTCTCACGTCTCTACTGTTCTCTGGTATCACTCGGTACCTAAGCTTTCTTTTTCACCGCCACACACACAGTCTCCACTCGTTTTTCACTTTGTCTTTCTCTCTATGGGATTCTCTCACACACCCTATATGTCTCTAGATATGACTCATACCACTAAAATTAATCTCTCTCTCTCTCCTGTAGACACAACATTTGTTGCAGTCTCCTTTTCGTCTCCATCCCAGACTGACATTATTCATTTGTTTACCGATCAGACACCCCCCCTCTATCTCTCACAGACACACACACACAACTCCTGCTTCCACTCCCCTTCTCGACTACCGTCTCTCTCTCTCACACAAAACTCTCGCTTTCGCACCCCGGCTCGTATTTCTCTCACAAACATTTATCGACTAGCCTCTAGATAGGTTTATACACCCGCACACTCGTGCTTCCACTATCGCATACATGTCTCTCTCCCGCTCCTTGTATCTATGTAGATTTTTCTTCCCTTCTTGAGACACGCCCTCTCGATTGTGCACACACACACTATCGCCTCATTTGAAGCTGATAACTATCGCACACACACTCTTTGTGTCTTTGTCACACAACTCCGTCCTCCTCCACTCTCCCTCTCTCTCACACACACATGGGCTTTTTGCAGCAACTAGCAAGATGCCCATGCGTTGCACGGAACATCAAGATGCATTTGTATGAGTAGTTTATCTTGTGGGGGAAAAGGATGAACGAGGGAAGGCCTTATTTGCAAATGTGGAGAGGGGTGTGGGTATCTTTTTGCAAAATCGCCATAGTTTCCTTCCTATCCGTCAGATATAGATCGGACGGCCTATATTGCAGGATGGCAGGCACATGATCATCACCGACAATGCTTTTTATAAGAGTAGGGATAAAAACAGAGTTGGTGATGATGGTGGGCCTGCCATCCTGCAATGTAGGTCGTCCGATTTATATCTGACGGATAGGAAGGAAAGTATGACAATTTACCCGCACTCCTCACCACATTTGCAGATAAGGCCTTCCCTCATTCATCCTTTTCGCCCACAAGACCTTGATGTTCCGTGCAACGCACGGGCATCTTGCTAGTAAGAGTAGAAATTAGACATATAGCACTTCTTGAATCTTGAAACCAACAACATTCCTCCCTTATCTCATCAAAACCGCCAAAGGAATATATTTTGAGTGAAACACAACATATTTTTAGTGATATACGTATTTCAAAACTAGACTTTTTTTCTATCAAATCAGTGAATATGTATTAATCTACTTTGATCGTGTGGCAACACATTGGCACATTGCTAGTAGTTATTATAATTTTTTGGACAGCAGACAAACGGTGGAGTACATATACGAAGAGAAGAGGCGCACGCATGCAGTCGGTCTCTCGTTGTCTCGCACACATGAGTGTTACATAAAGGCGACGTTAACAAATAAACCCTAAAACCCTAGGTGCACGATTGCTGCATTCGCGGGTACCGGGTACGTGGTGGAGCACCTTTGTAGGAATAGTCATCTCACGTGATAATTTGATCCGTAGGAGTTGATGGTCGGGACCACAGGTGAACGACTTGGAGGCGGTGGCTCGCCAGTTGCCATAGATCGAGTAGCCACGTTTAAAATATCATTTTTTAGCGGGGTTAAGAGTTCCGATTTTCAATGGCGCGTTATAAGTACTAAGTAGTTTTTAGAACTATTGGTATGGAGCGAAAACGGAATTCATAGTACTACGTACCTCCTTGGCGTATGGTTGTGGGTTTATGTTGTGAGATGTTGAACCTAGTAGTTCTAGGGCAAATACTATGGTTTAGATTTAGATGCTGGTTTTCAGTTGTTAGAATAAATCCGAGGCAATACCGTCGATCATCCGAGGACCAAGCAATCACACGAGCACGACACCGAGATTTGTTAACGAGGTTCACCGATATGGCTACATCCCCGGGGCCTGACTACGGGCGCTCCTCCCCGTGACACCGTCACAATACCGCACACCGGCCACCCGGGCGCCGGCACATGCCGCCGGCTCCCCCTTGCGCGCCTGTGCTATTATGTTGGCATAGGTTACATCGTGTGTCTACCCCCGCTATACAAGAGAGGCCTAGGATACAAGTGTCCTACTTGGACATGACTCCATATCCTGTAAACACAATACAACTACAAGTCCAACTGTAACCTACCTTGTACACAATATTCGACACAACTCCAACAAACTCCACCTTGGCGAATATTCTCCACCACCTTGAGTTCGTCAATGCATCATACTTCCATGTACATTGGACTTGAGCTTATCCCATGAGTACCGCTGCTACTCCAAAGACTCCATGTGACTCCACCTGCAACTTGTAGTCCCTCCTTTTCTTGACCACCGTCAACACTCGAGCAAAATTAAGTTCCTTGTTACTCTAGCTTGTGCTCCCAACTTTCAGAGTATCCGTCCAACGCCATCACACACCGATCACTGACCTGCGTGAAAGTGAACAACTCACATATTGGGTGTCACACATAAGAGTTACCTGAACTCAACATCACTGCTCCTTTCTTGACCGCATGTCTGAAACATGAAAGAATTTCACCGTTGCTTGTAGTCATCCCGAGTCAAATTCACAGTTGTCTCACCACATGTATGACCACCAGAGCCCTGGCCCGTCTCCATGTCCCGTGCATACCGTACGCCTCGCTGCTATTACCGCGTCGAGCCTCCGCTTTCCTGGTCGAGTCTCAAGGGTCGCAAAACCACACCACTCAACCCCCACTGCAGAGTACCATCGATCATCACCGACCGATGACGAGTTTCACGCTTCCATCAGACCACTGGGCTCCAGTCCGAATTGCATGTCACTCACTTTCCCCCCCCTGCTGAATAGGCTTCGACCCCGTCGACTTACGCCGTAGCCCCTCAATCCAGCTCCACCTTCAACATGACTCCATGGTAGATGATCAGTCCACCCCTGCACCTCATCGACTTCAAGCTTCGTGTATACACCACCTTGAATCAATCCCGCGCCATAGTCTTGTCGAAGCCACACAAGCCCTCGGGGCCTGCGCCACGTGTTTCCACGCCCAGAAGTCGGTCACCATCGGCATCACGCTCCTATGTCGTCGTCGCCGATCCCATCACCGTCTTCTGTATCAACTGACTTGCGTCGATCCGTTAGACTATCTAGTCCGACCCAGCCGAACTTGTCCGTCTGCATGGCACGCTCGAGGCTCCCCAATCGTCTTCCAAGAATTTTAATCCATCACATGATAATTCCATCTTAGCTGAATTGACTTCCCGCAACGCCCTCAAGCATCCCTGTTGTGCCAACAAATCTTTCACCATTGTCTGCCATAACCCAAGGTTTCCTGTTCCGTGAACTTCTCCACCTCAAACCCGATGCCCGATGGCGTCATGATTCTTTGTACAACTGCCCTTGTGAAAAAATAACCGAGCTTCCAACACGTGCTCAAGTACACAAGATGCACCAGTAGCAAATTCGTACCAAAAATCTTTCCTATACTCACGTGTATTAGCTCCCAGGCAAAACTTCCAATGCTAATAATTGCTTTGTCAATGTCTCTTGCTTTCGAATGGAGAACACACTGATGGATTTTCCTCTTCGCTTGATCTGTATCGCTTACTGATTTGCCTGTCGCCGTGTCAACAAGAGGACTCGGTCCACTTTTGGTCCAAAACAAATCCCGTAGATGCCCTTGTACACGGCCCTGGTCTAATCGCCTTGCATACGGACACGTACACCTGAGCTCACCGGCTGCCGTTCGACCCGTGCAGCTTCTCCACCTGGGCCGCAGCCCACGCACTTCCCTTGCGCTTTCACAGCCAGCGCTCCGAACCG
The DNA here is from genome assembly GCF_002162155.2 of Triticum dicoccoides. Classification (NCBI taxonomy): domain Eukaryota; kingdom Viridiplantae; phylum Streptophyta; class Magnoliopsida; order Poales; family Poaceae; genus Triticum; species Triticum dicoccoides. Next base: position 396,201,055 of record NC_041387.1, on the reverse strand, counting down.
ATGTGCTGTCTGCCAGTCCGCGCGCGTTACGCCACCGTCGTCGATTGCATCTCGCCGAGTCCACGCCTGTATCGATTAAACCGATCTCACCAAGAACTCCTTGATCACCGAATCGACCAAACAACTGCAACTCGCCGCCGCCAAGACATCCAACCACGTTACTGCTTCTTCATCCTCTAGACCAACGATCCGCAGCCTCCGAATGACCTAACTCATGATACCACTTGTTAGAATAAATTCGAGGCAATACCATCGATCATCAGAGGACCAAGCAATCACACGAGCACGACACCGAGATTTGTTAACGAGGTTCACCGATATGGCTACATCCCCGGGGCCTGACTACGGGCGCTCCTCCCCGTGACACCGTCACAATACCGCACACCGGCCACCCGGGCGCCGGCACATGCCGCCGGCTCCCCCTTGCGCGCCTGTGCTATTATGTTGGCATAGGTTACATCGTGTGTCTACCCCCGCTATATAAGAGAGGCCTAGGATACAAGTGTCCTACTTGGACATGACTCCATATCCTGTAAACACAATACAACTACAAGTCCAACTGTAACCTACCTTGTACACAATACTCGACACAACTCCAACATCAGTAATGAAAATTGAAAGGGGAAACCCTTCTTTGATTAAAAAAACTACTACCTCCATTCTAGTTTACTAGTCCCCATAGTATTTTGGGTCAAAGTTTGTCCACAAATTTTACTTGTAAAATGTGAATGGAAAACGAGATTTTGTTATACCCAAACAAAAAAGGTCTGGAGGGAGTGATTGCTCTGACACGGACACGACCTCTCATAGCGCGGGCATTGAACCAGCGCGCCGGCCAAGAGGGCCCCACTCGCTGCAGGCCCTGCTAAGCACGCCTCCTCGCCGCGTGCAACCAGCTTCAGACTGCCCCACCCGCCTTCATTGAATCTGCGCGTGTGCCGGCAACACGTACTTCCGCGAGCCGTCCGGCATTTTAGAACACAAAAAATGGCTAAAATATAATTAATTTACGCATGGTCTTGACTTGTTGTGCTCGCACTGGTAGCAGGAACTAGTAGAGGTTTTTCTTTATTTGTAACTCTCCTCACATTTTTTTGGCTTTGAAGTGAATCATGGTTGTGGACATTATGTATGAATGTGCATATATCTGTGAAATATGAGTTTGATGTGGAAGTTGAACTTGGTATGTTGGGCTTGCGCATGAACTATACCATGTCCAATGCTTCATTTGTTATTGTTTGGAAAGTAATTGCTGTTATTACATGACCCGAGAAAAAATATTTTGTGCCACATCAGTAGATGCACGGACATCACAACAGGCATGTTGACTGGATAAACATTTGAACCTAGCTATTATGAAGGAAATTTTGTATTGACAACAGTTTTAGATAGGAGGAGACGCCTAGCCTACTCTGCCTCTGCTAGCTTATTTCTGGCTTCTTCCATCTCTTCTTTGGCTTGGGTGAAGAGAGCATCTGATTGCTCTTTTTTGCTTCTTCAGGAACTCAGCTACATTCTCAAGGGCTGCTGCACGCTTTCTTTCAGCCTTTACTAGAGCCACGAGGACACGAACAACTGATGACTCCACCTGGCTTGTGTGTAATCCAGCATCATCTGGGAATTTGCACCTTGTGTCTAATCCAGCATCATTAGGGAACTGACACCTTGTGTGTAATCCAGCCTCATTTTGGAAACATGATCTCGAGGTTGACCATACTTCCCTCCTTGCAGGAACTGCATCCTGACATGAAGTTACTTCTTTTTTAGATCAATACTCAAAGCAACCCAGATCCATTTAGTAGAAGCCAGATAAACAGAACTGGGAGAAGTGAATTCAAAAGGAATATATATATATAAACAGACTACAAGGTGACACTTCCTACATCAAGCTAAAAATGAAAGCATTAGGATGATTAAGACTCTTCTTATTACAGATCGAAGAACACCAGGCTTAAGATAAACAGAAACTACAACATATACACATCGAAGAACACGATGCTAAACGAAAGTAATTGAAAGGGTGTTACTTACCAAAGCTCGTTTTATAGGTTCGGTGCAGCTCCTCTTTAACTTGCCATGCTCCTTGAAGATGTCTCCAATATCCCGTGTTTGGTCTTCATTGCTACTCTGCATGTTAGCACTCGTGGTTTTAAAATCTCAACATGAAAATAAAAATATACTACTAGTAATAGTCGCGCATCTTGTGGGCAACATTAAAGCACTCGTCTGCCATCTTAGAGCATCTCCAACAGAATCGCAACGCGTGTCGCTTTAAAAAAGCGTTTATAGTGCTGAGATCGAGAAGTAGAGAGACTAGAGAGTAGAGGATAGTTCTCAGCATTGATAGATAAAAAAATAGATATTTCATCTACTCCTCGTCGTCCGACTCTTCCTCGGTGATGTCCTCCTCCGACGTCTGACTGTAGGCGTGAAGATAACGATCGTTGTCGGAGTCCTAGGGCGACGCTGCTCCTAGCCTCATGTTGAATTGAGCGTCTGATTTTCGCCTACGCTTGTCCTCGCAATAGGCGGCTCGCTCTGCCCTCCTCTTATCCCTCTCAGCCCTCCTTTGCGTGTAGAACTCGCGCTCGTTGATGATGTCCTACGGGAAGCGTTGGCGCCACAGCGCCATGGCTTCCTCGCCCATCTTAGTGATGCCGAGACGGTGCTCCCGCCTCCGGTTGTCGCGACGATCCTCGTCAATGCTAAGCCGCGACAGAGGTGCGAGCTCCTGCGCCCGCTCTCGCGTCGGCATGTTGGGGAAGTTCAATGTTCTATGAGTCCACCGGAGGTGCCACACCGCCGCGTCGTACGTGCGGGCGACCTCATTGGTGGTGTCGAAATTGCCAAGGCCGAGGCGCATCTCGCGGAACCGGATCTCAGCTGAGAAGCCGCCGGAGGGGCGCGCGCGGACGCCACGGTATCCCCAAGTTTCCCGGTGACGCGGCGACATGGTGGCGCGACGGCGGCGAGGCGAGAAAGAGCGGGAAGAGAGCGGTGGCGAGGCACATAGTAGGGAAAGAGTGGTGGCAAGGCACAGAGCGGTGGGAGGGTGTTGGATTTTATAAAGCACGCCGGACGCCGCGTGCCAAAACTAGCGCACGTCCGGCCGCTTTCCCCCCGCGCGCGTGATCCTTTACCGACGTCTCTGCTATCTCTACTCTCTTCTCTACTGTTATATTTATTTTATGTTTAATATTTATCTCTACTTCTCTACTGTCTACTTTTTTCTCTATACTTTTTTTCTTATAAAAACAGAGTTGATGATGATGGTTTGCCTGCCATCCTGCAATATAGGCCGTCCGATTTATATCTGACAGATAGGAAGGAAACAATGGGAATTTTGCAAAAAGATACCCATACCCCTCTCCAGATTTGCAAATAAGGCCTTCCCTCGTTCATCCTTTTCTCCCACAAGATAAACTACTCATACAAATGCATCTTGATGCGTGCAACACATGGGCATCTTGCTAGTTCTAAAAAACTTTCCATCATTTGCCACACTATTGGTTGCAGATGAAAAACCTACCCAAGCACACCGCGATACAGGAGTGACGCACAATTACAAGCTGATATTCTGTTGGACAATGGAGGCTATAACCAATTACTTTTACGTGATCAATAGCACCCAAGAAATTTGAAGGGTAGGTATGAATAAAATTGGAACTGCACATGTACTGCTAAGTGATTCAATACACACAGTACCAATCGAGGAGGAGAATGATGGTCGCGGCGGGCTCTGTGAGTCATGGTCGGCAACGGGAGTCAGTTCATTGTCCATGACGATGGTGCTTCTATGCTTGGCGTCGGCTTCCAGGAAGCAGATCCGAGACCGTGGAAGACGGTGCCGGGGAAGAGGCTTTGTGTACGACGACGATGGTAGACCGGCTCCAGTGCAGCGTACGAGGTCGTCGATGAGGCAGATGCGCTGCGGTGGACGAGTGCACTGATGTAGAAGGGTAGGAGCACGAAGGCTGCGGTGCCGTGGAGAAGTCTGTTTTGCGATGGGGATAGAAAATGGGGAGTATTCAGGTGTACTACTCTGGGTGCCGGGGTGGGGTTGGCTGGGTAGGGTGAACCTAAAGTTATGAAAATAGCTCATTACCAAGCGTCATCCGTAGGCCTGTTCCGAAGGCTATGATGGTAACTTCCCACTGCTTGAATCAGGGTCGCGGGAGATTTTCCCGCCGACCTCAAAATTTTGTGACACTGAACTCCCCGTGTGGCGTGTTGAGTGATTCGGCTAAGCAACTAGTGAGTAGTACTAGTAAACTCTGGATATTAGGTTTGACCAAAGTCAAACTTCCTAAAGTTTGACCAAGTTTATAGAAAAATATAAACATTTACCATAACAAATATGTATGATGTGAAAGTACATTCAATAATGAATCTAATGGTATTTATTTGTTATTGTATATGTTAATATTTTTTGTTATAAGCTTTCTGAGAGTTTACAAAACTTGACTTTGACCAATGCTAATACGCGGACTTAAATAAAAACAGAGGGAGTACACATTGTTTTCTTAGTTTGTAGTGAACTAATCATTTGTGGAAATTGTGAAATAAATATATTAGGCTATTGACTTCGAATATAATGGTCTATACAATTCAATAGTTACAATCATTGTCGAATCCCAAGATGTATACAAGGTCTATAGTACTTCACAACATGCTCAAACTCACATAATCCCAGTCAAATGAGAATCTAAATGCATTTCATAGTTATTACTTTGTAGGATGCAACAAAACCAACCATAACTCTACATCAGCCATTATAGAAGCAACATTTTGAACATATCCCAATGTGCGAATGAAACGTGCAGAGAGAGCTTGCGAAGATGGAGCAGATAGGGTGGGAAAGATTGTATGTACGTGGACGAGAGAGTAGGAGACAAACCTAACGAGACAGAGAGAGAGAGAGAGAGAGATAGAGAGAGAGAAAGAGAGAGGAAGAAGTTAGGTCTGTGAGAAAGATGGAGACATGTAATATACGTGAGATGCGTGTGCATCCGGATTCTGTATACGTGGAAGGAGAAGAGACAACATGTTTGATGAGAGAGCTGGAAAAACATGGACGAGAGGGGAAGGATCTCGTGGGTTGAGGGATTGATAATTTTGTGCGGGGGAGAGAGGGATTGGTAATTTTGTGCGAGAGAGAGAGGATGGGGGGGAGGAGTCAGTCAGCCGTCGTCACATCATCCTGCTTCCAAATGGCCCCGCATTCTCTAGCGCGGTGTGGTCGCCGTCTTTGATCTCCTCGATGCCCTCTTTGAAGATTGAGGTATTGTGCATGTTGGGGTGCAAAGAAGCACAAGCGAGAGTGGTTGCTGTATAACCTTGGATGGGGATGAATTGTGTGCTCGGGGGAGGGTGTGTGTGTGTTGTGCTGTGTGTGTGTCAGACATTGAGAGGAAACAAACCTAAGGAGAGAAATGGGTATTCACGAAGAGATTGTGCGGGCCTTGAGGTGGGCAGGGGCCGGGTGAGGGTGTCAAAATGTGCGCGTTGATGCACGTGTTACATGCGATCGTGCGAGGGGCGGACGAATCAAGAGAGATGGTTGTTGTGTTATGGTTGCTCCTCTCTCTATCTCTATCTCTCTCTCCTACACACACACACAAGTAAACTAGAAGACCGTTCTCTCATGTATACACAATGTATCGGCATCTGTCTATGTCTCACTCATGCATGATCATTTGCACATTCACACCTCTCTATGTCTGTATCACACGCACACCGTCTCCACATTGCCCTTCCGCCACAACACACATATGGACACATACACATGTTCTCTCTCAGTCACACACACAAAATCAGTATTAAAAATCCTAGGGCGCACCTAAACCGTCCAAATCCAAATAAACACGAACTGGAGCTAAATTCAAATATATGGAAATATTGTAGCGTCAAGAACTTTTCTAGGAAAAAAAGTTGAGTAATATTCGGGGATTGTTTTCACACACACAAAAAGGTTCGGTGTTTGTCCTTCGAGCACGACATGGTGACGCACCGTTCGATCGACCGCGCGGCCGCGGTTCGCGCGCTTGCACATGATTCCATATTGTGGCCGTGGTACTAACTAATAAAAGCGCTGCCTAAGTCTAATGTTTACATGTACTAGTATGGTTTTCTTTTAAGTTTGACCAACCCTATATAAAACTAAAGTAAGCTCCCATACGCGCACTCATAAATATGCCATCGCCGCCGTTGCGCATGCCGGCGCCCGCCTGCTCCAGCCAACAATTTCTCGCCCATCACCGCCGTGTCGCCGCCATCCCTGTGCCATGAAGCCGAAGGCTCACCCGCTCACGTCGTCTGTAGTCCCTCCTCGCGATGCCGCCACGCTGCCAAGCACGCGAGCAGCTAGAGGAGCCTCGTCTATGCACGCAACGTATGAAGAGGAAGACGAGCGCGTGCTCCAGCACGCCGGCGAGGAGGAACTAGCGTGTCATTGTTGTCTCCGCCCGCGCGGAGGAGGCACGCATGGTGGCTGTCGCGGCGGAAGCCGATCGCACGCGTGTCGAGCCCACAAACCGGGTGCGGACGCGGAATCTACCTTTGAGACCTTGAATAATGCCACGTGGATCCTGCAATCTGAAGGAGCAATTTGGGTCAGTCGACTCTTGTGAGCCGTTTGATGCAACATGGATGGCTAGAAGGGCTTCTTCCACCTCTTCTGTTGTCTTCTTCCTTCGCTCCGTCGAACTTCTTTCACAAATCGACTAGCCCAAATTATACTACTAGTATGAACGTATCAAGTACAGCAAGAACACAAAGATACGAGCAGTAGTACCAACTGCAAGAAGAACAGTAGTAAGACGTAGTACTAGTACTACTGTACGTACTAAAGAGTTCAAATAACGAGAAAGAACATAAACATAGTTCTGTTGGGGCCTCAGCACAACACACCCTTGGAAATAAACTAAGCAACAAGTTTGCTTGAAACTGCAGTAGAACCAGCATGAGCGACAACACTGCTACCTACTCGGAGTCCGAGTCCACGTCCTCGACTTCGTCCTCGTCCCTCTTCCTCTTCCTCTTCTCGACGCTTCTTTGCTTGAACCGGACACTGGGCTTTGCTTCTTCATCCAACCCTTGTAGATATTTAAACAAAGGTAGGCATCCATTGCCGCGTACAGGATGTGATCTTCATCTAATGTCTTCGACTCCCATGCATGATGATACTCGTGATGAGGTTTCTTCAGTTTAGCATACGAAGGATCAATCATGGCTGCTGCCAGGGTCAGCATTGAAGGCTGAGAGGAGGACACCAGGCTTGCCTCTTGGAGATCAAAGGGTTGGCCTACAACGAGACCTATCCGGCGCAGGACATCCCTGTCGTTCTTAAAGTCTATAGTAACGAATTTCACTCTTTTGTCCTTGAGGAAGTTCTTAAAATCCTGGCACTCAACATCAGCATGGCATATGTGGTAGACCAAGCAAACGTTATGTACGCAAACCTGGATCACGGTGGGCTTCTGATACGTCTCCAACGTATCTATAATTTTTGATTGTTCCATGCTATTATATTACCCGTTTTGGATGTTTATGGGCTTTACTTTACACTTTTATATCATTTTTTGGGACTAACCTACTAACCGGAGGCCCAACCCGAATTGCTGTTTTTTTGCCTATTTCAGTGTTTTGAAGAAAATGAATATCAAACAGAGTCCAAACGGAATGAAACCTTCGGGAGCGATTTTTTTGGAACAAACGTGATCCAGAGGACTTGGAGTGGAAGTCAAGAAACAAGCAAGGCGGCCACAAGGGTGCCAGGCGCCCCCCCTACATGTGGGCATGCCCCCCACCCTTGTGGGCCCCTCGAGCGTCCACCGACCTACTTCTTCCTCCTATATATACCCACGTACCCTGAAACCATCGGGGAGCACCACGAAAAACTATTTCCACCGCCGTAACCTTCTGTATCCGCGAGATCCCATCTTGGAGCCTTCGTCGGCGCTCCGTCGGAGGGGGAATCGACCATGGAGGGCCTCTACATCATCTCCAAGGCCCTTCCGATGAGTTGTGAGTAGTTTACCACAGACCTTCGGGTCCATAATTATTATCTAGATGGCTTCTTCTCTCTCTTTCAATCTCAATACAAAGTTCTCCTTGATCTTCTTGGAGATCTATTTGATGTAACTCTTTTTGCGGTGTGTTTGTCGAGATCCGATGAATTGTGAGTTTAAGCTCAAGTTTATCTATGAGAAATATTTGAATCTCCTTTGAATTATTTTATGTGTGATTAAGTTAGCTTTGCAAGTCTCTTCGAATTATTAGTTTGGTTTTGCCTACTAGATTGATCTTTCTTGCAATGGGAGAAGTGCTTAGCTTTGGGTTCAATCTTGCGGTGTCCTTTCCCAGTGACAGCAGGGCAGCAAGGCACGTATTGTATTGTTGCCATCGAGGATAAAAGGATGGGGTTTATATCATATTGCATGAGTTTATCCCTCTAGATCATGTCATCTTTCTTAATGCGTTACTCTGTTCTTTATGAACTTAATAATCTAGATGCATGTTGGACAGCGGTCGATGTGTGGAGTAATAGTAGTAGATGCAGGTAGGAGTCGGTCTACTTGTCATGGACGTGATGCCTATATACATGATCATGCCTAGATAATCTCATAATTATTCACTTTTCTATCAATTGCTCGACAGTAATTTGTTCACCCACCGTAATACTTATGCTATCTTGAGAGAAGCCACTAGTGAAACCTATGCCCCCCGGGTCTATCTCCTATCATATAAGCTTTCAATCTACTTTTATTTGCATCTTTACTTTTCTAATCTATATCATAAAATACCAAAAATATATTTATCTTATCATATTATCTCTACCAGATCTCACTTCCGCAAGTGGCCATGAAGGGATTGACAACCCCTTTATTGCGCTGGTTGCGAGTTCTTGTTTGTTTGTGTAGGTGCGTGGGACTTTTGAGGAGCCTCCTACTGGATTGATACATTCGTTCTCAAAACTGAGGGAAATACTTATGCTACTATTGCTGCATCACCCTTTCCTCTTCAAGGAAAACCAACACAAGCTCAAGACGTAGCAAGAAGGATTTCTGGCGCCGTTGCCAGGGAGGTCTTTGCTCAAGTCAAGACATACCAAGTACCCATCACAAACTCATCTCCCTCGCATTACATTATTTGCCATTTGCCTCTCGTTTTCCTCTCCCCCACTTCACCCTTGCCGTTTTATTCGCCCTTCTTCCGTTCTATCTTATTTTTGCATGTGCCTTCTATTTGCCTGCTAAAAATCTATTGATATGGATTCACTTAAAGTGTTCTACTTGGATCATCTTCTATCCTTATGCGCTCTGTCACGCCCAATATGCGACCCTATCCAAAAGGAACTCGAAGGTCCCACCAAGGATAGATCCGCATATTGAAACGCTTTTGCAAGGTGGATATCATTACATCAACATTACATAATAGATGGGGATACATACATAAGGCATACAATGCCACACGAATACAACATCATCATACATCAGAGCAACATCCGACTACGGATGAAACACAAACAGAAGCACAAACGACATCCACCCTGCTAGCCCAGGCTGCCGACCTAGAACCTATCCCCTGATCGAAGAAGCAGAAGAAGAAATCAACGCAAGCAAGCATCGCTCTCGCGTCATGATCATCGCATAACCTGTACCTGCAACTGTAGTTGTAGTAATCTGTGAGCCACGAGGACTCAGCAATCCCATTACCATGGGTATCAATACTAGCAAAGCTTAAAGGGAATGGAAGGGGTAAAGTGGTGAGGTTGCAGCAGTGACTAAGCATATATGGTGGCTAACATACGCAAATAAGAGCAAGAAGAGAGCAAGCGGAACGGTTGTGAAGCTAGCAATGATCAAGAGGTGATCCTGAACTCCTACTTACGTCAAACATAACCCAGAAACCGTGTTCACTTCCCGGACTCCGCCGAGAAGAGACCATCACGGCTACACACGTGGTTGATGCGTTTTAATTCGGATCTCGTGTCAAGTTATCTACAACCGGACATTAACAAATTCCCATCTGCCTATAACCGTAGGCACGGCTTTCGAAAGATTATACCCTGCAGGGGTGTCCCAACTTAGCCCATGATAAGCTCTCGCGATCAACGAAGGATATACCTTCTCCCAGGAAGACCCGATCAGACTCGGAATCCCGGTTTACAAGACATTTCGACAATGGTAAAACAAGACCAGCAAAGCCGCCTGAATGTGCCGACAAATCCTGATAGGAGCTGCACATATCTCGTTCTCAGGGCACACCGGATTGTCCAAACTTCCGGTAGGCCAGCCCAGAGTTGCCCCTGGTGGCTACCGGCGGCTGACAGGTTGGACCAACACTCACGACGAGCACTGGCCCAGGGGGGATAAAATAAAGATGACCCTTGAGAGCGCGACTCCCAAGGGAAAAAAGGGCTAGGTGAGGCAAATTTAAAACCAAGGTTGGGCCTTGCTGGAGGAGTTTTATTCAAAGCGAACTGTCAAGGGGGTCCCATAAATCACCCGACCGCATAAGGAACGCAAAATCCGGGAACATAACACCGGTATGACGGAAACTAGGGCGGCAAGAGTGGAACAGAGCACCAGGCATAAGGCCGAGTCTTCCACCCTTTACCAAGTATATAGATGCATTAAATAATATAAGAGATATTGTGATATCCCAATATAATCCTGTTCACCATGGAGCAATCTTCAACTTCACCTGCAACTAGCAATGCTATAAGAGGGGCTGAGCAAAAGCGGTAACATAGCCAAACAACGGTTTGCATAGGAAAGGTATCAAAGGTTAGAGGTTCATGGCAATTTGGGATGGCTTGATAAATAGGTGATAGGTAGCGCAGCATAGCGATAGAACGAAGCAACTAGCATAACAATGATAGTAGTGAGATCCAGGGTAGCGGTCATCTTGCCTGAAATCCCGCAAGGAAGAAGAACGAGTCCATGAAGAAGATGAAGCCACGAAGACGAACCAAGCGTAGACGAACGAATCCTCACGATCGCAACGAAACGAGAACTATCGAGAAGAAGCACACAACATTGTAAACACACCACATATATACAAGACCTGATGCTCAACCAAGTATGATGCATGAAAAAGCTACATGAAGCTACTCATGGCAAGAGATGATGCAAACAAGAGCAACACATCAAGGCAAGTTTAAATGAGGCCGGGAACAACACATAACAATTCCGGTAAGTCCTCATATGCAAATTTCGAAATTGGTCCAGATCTGAATAAACCTTATGTTCAAGTTATTAAACAGCAAGTTAAGATGCACCAAGATGATCTACAAGAGATTCTAGTCAAGTTACATATAAAGTTCATTTAGTTCGGAGCTACGGCCTAGAAGATATGAGCAAAACAAGGTAAACATGGCATTGATGCAAAATGCACCCAAACATCAAGAAAACACCTCAAAACAAGGATGCAACATGATAATATGAAACTACATGCAATTCTAAGCAAGTTTCATATAGATCACACTCAAAATGGAGCAACGGTTCAACACACACACACACACACACACTATACAAGTTATAGCAACAATCTGTCCAGAATAGCAAGTAGGTATATTGCAAGCATCAAAACAATATGCTACAGCACCTCAATATGGAAACAAAAGGCATGGACATGATGTACAGGTAAAGCATAACAAAACATGAACACTGAGCTATCTCCAGAAATCACTAGAACATGCTCAAACACATATGGCAAGATTGCAAATAATAACAGTTCAGACTTTAGCAGACATAACATCAGGTTGCAATGTTTAGAGCTATCAACAACATGTTACAGGAACTTATCATGGCAAACAAAGGCATGGAATGAATCTACTAAACCCATAGATCAAAAGTCCCTTACTGACCATGAGCCAAAAAGGATCAGAAAATATGATGGCACCCATGTAAACATAGCAAGTTATATTACAGATTCATACATGGCAGGAACAGAATTATGAAGGCATGTAGATGAGCTTGTGCAACTCACTACAGAGCAATACATGGCATGGCAAGGCAACCAACAGTAAGAAGACATGTTTGAGAAATAAACCAAGTCAAGAACAAGTCCATAGCATGCAAGGATCAACTACAACAACCTTGGCAAAATTGAATAACATGTAAACAATCTGCCAGGAAACATTTTGAAGCAAAAGTAGAGCACGAAAATGACATGCTAGACTACTCCATAATTGCAAACAGGGGCATGAATGGATAGAGCATAACCATATGTTCAAAACACCGTTACTGAAGTATCTCAAAATATGCATGGATCTCTCTGTAGCATCAAGTTTACATGGCATAAAAATAACAGCAGAACAAGGACTGAAATCAGCAATATCACGAAGCCTAGTTTGCATGCTTGTGCTAGTCACCACATTGATCTCAAAAATACATGGTAAGCACCTCTATAAAGAAGACATGGCATAGATCAAAACACATGTAGACATCAACCTCATAGGACGCACACATCAATGATGGCAAAAATGACAAAAGAGCTAGTTCTGTTAACAGACAGCAGACAACATCATGATGCACTCTTGCAACGAAGATTCAGGCATCAAGATGAACTCAAATGAAAATGATGCAATGGAATGAAATGAAGTACTCGTTGATACGAACAATTTGACATATTACACGCACAAAACGGAGCTACGGATGCAGAGATACGATACGATGAACATGGCATGATTATGCCAAAATAACTTCGGGGACTTAGACGAAAATAGAGGGGGGAGAAGTCAACCTCGTCGGAATCTTCGCCGGAGAACGGACGGAGAGGAGGGAGACGGCGGCCGAGGTCGAGGGAGAGGTTCGGGCGGCCGGGGGAGGGCGGATCCGGCCGACCCCTGGCCGGATCTAGCCGGAGAAGAGGCACGGGGCCGGCGCGCGGCAGGGCGGTGGCGCGAGGCGGCGGCGGCGCTCCGCGGCGGCGCGGGAGCCCGGGAGGTGGCGCGGGAGGCCGGGAGGCCACGGGGCGCGGCCGGGCAGCGAGCGGCGAGCGGAGGAGGCGGCCGGCGGCGCCAGCGAGGTCCGGGCGGCGGTGGGCCCGATCTGGCCCGGGGCGGGCCCGATCTGGGCTCCCTCGGGCCACGGCGGCGGGGCTGGCGGCGGAGGCCACGTGGCACTTCCTGGTTGGCTGCGGGGGCGAGGGCGAACGTGTCTGGCCGCGGCCGGACGTGTCCGGTGGCGGCGGGAGGAAGAGGACTAGGGTTTCGGGGGGAATAGACCACGAATTTCGGGGGGAGGGCATATTTATAGTTTCTGGGAGCTAGGAGAGTCCAAAAGAGGAGCGGTTTTCGGCCACGCGATCGTGATCGAACGAACGAGAGCATGGAGGGGAGTTTTCTGGGTTTTGGGCCACTTTTGAGGGGTGTTGGGCTGCAAGAGAAAAAGGGGGGGGGTTACGGTTACCTGGTTAACCGTTGGAGTACCAAACGACCTCCAAATGGCACGAAACTTGGTAGGCGGTCTACTGGTGCTATACAAAGGCCGCTTGGCAAACCTCGGGCCATTTCGAGAAAGTTTAACACCCGCTCACAACGAAAGACAAAAGGGGGACGCCGGATGACATAGGAGTGCCGGATCGCGAAACGGACAACGGGGAAAATGCTTGGATGCATGAGACGAACACGTATGCAAAATGAGATGCACATGATGACATGACAAAATGCAACACGCAAGCAAATGACATGGCAACAACGGCGAATAACTGGCAGACACCTGGCGCATCGAATCCGGGGCGTTATACAATCGTGCTGAAACCCCAACTAGCCTAGTTGAAGGGAAATCTTTAGATGAGCATGATCATTTTGTGCGTCATCGTGTGTCACAAAAAGAGGTACTCTTATGGGATCAAATAAACCCTTTGCTGTGTTATGCTTGGAATCTTTGTGAAATTTGTGATATTACTTGTTGCTTTAAGAACCCTAAAAAGACCTTCCCTACTTATGTGAGTTTAATGAAAATGAAATCTTATCTTCTTATGCAAAGGGTGTTTATAGTTACTATGATATTGAACAAATTGAAGAATTTGTTGCTTCTAAGGGTTCTTATGAAGTTGCTTCCTTGATTGAAAAGTATGGTATTACTCTTTACGAATCTGAAAATTTTGACATACTTGAATATTGCTATAAAAACTATGCTCATAATGTCTATGTCAAAGAATTTATTGAAAGAATGACCGTTGCTTCTAAAGAAATAATGATATGCATGAATCTTTAGATAATTGTGATCCCAATGGTTTGATTGAAATATCCCTTGATGAACATGATGCTTGCTATTCTTGTGGCCATGATGCCAATATTTCTGAAGACGAATTTGCTATAATTCCTTATGTTAAACATGAGATCGTTGCTATTGCACCCATACTTGATAGTTCATTCGATGAAAAGCATGATTGCAATGATTTTACTATAAATTCTCTTGATGTAAATTGTGCTAATAATATGCAAAACCCTAAGCTTGGGGATGCTAGTTTTGCTATGTCTACTACTTGTTGCAATGATCATGATTGGGGTGATTCTTCTTTTGATCTTGAAAATTTATTTAACCCCCATGATGAATGTGAGATTGATAATAGTGTGTGTAATATTATTGAAAGTGGGTTTGGAAGAGTGTCAACTTTAGATCCCACATATTTGGATTTTGATCAATCTTATGAAATTTTTGATAAAAGTGGGCTTGGAGAGGTCACGACTTTAGTTAATGATAATCCCACTATTTTGGAAGAGTGTCAACTTTGCATGCATGTGTATCGTGTTGAAAATATTTTATGTGATAGCTATTTTGTTGAATTTGCTTATGATACCACATTTAATTATTATGAGAGAGGAAAATATGATTGTATAAATTTTCATGTTACTAAATTACCTCTCGTTATGTCGAGATTGCTATTGTTTCTTTCCGCTTCCTTGCATATGCTAGTTTTTGCTTGCCATGATAATTTGTTTTCCTGTAAGATGCCTATGCATAGGAAGTATGTTAGACTTAGATGTGTTTGTCACGTGTTTCATGATGCTCTCTTTGTGCTTCAATTCTTGTCCTTCATGTGAGCATCATTGAAATTATCAATGCCTAGCTAAGGGCGTTAAACGATAGCGCTAGTTGGGAGGCAACCCAATTTTATTTTTACTTTTTAGTTTTTGCTTATGTTTAGTAATAAATAATTCATCTACCTTCTGTTTAGATGTGTTTTCATGTTTTAATTAGTGTTTGTACCAAGTAGAACCTATAGGATAACCTATGATGATAGTTAATTTGATTCTGCTGAAAAACAGAAACTTTGCACACAAGAAAATAATTTTAGTAATTCACAGAAATGTGCTTTTGCTTTGATTCTTTTTTATGTAGATCAATAGACAAATTTACCAGGACTTCCTATTTTTTTAGGATTTTTAGAGTTCCATAAGTATTCGAGAGTTACAGATTGCTACAGACTGTTCTGTTTTTGACAGATTCTGTTTTTCGTGTGTTGTTTGCTTATTTTGATGCATCTATGGCTAGTATGTAGGGGTATGGACCATAGAGAAGTTGGAATACAGTACATTTAACACCAATATAAATAAAGAATGAGTTCATTACAGTATCTTATGTGGTGGTTTTTCTTTCTTGCACTAACGGAGCTTATGAGATTTCCTGTTGAGTTTTGTGTTGTGAAGTTTTCAAGTTTTGGGTAAAGATTTGATGGACTATGGAATAAGGAGGGGAAAGAGCCTAAGCTTGGGGATGACCATGGCACCCCAAGATATTCAAGGATAACCAAAATCCTAAGCTTGGGTATGCCCCGGAAGGCATCCCCTCTTTCGTCTTCGTCTATCGGTAACTTTACTTGGAGCTATATTTTTATTCGCCACATGATATATGTTTTGCTTGGAGCGTCTTGTATGATATTAGTCTTTGCTTTTTAGTTTACCACAATAATCCTTACTGTACTCACCTTTTGGGAGAAGCCCACTTGTTTGGAATTTATTAGAATACTCTATGTGCTTCACTTATATCTTTTGAGCTAGATAGATTTTGCTCTAGCGCTTCACTTATATCTTTTAGAGCATGGCGGTGGCTTAATTTTGTAGAAATTGTTAATCTCTCATGCTTCACTTATATTATTTTGAGAGTCTTTTAGAACAGCATGGTATTTTCTATGGTTATAAAATTGGTCCTAGAATGATGGGCATCCAAGTTGGGTATAATAAAAACTATCATAGGAAGTGAATTGGATCCTATGATCAATTTGATACTTGATAATTGTTTTGAGATATGGAGGTGGTGATATTAGAGTCATGCTAGTTGGGTGATTATGAATTTAAAGAATGCTTGTGTTGAACTTGGCAAGTCCCGTAGCATGCACGTATGGTAAAAGTTGTGTAACAAATTTGCAACACGAGGTGTTCTTAGATTGTCATCCTTATGAGTGGCGGTCGGGGACGAGCGATGGTCTTTTCCTACCAATCTATCCCCCTAGGAGCATGCGCGTAGTGCTTGGTTTTTGATGACTTGTAGATTTTTGCAATAAGTATATGAGTTCTTTATGACTAATGTTGAGTCCATGGATTATACGCACTCTCACCCTTCCATCATTGCTAGCCTCTTTGGTACCGTGCATTGCCCTTTCTCACCTTGAGAGTTGGTGCAAACTTTGCCGGTGCATCCAAACCCCGTGATACGATACGCTCTATCACACATAAACCTCCTTATATCTTCCTCAAAACAGCCACCATACCTACCTATCATGGCATTTCCATAGCCATTCCGAGATATATTGCCATGCAACTTTCCACCGTTCCGTTCATCATCATGACACACATCATCATTGTCATATTGCCTTGCATGATCATGTAGTTTACATCGTATTTGTGGCAAAGCCACCATGCATAATTTTTCATACATGTCACTCTTGATTCATTGCCCATCCCGGTACACCGTCGGAGGCATTCATATAGAGTCATATCTTGTTCTAGTTTTGAGTTGTAATTCATGAGTTGTAGATAAATAGAAGTGTGATCATCATCATTATTAGAGCATTATCCCCAAATAAAAAAAAGAGAAAGGCCAAACAAAAAAGAAAGGCCCCCAATATATATATATATAAAGGGGGCAATGTTACTATCCTTTTCCACACTTGTGATTCAAAGTAGCACCATGTTCTTCATATAGAGAGTCTCATATGTTGTCACTTCCATACACTAGTGGGAATTTTTCATTATAGAACTTGGCTTGTATATTCCTACGATGGGCTTCCTCAAATGCCCTAGGTCTTCGTGAGCAAGCAAGTTGGATGCACACCCACTTAGTTTCTTTTGTTGAGCTTTCATACATTTATAGCTCTAGTGCATCCGTTGCATGGCAATCCCTACTCCTCATGTTGACATCAATTGATGGGCATCTCCATAGCCCGTCGATTATCCTCGTCAATGTGAGACTTTTTTTTGTCTTCTCCACATAACCTCCATCATCATATTCTATTCCACCCATAGTGCTATATCCATTGCTCACGCTCATGTATTGCGAGAAAGTTGGAAAAAGTCTGAGATTATTTAAGTATGAAACAATTGCTTGGCTTGTCATCGGGGGTGTGCAAGATGAGAGCATTTTTGTGTGACAAAAATGAAGCATGACCTAACTATATGATTTTGTAGGGATGAACTTTCTTTAGCCATGTTATTTTGAGAAGACATGATTGCTTTGATTAGTATGCTTGAAGTATTACTATTTCTTATGTCAATATGAACTTTTATTTTGAATCATTTGGGTCTGAACATTCATGCTACAATAAAGAAAATTACATTGAGAATTATGCTAGGTAGCATTCCACATCAGAAATTCTGTTTTTATCATTTACCTACTCGAGGACGAGCAGGAATTAAGCTTGGGGATGCTTGATACGTCTCCAATGTATCTATAATTTTTGATTGTTCCATGCTATTATATTACCCGTTTGGATGTTTATGGGCTTTACTTTACACTTTTATATCATTTTTGGGACTAACCTACTAAACGGAGGCCCAACCCGAATTGTTGTTTTTCTACCTATTTCAGTGTATCGAAGAAAAGGAATATCAGACGGAGTCCAAATGGAATGAAACCTTCGGGGGCGATTTTTTGGAACAAACATGATCCAGAGGACTTGGAGTGGAAGTCAAGAAACAAGCGAGGCGGCCACGAGGGTGCCCGGCGCGCCCCCTACATGTGGGTGCGCCCCCCACCCTCGTGGGCCCCTCGAGCGTCCACCGACCTACTTCTTCCTCCTATATATACCCATGTACCCTGAAATCATCGGGGAGCACCACGAAAAACTATTTCCACCGCCGTAACCTTCTGTATCCACGAGATCCCATCTTGGAGCCTTCGTCGGCGCTCCGCCGGAGGGGGAATTGACCACAGAGGGCCTCTACATCATCTCCAAGGCACTTCCGATGAGTTATGAGTAGTTTACCACAGACCTTCGGGTCCATAGTTATTAGCTAGATGGCTTCTTCTCTCTTTTTGAATCTCAATACAAAGTTCTCCTTGATCTTCTTGCAGATCTATTCGATGTAACTCTTTTTGCAGTGTGTTTGTCGAGATCCGATGAATTGTGGGTTTATGATCTAGTTTATCTATGAGAAATATTTGAATCTCCTCTGAATTCTTTTATGTGTGATTAAGTTAGCTTTGCAAGTCTCTTCGAATTATCAGTTTGGTTTGGCCTACTAGATTGATCTTTCTTGCAATGGGAGAAGTACTTAGCTTTGGGTTCAATCTTGCGCTGTCCTTTCCCAGTGACAGCAGGGGAAGCAAGGCACGTATTGTATTGTAGCCATCGAGGATAAAAAGATGGGGTTTATATCATATTGCATGAGTTTATCCCTCTACATCATGTCATCTTTCTTAATGCGTTACTCTGTTCTTTATGAACTTAATACTCTAGATACATGCTGGATAGCGGTCGATGTGTGGAGTAATAGTAGTAGATGCAGGCAGGAGTCGGTCTACTTGTCACAGACGTGATGCCTATATACATGATCATGCCTAGATAATCTCATAATTATTCGCTTTTCTATCAATTGTTCGACAGTAATTTGTTCACCCACCATAATACTTATGCTATCTTGAGAGAAGCCACTAGTGAAACATATGGCCCCCGGGTCTATCTCCTATCATATAAGCTTTCAATCTACTTTTATTTGCATCTTTACTTTTCTAATCTATATCATAAAATTCCAAAAATATATTTATCTTATCATATTATCTCTATCAGATCTCACTTTCGCAAGTGGCCGTGAAGGGATTGACAACCCCTTTATTGCGTTGGTTGCGAGTTCTTGTTTGTTTGTGTAGGTGCGTGGGACTTTTGAGGAGTCTCCTTCTGGATTGATACCTTGGTTCTCAAAAACTGAGGGAAATACTTACGCTACTATTGCTGCATCATCCTGTCCTCTTCAAGGAAAACCAACACAAGCTCAAGACGTAGCAGCTTCTTCCTCTCTTCCTCCTTTAGAATCTTCTCTCCTTCCAGGACCGTGGTGTACTCAACATCGAGCCCAGCGACCCACTCATCTGTTGAACTGTTGAACATGCATAGGAAGCGAGCAAGCCATGCTTTCACCGTCGCGGATCCACGTGTGTAGATGACGATGAACTCATCGCCGGTGATGGCTCTAGCCTGGTACTCAGCGGCAACCATTGAGATTTGGGAGGCCATGGATTTTGGAGCAGGGTTAGGAGAAGTTGAACTGTTGTACCCCGCAAAAAAATGGGAGCGAACTAATGTGAAAGGACGGGACGACCGGGAGAAAACCGTTGTAAGGTAGAAGATGGGGACGAGTAGGGAATGCGAACGACATGGGGTTGCTGGCTTGCCCGGTGGATAAACGGCTGCAAGCCCCCAAAGAGTTCTCGAGAACTATGCGGGACCCACTAGATGTCATGTCTACTAGACCCATATCGTAGGCTTGACGGTATAGCTTCTGCCTGTTCGCACGCCATGCTGGTGCGTGGATGTAACTTCACTTAATTCCGTCAACCGTTGCGCCTCCCACGACCTTCGCCTCCCTCGCGTGGTCGCTTTCTTTGAGACTTCGACCGGCTATAAATGAGCAATTGTTTTGCCTACTCCACATGCATGATACTCCCTCTGGTCCTTTTTACTCCCATCAACCGTTTGCAAAGTGTTTGACCAAATTTATACTAAAAATATCAATATCTACAATACTGATTATAATGAGTATAAGAACTACGTTTTATAATGAGTGTAAAAATATTGATTTGACATTGTGAATGTTGATACATTTTTCTATAAGTTTGGTCAAAGTAGAGGTACATTGACTTCAGACAAAACTTAAATGCACAATGCAGACTAGTTCCTCCGTCCAGGTGCGTGCCATGTCCTATCTTGTCATCACAACAAGGTTAGCTATTAGAGTACTACTACCTCCCTTCTATTTTAAAGGGCTTGATTCAAAAATTTCACCTACTCTTAGCAAGATAGTAGAGGTGGTGGAATAGTTTTTGAAGTCTGCAAAAGTACTCAACTAATGTTGTCGTTCTTCACAAAAAAATGTGTTTACCAATGCATGCATGAACACTAGTTACTCTAACTCCCCTCTCTTCTTTAACACTTTGCCACATCAGGATGTTTGCTATTTTCATGTGCATGATACCAGCTAAGATACCACCATTATGGCCAGCCTTAATCATCGCATGCAATAATTTAGTGCACCTTGAAATATGAACATGTGTGGGGCATGTATGTTTTTAATACTTGAGACTATACCTAGCCCGGCATGCAAGATGACTTATTATGCACTGTTCCCCATGCCTGCAGGAAGCCCGTTCGTCTCCAAATGTTTTCCTGTCCATGTGTGGAAACAATATGCCTGCCAGACTCTCCTTCTCCCTCCGGCGGTCCCACCACTCCACCTAGTGTGGAAAAAATCTGCATGCATGACTCTCCTCCCCCCATGCTCGTCCAATCCGTTGTGACCAGCAATATTTCCACCCCTTCCCTCCCCAGTAATTTACTCCAACAAATATGCCCATGTAGCTGTTACATTAATCACACAACATATCTTTCGGGACGCTGCTTCAGTTACTTAACTACAGGTGCATTGGGTCACTGACATATGGGCCCAACAAGGGTCTGGCCCACATGTCAGTGATGCAACTGGACCTGCAGTTAAGTCAGTGCAGCTCAGTCCATATCTTATGTAGGTGTGTCATTGCTCGCTAGAAATACTGCGCCTCCCATGGCATTTGGAAGAACGCTCACGTTCATCGCTATCTCCTTCCCCTCCCTCTCGCGTCGACCACCATGACATCGCCCCTCCCAAGCCCTAAGCGCCCCTCGCTGCACTGCCCGGACGGTCACGCATCGCCGTTCCGTTCCTCACCGCCACTAGTCGAGGAGGACGCGTCGGTGTTCCACTCCTCACCGCGACGTCTCAAGGTGGACGCGTCAGCATTCCCAATCTCACCAGCACGCGCGTCGGAGGACGCGTCGGCTCCCCGCTACGAGGAGAATGCCGTGCCCCCTGCCGAGTCCCCGGCCTTGAGGAGCTTTGGAAAGAAATGGATGTCGCCATGTGGGAGGCTTTGCCACCGGCAGAGCATGCAAAAAATAGAGGCGGAGAAGAAGGCCGAGGAAGAGAAGCGCGCCATGGGGCAAGCTGCCTGGCAGGTCTATGTCACGTCCGAGAGAGTCAGGCAATTGGCTCTTTGGCAGAAGGCTCGTGCAAGGGCCGTGAGGGTGGCGGAGGATGCCCGTGCCAAAGCCCTGAGTGCAGTCGGGCCCAAGCGCCTCATCTACGCTTGGCAATACATGGACCGGGTGCACGCTTCCAGCAAGGAGGAATACCTGCTGGCGCCGGATCACCACACCGGTGAGATCGCGCTCGCCCGCTGGCAAGCCGCCAATCAGCACCTCACGAGTTGTGAGGCTGAGGAAGAGGCGTTGTGTCGGCGCGCTGGGAAACGGCCCGCACCAGGGCACTCGTGGCGCGCCGCAAGCGCTCCTGCGAGCGCCGTGGCTTTTAGTAGGGAGTATAATTTAGTTTCGTAAGGTGATCTCATTAGTTTTGGGACGCAAATGATAAATCCCGAACGTTCAGGCATTATTAGCGTCCTTAATTAAGTATGTAAGAGGGAAAGTTTGGAAACCTTGTGTATCCGTACACATTTTGTAAGTAGGTGCATACAGCACAAACTTTAGTACTATATACTATCGCACTAGACGTCTCTCTCTATATATGCTTGCAGACTATGCTACTCCCTCCATCCAGGTGAATAAGTCATCTTTGGTTATGCACCGTGACCAAGAAGGAGGGAAGACTTTATACACCTAGACGGAGGGAGTACTACTATTACTTATGTACGGGCAAATGCACGTTTTAACATTACGATGCGGTTTTTGTAAAAGTAGAAAAACAACACTAGTCAAGCTTGTGAAACGATTCAATGCAAAACAAATGCAAAAATACTCGTTTGATTGTTAACTTTTAGCTTCCTTCTCTGTGGATATTTCTCTGTCGTACTTTGTACGGAGTATCTCACTGGTCGGAGAGGCATGCAAATTCCCAAACCGCTTCCTACACCCTGTATCAAATTTTTTGCCTAACAAGTTGTGCCGTGCAATTGGAATTCCAACTTGAGTACTAGTACTACTAGTAGGAGTACCAGGGGCCAGTTTGTTTAGGCTTCTAGATTAGTAGTAATCCCTTTACTACTAGCTCCGTCCTGGTTTATTGGTCCCCGTTGTAATCTGTGTCAAATTTTGATCATAAATTTAACTATTGAAATGTTTGTGATGTCAGATGCACTAACATTATCGGGGGGATGAACCCCGGGCAGGCAATGGAACTCGGATCCTTTTCAAAAAACAGCGGGGCCCGCATCGCCACGCAAACCGGCACGTGCCTGGCAGGGTCGCTCGACCAGGCAGGGCCCGCAACCCAGCCAAACTCCCCGACCCGGCAAGATACGTCAACCCGGCCGCAGCAACTGGCGCAAGGCGACTCGACCTGGCGCAACCAAGGATTCCACGGCAAGCCAGCCCCACCCGTGGCGTCCACGGCAACCCAGCCACGGGTCAGCTCCTGTCCCATCCAGGCCGTACGATGGGACAAGACCTGAACCACCGATGACCAAGACAATAGTGTTTTCACCCATGCCTGTGGTCAGCCGGGGCATGGCAACAGTGCCCCTCAGCTGCCCGCTGACCAAGGCTGGCGTGGCAACAGTGCTCCCACCCTCACCGCTGAGGACAACAAGCGGTAATCTGACAGAGAGCATTGCACACAACTCGACTCGGCCATGCCCTGACGATCGACAAGATGGCGCACAGTCCCCCTAGGCACGCGAGGCCCGCGCCTAGGGGAACACGGCGAACCACAAGCCCACAAGCGGGACCCAGCTTGGTGTCCCGGACACCGACTATACGGACCCACCGACTCGGCATATTACCATTGTAACCCTGGGTGGGTTGATCTATAAAACCCCCCAGGAACCCATGCCTACAGGGCAAGAGGCCAAGCAACCAAACACACAACAAAAGGAATGAGAGACAGAAAGCAACAGAGGCAACGAAGAAACAGAAGCACAAGCAAGCATAGAACTAGCCACCCAACAGCAGTACCGGAGAGAAGGAGTAGCCCAAGCCTTGGCCAGCTTCTTTCCCCCTCCACACAGCTCCAGGAGCAACATTGTACTATCAATCATCCAACCAAACTCGGCAGGACTAGGGGTGCTATCTCTCCGGAGAGCCCCGAACCTGGGTATGTCCGGCGTCCCGCGCCCGCGCATGCCAACCTCGCCTCTGGAGCCCACCAGCGCCCTCAAGCCTCCTCCTCTCTTTAGCCATCCCTTGGCATCTGCCGTGCGCCAACCACGATAGTTGGCGCCCACCGTGGGGCAGCTCGTGGAGCTGGCCGGGAGCATGCTCCAGATGGGGCCCTTCTCCTACACCGACGACTCCGTCGCGCTGGCGGACGATGTCGTTGGTGCGCTCACCGCCTCCTTCGCCGCGCTCCGCATTTCTGATGCGCTCGCGGCCGACAAGTACCCCAATGAGGTGCTCAGCTACTCCGACTCTCCCCTTTCCCTTGGCGGTGGCATTGCCGCCGGGGGGATGGACGTCCATGTGGAGGTTTACGTCACGGGCGATGGCGCCTCTTCCTCGTCGAGCAAGACAACGAAGGCCACGGAGGCCAGGGCCATCGCGGAACGGACCGAGACGTTCGATCCGCTGCGCGCTGCGATGCAGAGCCTCCGCATCCCCATCGGCACCGACGTTGACGCCACCAACGTCACCAAAGCCCGAACCCAGCTCGAGGATAGGCACCAGCAGATGCTGGACCTGTTCGAGACGCTGGCCGCCACCAGGCGCCGCCTGGAGGCCGCTCAGATGGAGCGCGATGCCGCTCACAGAGTTACGCCTACCACAGCCGAGCCAAGCCGGGCCGCCGACACACGCGCCCGGAGAGGAGCGATCGGTCGAGCCTTCGGCGCCGTCCAGACCGTCTACGAAACCCTAGTGAAGAACATGCGCGCTGCGGAGGCAGCCGCAGTCGGTCTCGGCCAACTCACGGGCGAGGAGCTCAAGGAGCGCATCGGGCAGATGCGTGAGCTCCTCCACGCTGCCAACACCTAGCAGGATCGCCTCAACCAGCTCGCCAAGCCGGCGGGATCCGGCTCCGCCCGTCTTGGCGGACCCGGCGAACTTCTGCATACGGCTTCCTCGCCAACCGGCGAGGCGGACTCCGGCCAAGCCCGGACTCGACGCAACCCGGCCGCCACCGCCGCCGACGCTCTGGGCAACGAGCCCGCCCCGGTGTGACGCCCGGATAATCAAGCTACAATAACCTCTGCTAATGATGCCACATCATCATGATTATTGTTGCTAATCTCGTGTCACTTCGAAACCCAGTTCAAATTTTAAAAATAAAGTCAAACAATAAAATTCCAAACATTAAAACTAAAATGCTCTAGACGAACCAGATATTGCATAGGTAATTATGGTCGAGAAAACATCTTTTTGTAAAATAGTTGACTGCACTAAATTAATTAAAACAACAGTAAGACTAATATTTAAATGCCTTTAAATACTAAACAAATATAAAATAATTGTTTAGGGTGCCAAGTTAATTGCGACAGTGTTATTAGTATTAGCACTAATTTAGGGGCTAGGCTTATAGTTTGCAAAACTAAAGTAAAATAAAAACAGAAAATAAATAAAAGGAAAGGGCAAAACAAAGCCACATACCCCCGACCTACTGGGCCAAACGGCCTAGTTGGCTAGCCCTACTGGCCCCAACCGGCCCAACCCGCACTCTCCTTAACCCCCACCGACAGAACCCTAGGTTCCAACCACTACCCAGTCGCCCCCCACGATCCCCTTCTCCCCTCCCCATGCGATCTGGATCGGGCGCACGCCCTGCCCCCGACGCGGTCGCCCCGTCATCGATCCTCACCTCCCTGTCTGGCCTCGACCGGCGCCCGCCTCCGCCACCACTGCCAAGCCGGTGCTTCGCCGTCTTGGTCGCGTCCGCCGCGGCTCCCCGCGGCCCCGGCAAGCACGCCTGCGCCCGAGGGCTGCCGCCTCCGCCCTGCAGCTTCTCCGTCGTCGAGCGCCATTCGCCGGAGCCGTCAACCGTCGCAGTCGTCATCCTCATATCTCCCCCGAGCCGCTTCACCAAGCCTCGCCGCCCCTCGTCCCTGCAATGCTGGTGAGGCCACCGGTCTCCTCTACCCTCGATCTCTGTCGCCGGCTCCGTCCACCCGCGCACTCATGGCCGAGACCTCGTCCAACGCACGCCCGCGGCGGCCTCGCCATGCCTCCCCTCGCCCCTTAGCTGCGTGCTGCAGGAGGCGCCGCTCCGCCCCGCCCCTGGCCACCGGCGCCTCGCGCCCTTAGCCTCCTCCCCTACTGTTGCAGCCTCGAACCGCCGGGCCGTGCCTGCTTCCGCGCGCCCGTGCCGGCCCCCTCCGCCACTGCTCCACGGCTCACCGGAGCCTGCCTCCCCTGGTGGCCTCGGGCACGCGCCCGTGCGCCGCCGTCCCCTGCGCTCGCCGTCGCCGTGAACTGCGGCCCCGGTCAGTCGGCGCCCGGGTCCGGCGCCCCTGGGTTCTGTCCGCCGCACCCGGGTTAGCCTCGACGGGTGCCCACGCCTGTGCCCGTTTCCCGTTACCCGCGCGCCCATTTGACCCCTAGGGCCAATGACATGGGGGCCCCACCCCCTGAGAACGTTTTATAAAAAAAGGAAAAAAATATATAATAAAACTAAAATTAATTAATTAATTAATTAATTGAAGAATTAATTAGCTTAATTAATTTTGATTAATTAAACTGAACAACTGATTAAACTAGTTAACCTGTTTAACTAGTCTTAGTCAATGACAGTAGGACCCACACGTCAGTTGACCAGTCAACACCTCTGTTGACTGCTGACGTCATGCTGATGTCAGCAAACACTGTTCTGGATAATGTTGAATTAAAGTATTTAAATTAATCCTAAAATGATTTAAATATTTTAAAATTAATATAAAATAAACCGTAGCTCGGATGGGAAAACTTTGTACATGAAAGTTGCTCAGAACGACGAGACGAATCCGGATACGCAGCCCGTTCGTCCGCCACACATCCCTAGCATAGCAAACACGCAACTTTTCCCATCCGGTTCATCTGCCTGAAAACGC
Organism: Triticum dicoccoides; assembly: GCF_002162155.2. Taxonomy (NCBI): domain Eukaryota; kingdom Viridiplantae; phylum Streptophyta; class Magnoliopsida; order Poales; family Poaceae; genus Triticum; species Triticum dicoccoides. The sequence goes on along the minus strand of NC_041387.1, from coordinate 396,174,383 downwards.
GAAACACCGGGAATACTTTCCCGGATGTTTCCGCCCCCTTCGCCGGTACCACCTAGTACCACGTTAGGTCACTCTAGACTGCGTATTGCCATGTTACGCTTTGTGATGCTTTGATTGCTCTATTATTTATTTTGTTCCCCCTCTGTTACTTCTTTCCGTTAGACCCCGAGACTGCCGACGACCCCCAGTTTGACTACGGTGTTGACGATCCCTCCTTGCCAGAGCAACCAGGCAAGCCCCCCCTTGATCACCAGATATCGCCTATTCTTCTCTATACTGCTTGCATTAGAGTAGTGTAGCATGTTACTGTTCGGTTACTCCTATTCTATTGCATAGCCTGTCATTGTTGCTACAGTCATTGATACCCTACCCGCAATCCTAAATGCTTAGTATAGGATGCTAGTTTATCATCATTGGCCCTACATTCTTGTCAGTCTGCCTTGCTATACTATTGGGCCGTGATCACTCGGGAGGTGATCACGGGTATATACTATACATACATACATATTATACAGATGGTGACTAAAGTCGGGTCAGCTCGTTGAGTACCCGCAGGTGATCCCGATGTGGGGGCTGAAAGGGCAGGTGGCTCCATCCCGGTAGAGGTGGGCCTGGGTTCCCGACGGCCCCCGATTGTTACTTTGTGGCGGAGCGACAGGGCAGGTTGAGACCACCTAGGAGACAGGTGGGCCTGGCCCTGGTTGGCGTTCGCGGTTGCTTCATAATAACACGCTTAACGAGATCTTGGTATTTGATCTGAGTCTGGCTACTAGCCTATACGCACTAACCAACTACGCGGGAACAGTTATGGGCACTCGATCTCGTGGTATCAGCCGAAGCCTTCATGACGTCAGCGACTGAGCGGGGCGCGTCAGATTGGACCGCGTAACGTGACTTCCTTAGTAATGGAGGTTGCTAGGTCTGCTTCTGTCCACCCACGCAACGTGCAGGTGTGCTAAGGGTGATGGGCCCAGACCCCTGTGCGCATAGGTTTAGACCGGAGTGCTGACCTCTTTGTTGTGCCTAGGTGGGGCTGCGACATGTTGATCTTCCGCGGCCGGGCATGACCCCGAAAAGTGTGTCCGGCCAAATGGGATCGAGCGTGTTGGGTTATGTGGTGCACCCCTGCAGGGAAGTTAATCTATTCGAATAGCCGTGATCTTCGGCAACAGGACGACTTGGAGTTGTACCTTGACCTTATGACAACTAGAACTAGATACTTAATAAAACACACCCTTCCAAGTGCCAGATACAACCTGGTGATCGCTCTCTAACAGGGCGACAAGGAGGGGATCGCCGGGTAGGATTATGCTATGCGTTGCTACTTGGAGGACTTCACTCTACTCTCTTCTACATGCTGCAAGACGGAGGCTGCCAGAAGCATAGTCTTCGATAGGACTAGCTATCCCCCTCTTATTCTGGCATTCTGCAGTTCAGTCCACCCATATTGCCTCCTTACACATATACCCATGCATATGTAGTGTAGCTCCTTGCTTGCGAGTACTTTGGATGAGTACTCACGGTTTCTTTCTCCCCCCTTTCCCCCTTTCCTTTCTTTCTGGTTGTCGCAACCAGATGCTGGAGTCTAGGAGCCAGACACCACCATCAACGATGACGCCTACTACGCTGGAGGTGCCTACTACTACGTGCAGCCTGCTGACGACGACCAGGAGTAGTTAGGAGGATCCCAGGCAGGAGGCCTGTGCCTCTTTCGGTCTGTATCCCAGTTTGTGTTAGCCATCTTATGGCAACTTATTTAAACTTATGTCTATACTCAGATATTGTTGCTTCCGCTGACTCGTCTATGATCGAGCACTTGTATTCGAGCCCTCGAGGCCCCTGTCTTGTATTATGATGCTTGTATGACTTATTTTATTTCTAGAGTTGTGTTGTGATATCTTCCCGTGAGTCCCTGATCTTGATCGTACACGTTTGCATGTATGATTAGTGTACGATTAAATCGGGGACGTCACAAGTTGGTATCAGAGCCGACTGCCTGTAGGAATCCCCCTTTCAAACTCCTTGGTCGAAGTTAATTCTAGACATTGCAAAACTTTTGCTAACATGGCTGTGTGCCTTAGGGGCCCACGTCGCCATTTGGGTGGTACTAGGATCTTTTACTCCTCGACCTTTACTCTGGGACTCTGAACTCTCTTCTACTCGGGTTAAACGATTTTACTAACTCTGACTCTAGGTTCTCGTAACTACTTCCACCCGGAGAACCCCTTATTACAGGTGATCGCTAGCTGCACCAGAAGATTTCGGAGATACTCTTCCATATTCTCTCGAGACTTTGTGCCCACCGCTTTTGTTATTCCCGACCATCGATAAACCCATATGGATAACTACATACACCTGTTGTCCATAGCTTCACTTCCAATTGTTCTTGTTATTACAAGATACCCTGAGATACTTTGGATATTCAGAAAATACTTTGTGCCTACTGCCTTGCAGTTACTAGCCCCATAACTACCCCTACGGGTAATTTCTCGCACTTACCAAGTACCAGCTCATCCCCAGTTGTTCTGGTGTTTCACAAAAGTCTTCGAAATGCTATTCGATTCTCCAAAAAAATCCTTAGCAGCTTATTGCTCTACAAATACTTGTCTGCTTACATTATGGATGCTCCCATATCACTAGCAATATTCACTAGTATCTTTTGACACCGTCATTTTGATCCTATTGCTTCAACATGTGTGCGAATGCACACAATCATCGATCAACCCTTCTAAATTATCTTTTCGGCTCAGACATCATTTTGAACATGAGCTGGTTCTCGACCAAACTATTTGTCGTCAATTGTGCCTCTGGTCTATCCAACTTATCCATCCTTGATCAGAGCGTCTGCTTCTGATCCTTTGTTTTGGAAATCATAATTCCTTTGTTATCTAAGCATCGAATTATTCAGATATTCTATAATATGATGCCCGTGCATTCTTTCTTCCTCTGGTTGAGTACCGATACTCACACCAGCTCCGTTGTGGATCGCCCGATCCATTGTTGGATTTCATCCAACACCGTCCTTCATATTCAAATAACCTTGTGAGTCTTTCCACGGATATATAAAGCCTTGGGTAAATTGCATCCTCTGTTTTCTCAACCATGCTCTATTTTCGAGCTGGTGGTATTTACTATTGAAGCTTGTGGTATATGTTTCCACGATACCCTGACGGGTTGAACCTATGCCTTCCTTAATATGTGTGAACTCGGAAGTTTTCACGAGTCATACTCATCTAGTATTTCACCAGGTAAAACTTTCAACACTAATGCCTTTATCAAAGCGAGAAGTGAATGGAAGGTTATACATTGAAGAAGTGGGAGTCGACCTTGAACCTTGCGTTCATGCCCATGGACACGATGTATAACTTATCATGCAAGCTGCTCGTAAAAATAATTACCCCCTTGTTATAAGTTCATCTTGTATCCGTGGTTTGATCATTTGCAATCGTTGTTCCGGCCATGTTCTCCTTTTAAATACCATTTCTCGGACAAGTTGAAGTACTTGTCTTCTGCAGATCATTGCACCTGCCCAACCTTTACTTTGATCTACCTTCGAGTATTACCCCCTAGTATCTCGAGGATATCAACCCATTGCACTTCATCTTAAGAATTTCTAATGAAGTAGTACCTTTCCCCCGTCATACTCACTCCACGGGTTCTGGGTTGTCGTCAACCGAGAACACCGGTTAGTGAATCGAATCACCCATGTGATTCAGTACTCCTAGTACTTTGTGGTTGAGAAGTTTAATACTCCATCACACCATTCCTAGACTGATCGGCTATATCATATTGTGCTAAATTTTAACTGTGCTACCTGGTCCATCTTCCCGTAGCAAAATTTGCGACGATAGCTAAGCTTACGTCGATTTTCCTCGTCATACCCTTTCACCTTAAACAACAAGCTTGAGTTCGAGTTTGTGTCGTAACGTGGTTCCAATAACCTCTTGCTTCGTCATTCCTTTGACTTGATGTCGTCGCTGATTGATTACATCTTCATGAAATCTCTCGACAAATGTGTCGTGATCATCATCAACCTTATGAGCTCTTCCAGGATATCAACCGGATTCATGAAGAGAAATACCATCCTTGCCCTTGATGAGTTGTGTTATCATCGCCACTTTATTGCCTTCCCTCCAACACAAACTTGTTCGTGTTTTGTGTCATACCTTGAGATCCTTACTATCCAGCATCTGTTCTTCTTTACCTTGGAGTATTACCATCTTTTATGTCAAGGATGTCGTGAGAAATTCACCAACCTTAAGAATTCTTGATACCAGTGATACTTATTAACATCACCATTCTTTCTTGGTCCCCGTGTTGTTTCTAACCGGAATACAGACAAATGATCTGTGATGTGTAAATTCTAAACTCCGAACAACCCTCTTGCTCTGAAGTTATTGGTCTATAGTTTCATTCTACGACTATGGCTTATTGAATCACCATTCTGACATTCGTCGTGCAACCCAACCCATATTTTGGGCGTACTTTTCGACCAATGTTTAATTGTGCATGTTTTCCTCGAGCATACTTCCTTATATCATTTGATCTGACAAATGTTATCTCCTTGTTCACTTAATTGTGGAAATCCATCTTTTGGAAATCTTGATGAATTGCCGTTGAGTTCACCAGACACCTCCTTGTCCTCTCCTTGGGTTAATGATGAGCTCTTGTTAACGGAAATCACTTCATAGTTCATTTCCCGAGAATCTTACATTGTCATCTCGTCAATTGTGTTGCACCTTTTCTTCTCAGGCATACTAAGTCGGAGGTATCCTGACCCCAATCGGATCTGAACCTCGGTCAGATGTGATGGTTGGAACATATTTCCAAGAGTTATAACATTGGTCCTTATATATCGGTAAGGTGATGTCATGCCTAGCACACCTGTCCGGAGGACCTACCGTTATAGTATCCTTTTTAGCAAGTTTAGCCATTCTTTCATGAGGAAAATTGTAAGACTTGTTCTATAAGTTGTTCCTGATGGATCCTTTGTGTATCCAAAGTCTGATCTTTACCCATTGACCATGTTAATGCTATCTCGAAGCATGTTTGTGATAGTCCGTTCATCAACCAGAACATTGGGAGTGTAATGCTAGATGTTTCTTGATCAACTATCCAAACACCGCTGTATGGGTAATGTCATGAAATTTCTCTCCCCTTACCTTAAGAGTTTTCTACATTATATCCTGTCATGGATATCGTGCTCTGCTTGTCCTTGGGAAGGATATACCCCTGAAATATGTGTTTAAACACATTTTCCTTTCCATTGTTTTGTTTAATCTGGAAATCACATTTTCCTTTCAGTGGTTTTGTTTGACCTCTCTTGGGAATTATATGATCTAAGCAGAAATAATTCCCAACATATGCAAACACCTCGTTGTACAACTCTGTCAGTGAGACCCTGTTACTATTGTTGATGACATTCCAGTAGCCACCGACGGAAGAGAACTTGCCTATTGGTCCGCCTCGTTCAACGAGCAGGAAAATGGTTCTCTTCGTCCCTCGCCCTAGATACCAACATTGTTGCCGACATAACTGACATGGTACTCTTTGACATGCCTTGCTATCATGATCGTGCAAGATGTCACTGCTCCTTAAAAAAACACATGGTGGGCCCATAACCCACGGTTCCACAGGATCGAAACCTGACTCTCCTGTACACCCCCTGTTCTCAAGGTTGTTCCTCGCACGTGACCTCGTATGTAATTCACGAGCCGCCTTCCTAGTGACCTATTCTAGTATCAGACGTAATACTTATTCTCGTTGCTCTGAACCCCTTTTCACACCCTATTTGAGGCATCAAACGATTGCCTGCCCGCTTGAAACTTCTCTTGGTACCTTCTTACGTGCTCTCGATTTCTTCTTAAGTTCAATCCGAGAGTTACTTTCCGCAATCTTCCCCGATGTTATCTACCAGATAGTTTACCTGGTAAGGCCCACCCTTCCTGAGCCTTCCCCCATATCCTTTTCATAAGTATGATGAAGATCCCGAAGACAGGATGACGACTTCATCATTTTGACCTGAAGCAGAAGTATGAAGGCATCAATATATTGGATTGACCTCTTCGAGAAGAGCAACCAACACCGAGAAGATCCGTTAGAATTTCGTAAACAATCTCTCCCCCTTACTCCCCTCCTAAATCTCGGGACGAGATTTCTTGTAGTGGAGGAGAATTGTGACGCCCGGATAATCAAGCTACAGTAACCTCTGCTAATGATGCCACGTCATCATGATTATTGTTGCTAATCTCGCGTCAGTTCGAAACCCAGTTCAAATTTTAAAAATAAAGTCAAACAATAAAAGTTTCCAAACATTAAAACTAAAATGCTCTAGACGAACCAGATATTGCATAGGTAATTATGGTCAAGAAAACATCTTTTTATAAAACAGTTGACTGCACTAAATTAATTAAAACAACAGTAAGACTAATATTTAAATGCCTTTAAATACTAAACAAATATAAAATAATTGTTTAGGGTGCCAAGTTAATTGCGACAGTGTTATTAGTATTAGCACTAATTTAGGGGCTAGGCTTATAGTTTGCAAAACTAAAGAAAAATAAAAATAGAAAATAAATAAAAGGAAAGGGCAAAACAAAGCCACATACCCCCAGCCTACTGGGCTAAACAGCCTAGTTGGCTAGCCCTACTGGCCCCAACCGGCCCAACCCGCACTCTCCTTAACCCCCACAGACAGAACCCTAGGTTCCAACCACTACCCAGTCGCCCCCCACGATCCCCTTCTCCCCTCCCCGTGTGATCTGGATCAGGCGCACGCCCTGCCCCCAACGCGGTCGCCCCCGTCGTCGATCCTCACCTTCCTGTTTGGCCTCGACCAGCGCCCGCCTCCGCCACCACTGTCGAGCCGGCGCTTCGCCGTCTCGGTCGCATCCGCCGCGGCTCCCCGCGGCCCCGGCGAGCACGCCCGTGCTTGAGGGCTGCTGCCTCCGCCCTGCAGCTTCTCCGTCATCGAGCGCCATTGGCCGGAGCCGTCAACCGTCGCAACCGTAATCCTCATCTCCCTCTCGAGCCGCTTCACCAAGCCTCGCCGCCCCTCGTCCCTGCAACGCTGGTGAGGCCACCGGTCTCCTCTCCCCTCGATCTCTGTCACCGGCCCCGTCCACCCGCGCTCTCATGGCCGCGGCCTCGTCCAACGCACGCCCGCGGCGGCCTCGCCTCCATCCCGTGCCCACGGCTCACCATGCCTCCCCTCGCCCCTCAGCTGCGTGCTGCAGGAGGCGCCGCTCCGCCCCGCCCCTGGCCACCGGCGCCTCGCGCCCTTAGCCTCCTCCCCTACTGCTGCAGCCTCGAACTGCCGGGCCGCGCCTGCTTCCGCGCGCCCGCGCCGGCCCCCTCTGCCGCTGCTCCACAGCTCACCGGAGCCTGCCTCCCCTGGTGGCCTCGGGCACGCGCCCGCGCGCCGCCGTCCCCTGCGCTCGCCGTTGCCGCGAACTGCGGCCCCGGTCAGTCGGCGCCCGGGTCCGGCGCCCCTGGTTTCCGTCCGCCGCACCCGGGTCAGCCTCGACGGGTGCCCACGCCCGTGCCCGTTTCCCGTTACCCGCGCGCCTGTTTGGCCCCTAGGGCCAATGACATGGGGGCCCCACCCCCTGAGAACGTTTTATAAAAAAAAGGAAAAAATATATAATAAAAATAAAATTAATTAATTAAGTAATTAATTAATTAATTAATCGAAGTATTAATTAGCTTAATTATTTTTGATTAATTAAACTGAACAACTAATTAAACTAGTTAACCTGTTTAACTAGTCTTAGTCAATGACAGTAGGACCCACACGTCAGTTGACCAGTCAACACCTCTGTTGACTGCTGACGTCATGCTGATGTCAGCAAACACTATTCTGGATAATGTTGAATTAAAGTATTTAAATTAATCCTAAAATGATTTAAATCTTTTAAAATTAATATAAAATAAACTGTAGCTCGGATGGAAAAACTTTGTACATGAAAGTTGCTCAGAACGACGAGACGAATTCAGATACACAGCCCGTTCGTCCGCCACACATCCCTAGCATAGCAAACACGCAACTTTTCCCCTCCGGTTCATCTCCCGAAAACGCGAAACACCGGGAATACTTTCCCGGATGTTCCCCCCCCCTTCGCTGGTACCACCTAGTACCGCGTTAGGTCACTCTAGACCGCGTATTGCCATGTTACGCTTTGTGATGCTTTGATTGCTCTGTTATTTATTGTGTTCCCCTCCGTTACTTCTTTTCGGTAGACCCCGAGACTGCCGGCGACCCCTAGTTCGACTATGGTGTTGACGATCCCTCCTTGCCAGAGCAACCAGGCAAGCCCCCCCCCCCCTTGATCACCAGATATCGCCTATTCTTCTCTATACTGCTTGCATTATAGTAGTGTAGCATGTTACTGTTCGGTTACTCCTATTCTGTTGCATAGCCTGTCATTGTTGCTACAGTCATTAATACCCTACCCGCAATCCTAAATTCTTAGTATAGGATGCTAGTTTATCATCATTGGCCCTACATTCTTGTCAGTCTACCTTGCTATACTATTGGGCCGTGATCACTCGGGAGGTGATCACGGGTATATACTATACATACATACATATTATACAGATGGTGACTAAAGTCGGGTCAGCTCGTTGAGTACCCGCAAGTGATCCCGATGTGGGGGCTGAAAGGACAGGTGGCTCCATCCCGGTAGAGGTGGGCCTGGGTTCCCGACGCCCCCCGATTGTTACTTTGTGGCGGAGCGACAGGGCAGGTTGAGACCACCTAGGAGACAGGTGGGCTTGGCCCTGGTCGGCGTTCGCGGTTGCTTCATAATAACACGCTTAAAGAGATCTTGGTATTTGATCTGAGTCTGGCTACTAGCCTATACGCACTAACCAACTACGCGGGAACAGTTATGGGCACTCGACGTCGTGGTATCAGCCGAAGCCTTCATGACGTCAGCGACTGAGCGGGGCGCGCCAGATTGCACCGCGTAACGTGACTTCCTTAGTAATGGAGGTTGCTAGGTCTGCTTCCGGCCGCCCACACAACGTGCAGGTGTGCTAAGGGTGATGGGCCCAGACCCCTGTGTGCATAGGTTTAGACCTGCGTGCTGACCTCTTTGTTGTGCCTAGGTGGGGCTGCGACGTGTTGATCTTCCGCGGCCGGGTATGACCCCGAAAAGTGTTTCCGCCCAAATGGGATCGAGCGTGTTGGGTTATGTGGTGCACCCCTGCAGGGAAGTTAATCTATTCGAATAGCCGTGATCTTCGGTACCATGACGACTTGGAGTTGTACCTTGACCTTATGACAACTAGAACTGGATACTTAATAAAACACACCCTTCCAAGTGCCAGATACAACCCAGTGATCGCTCTCTAACAGGGCGACGAGGAGGGGATCGCCGGGTAGGATTATGCTATGCGTTGCTACTTGGAGGACTTCACTGTACTCTCTTCTACATGTTGCGAGACGGAGGCTGCCAGAAGCATAGTCTTTGATAGGACTAGCTATCCCTCTCTTATTCTGGCATTCTGCAGTTCAGTCCACCCATATTGCCTCCTTACACATATACGCATGCATATGTAGTGTAGCTCCTTGCTTGCGAGTACTTTGGATGAGTACTCATGGTTTCTTTCTCCCCCCTTTTCCCCCTTTCCTTTCTTTCTGGTTGTCGCAACCAGATGCTGGAGTCTAGGAGCCAGACGCCACCATCGACGATGACGCCTACTACGCTGGAGGTGCCTACTACTACGTGCAGCCTGCTGACGACGACCAGGAGTAGTTAGGAGGATCCCAGGCAGGAGGCGTGCGCCTCTTTTGGTCTGTATCCCAGTTTGTGTTAGCCATCTTATGGCAACTTATTTAAACTTATGTCTGTACTCAGATATTGTTGCTTCCGCTGACTCGTCTATGATCGAGCACTTGTATTCGAGCCCTCGAGGCCCCTGGCTTGTATTATGATGCTTGTATGACTTATTTTATTTCTAGAGTTGTGTTGTGATATCTTCCCGTGAGTCCCTGATCTTGATCGTACACGTTTGCGTGTATGATTAGTGTACGATTAAATCGGGGGCGTCACGCCCGGAGACCCAGCGCGGACCCGGCCAGCCTGGCTGGCATCCGGCTCCAACCGACCCGGCCCCTCGGGGCCTGGCCGCCAGTCGACTCGGCCCGCGCGCCATCGACGATGCCGACGCGCGCCACCGCCTCGATCAGCTCGCTCGCTCCCTGGAGGTGGAGGAGAGCAGCGCTATCGGGCCGGCATGCTTCGGCCCACGCATCCGGGAGGAGCCCTTTCCGAAAGGGTTCATGCTCCCCCGCGATACCCGCAAGTACAATGGGACCGTGAAGCCAGAAGACTGGCTCACCGACTACCCCACAACCATTAGCATCACCGGTGCCAATCATCGTCTAGCTGTGCGCTACGCACCGCTCATACTCTAGGGGTCGGCCCACACGTGGTTGAACAGTCTGCCGATGGGCAGCATCAACGCGTGGGTCGACTTCGAGGAGGCCTTTGTCCGCAACTTCACGGGGACCTACAAGCGACCCGGTCGACCTAGCCAGCTTGCCATGTGCGTGCAGGGGCCGACAGAAATGGGTCGCGAGTACCTTGCACGTTGGAACGAGCTCCGAAACAGCTGCGAGGGCGTCCATGAAGTCCAGGCGATGCAGTACTTCGTCAGCGGGTGCCGAGACGGCACCCTCCTCAAGCACAAGCTCTTACGCTCCGAGCCGGCCACCATGGCCGCGCTCATGGTGACGGCGGACAAGTACGCCAACACCGACTCCGCCATGAAGATCCAGGTGGCGCTGGACGAAGCCGGCAAGGCAAAGCCGGTTCCTCCCTCGAAGCCGGCCGGCGAAAGCAGCCGACAACAGCATCATCAGAACAACAAGCGCAAGGCCGACCAACCGGCGCAGCGTCATGACAACCGGCTCGTCGCGGCCGTTGAGCCCGCGGCGGACCCGGCAGCGAAGCGTCGGCAGACCAGCAAGATGGCATGGCAGCCCGCCATGAGTTTCGAAGAGATGCTCGACGCCCCATGCAAGCACCATAGCGGTGCAAGACCCTCCACGCACACGCTTCGGCAGTACGCCATCACCAAGCGCATCCTGAGGGGAGATGTTCCGCCTCCTCCGGCTCCGGCTCCAGCTCCAGGCGCAGGGCAACCGCCTCCGCCTCCACCGCCGCCTCCCGCCGGCGGCGTGATGCGGAACGATGCCTACCCAGACCAGAACGCGGCCTACGCCGTCTTCACCAGCCTCGGCGATGACAAGCGCAGCGAGCGCCTTCTTCGGCAGGAGGTGAACACCATCGTCCCGTCCAAGCTGGATTTCATGCACTTGTTGGATCGCCCGATCACCTGGACCCATGAGGATCACCCGGCAGTCATGCCGAGTCTGGGTGGATACGCCCTCGTCCTCAACCCCACCATCGTCGCGCGACGCACATGCAAGTTCTCTTGAGTCCTCATCGACGGCAGCAGCAACATCAACATCCTCTACCACGACACGATGACCAAGCTCGGCCTCAAGGCCAAAGACCTGGAGCCGACCCGGACAGTCTTCCACGGCATCGTGCCCATCCTTTCCTGCTCGCCCATTGGCCGGGTCCGGCTTGACGTCCTGTTCAGCGACAGCAGCCACTTCCGACGCGAACCGATCTGGTTCGAGGTGGTGGACCTGTCCAGCGCATATCATGCATTGCTGGGCCGGCCCGCGCTCGCCAAGTTCATGGCAGTTCCCCACTACGCGTACCTGAAGATGAAGATGTCGGGTCCCAAGGGTCTCATTACCGTCACCAGCGACTACCGCAAGTCTCTGGAGTGTGCCCGAGATGGCGCCAAGCTGGCCGAGTCGCTGGTCATTGCCGAGGAGCGGTGCCAGCTCGACTGGATCATCACCCTGTCAGGCGAGGCCTCCGAAGTGTCGATCCCGATCTCGGACCCGGCCGACGAGGCTGCCTTCAAACCCTCCAAGGAGACCAAGAAAGTGAAGCTCAACCCTGAAGACCCCAGCTGCAGCAAGTACGTTGTCGTAGGCGCCCGCCTCGACAGCAAATAGGAAGGCGAGCTCGTCGACTTCCTCCGTGAGAATCGAGATATCTTTGCATGGACCCCCAAGGACATGCCGGGTATCCCAAGGAAGTACGCCGAGCACAAACTTCACGTCCGCAAGGACGCCAAGCCTGTCCGTCAACCCCTCCGACGATTTTCTGAAGAGAAGAGAAGAACCATTGGTGAAGAGGTCGCTAAGCTTTTGGTGGCCGGCTTCATAATGGAAGTGTTTCACCCCGAGTGGCTGGCCAATCCAGTCCTCGTCCTGAAGAAGAACAAGACCTGGCGCATGTGTATCGACTACACCAGCCTCAACAAGGCCTGTCCCAAGGATCCGTTTGCTCTCCCGCGGATCGACCAAGTCATCAACTCGACCGCCGGGTGCGAGCTCCTGTCCTTCCTGGACGCTTACTCCGGCTATCACCATATTAAGCTGGACCCGGACGATGCCCTGAAGACGTCCTTCATCACGCCCTTTGGGGCGTACTGCTACATCACCATGTCGTTCGGATTGAAGAACGCCGGCGCCACCTTCCAACGCTGCATGCAGAAATGCATGCTGCCGCAACTCGGCCGCAACATCCACGTGTACGTGGATGACATTGTGGTGAAGACCAAGCAGCACCTCATGCTCTTCGACGATTCGAAGGAAACATTCGCCAACCTCCGCAAATACAAGGTCAAGCTCAACCCGGAAAAGTGCGTCTTCGGCGTCCCGGCCGGAAAGCTACTCGGCTTCCTTGTCTCGGAACGCGGCATTGAGGCGAACCCGGAGAAGATCAAGGCCGTCGAGCGCATGCGCAAGCCGGCTCGGCTGCGCGACGTCCAGAAGTTCGCCGGGTGCTTGGCCTCGGTCAGCCGGTTCCTAAGCCGGCTTTGCGAGAGGGCGCTCCCCCTGTACCAGCTGATGAAGAAGACAAGCCCGTTCGAGTGGAACAGCAAGGCAGACGAGGCTTTCCAAGACCTCAAGCGCATGCTCTCCACCACACCAGTCCTGGCCGCACCGACCGACAAGGAGCCGTCGTTGCTCTACATAGCCGCGACCTCGCGGGTGGTCGAGCGACCAGAGAAGGGCAAGATCCAAGCCGTCCAGCGACCAGTCTACTACCTGAGCGAGGTGCTCTCCATTTCCAAGTAGAACTACCCGCATTACCAGAAGATGTGTTACGGCGTGTACCTCACCGCCAAGAAGCTGAAGCAGTACTTCCAAGAGCACGTCGTCACCGTCGTCAGCACGGTGCCTATCGGAGAAATCATCGGGTGCCGGGACGCCTCCGGCCTGGTCGCCAAGTGGGCGATCCAGCTAGCCGTCCACACCATCCTCTATGAGCCCCGCACCACGATCAAGTCTCAGGCCCTAGCCGATTTCCTCATCGACTGTACCGAGACCCAGTACTTGCCGCCGCCTCCAGACTCGACGCACTGGCGCATGCACTTTGACGGGTCCAAGATGCGACTCGGCTTGGGGGCCGGCATCGTACTGTCATCTCCGAAGGGCAATCGGCTCCGCTACGCGCTCCAGATCCACTTCGCCGCCTCCAACAACGTCGCCGAGTATGAAGCCCTTGTGCACGGCCTTCGGCTTGCCAAGGAACTCGGCATCCGGCACATCTTGTGCTACGGCAACTCGGACCTGGTGGTGCAGCAGTGCTCCGGCGAATGGGACACCCGCGACTCCAACATGGCAAGCTACCGCTTGCTCGTTCAGAAGCTATCCAGATCCTTCGAGGGCTGCGAGTTCCTCCATATCCCACGCGCGGAGAACGAAGCAGCCGACACGCTCGCCAAGATTGCCTCGTCACGACAAGCCATCCCATCCAGCGTCTCCCTCGAGCATCTGTGCAAGCCGTCCGTCAAGCCATCACAGGACTCCGAGTCCGTTCACGTTCCAGACGATCCGGCCGCTCCTCAACCTGGCCCGGGGGCTGCCGAACCCGGCCCGGGGACTGCTGAACCCGGCCTGGGGACTGCTCAGCTCAACCTGGCCACCATCATCCCGGACCCGGCCGTCGCCATCCCCGACCCGGTGGCTGCTCAACCCGGCTCGGGGCTGCCGACCCGGAACCCACCCTGGTGGCCGTCTTCGCAGTGGTTGCAGCTCCATCTTGGGCTCTCGCAATATCAGAGTTTCTGGAGAACGGGGTTCTCCCCATGGACGAGACCGAGGCTCGGCAAATTCAGCGTCGGGCATCCGCCTACAACATCATCAACAACGAGCTCGTCAAACGCAGCTCTACCGGTGTGTTCCAGCGCTACGTTGAGCAGGATCGCGACATCGACATCCTCCTCAACATTCACCAGGGCGAGTGCGGGCACCACGACGCATCACGATCCTTGGTGGCCAAGGCGTTCCGCCATGGTTTCTATTGGACCACGACCCTCGAAGACGCTGAGTCGCTCGTTCTCAAATGTGAAGGGTGCCAATGCTTCAGCAAACGCAGCCACCAGCCGGCGTCAGCACTCCGCACCATACTGATCACCTGGCCCTTCGCGGTCTGGGGACTTGACATGGTGGGACCCTTCAAAACCGCGCGAGGTGGCATGACACACTTACTGGTGGCAGTGGACAAATTTACCAAGTGGATTGAGGCAAGACCTATCAAGAAATTGGACGGGCCAACACCCGTCCGGTTCATCAAGGATATAGCAGTGCGCTACGGCATGCCGAACAGCATCATCACCGACAACGGCACCAACTTCGCCAAGGGCGCGCTCGAGCAATACTGCTCCGTCTCCGGCATCCGCCTCGACCTGGCCTCCGTGGCACATCCGCAGTCCAACGGGCAGGTCGAGCGGGCCAACAGACTCATCGTGTCCAGCATCAAGCCGTGACTCGTCGAGCCACTTATCCGCTCACCCGGCAGCTGGCTCGACGAGTTGCCAGCAGTACTCTGGAGTCTGCGCACCACGCTGAATCGGTCGACCGGGTTCACACTATTCTTCCTCGTTTATGGAGCTGAAGCCGTCATCCCGACCGACGTCGAGTTCGACTCACCGCGTGTCATGATGTACACCGAAGCCAAAGCCAGAGAGGCACGCGAAGACGGCGTCGACCTGCTCGAAGAAGCGCGCCTTCTGGCACTTAGCCGTTTGGCTATCTACCAGTAAGGCCTGAGGCACTACCACAACAAGAAGATCAATCCCCTCGCATTCCGCAAGGGCGACCTTGTCCTCCGACTCGTCCAAGAGCAGGCAGGCCAGCACAAGTTGTCCCCTCCATGGGAGGGCCCGTTCATCGTCAGCAGGGCCTTGCGCGATCGCAACGCCTACTACCTCATTGACGTGCGCAAGTCAAAGAAGCACAAGAAGGACACCGCCGGCGAAGAAATGACCCGGCCATGGAACTCGGAACTCCTCCACCCGTTTTACAGTTAGCCGCACGAGTGTATGTATATCGCCTTTTGTAAACGCATGAAACTACGGGGTCCTCGAACGAGACTCGGGGGCTGCCTTTTGCCGACCAATTTATTGCGTCCTTATTTTTTCTGCATCACTTTACCACTGAACCCGGCCACCGGCTCGACTTGCTCGACCCGGGGGCAGGCCGGCTCGGTCGCCACCCCGCTGCCTTACTTGGGGATTCCTGATAAAGTTGGGACGCCGCGGTCCCCCACTTCGCCCTAAAACCGCAGATCCAGCTTTGGCTGTCGGCGGGAAAGCACAACAGGCCAAAGCTCCTTTACGATTCATACACTAAGTCAAAGGCCACCAGGTCGACCGACCCGGCCCGTCACTCATCAAATAAGTAGCCGCACGACTGGCTGCTCGCCAACCGGCCAAGCCGGATTGCCGCCAGTCGGCCCAGTGGGTGTTTCGCTCTCGCTCAAAGTTTCTAAGGACCTAAGTCCTGCGCGCCCCTCTCGAAGAATCGAACTCATTGTTACGGACCAGAGCCTCGGCC
>NC_041387.1:396132331-396158186 GCF_002162155.2 Triticum dicoccoides | reverse complement strand
CGAAAAAGCGGAAGGTAAAGAGCAAAAAAGCACTCACGATATTCACACATAAATATTTAAAAGCAAAGGCCGACGACCCGAGTTCATTACACCCCAAACAACCCCCAGTGGGTGGGTGGACCTGCTACTTAACAGATTCTGCGTAAAGTATCTCAGGCATCTCCAACACCGCGCCGCGACATCGATGGCCCTCCCCTGGCGGCCTCCGGGTCCGGCGTGACACCAATGTCCTCCTCAGCATCCGCGTCACTGTAGACGCCTGTCTCCTCTGAGCTCCCTTTTGGGTCATGGAGAAGCAAGCCGTAGTTGTCGCCATCCACAGCCCTGCCGTCTTCCATCCGCTCCGGATGGAACTCGTCGTGGAAGGCGAACTCGGCGATGTAGCTGGCCCAGGAGGCGATCCGGCCGGCTTGCTCCTGCAGCAACTGCTCCGAACAAGCACGCTGGCCCATCAGCGCGTCCAACTGAAGATCTGGATGCCAAGACAGCGTGAACCGAAGCGCCATCTCGGCACCGGCATGGGCGGCGGAAACACGCCACTCGCCAAGGCGGTCCGGGCCCATCTCCAACCAACGCGCCAGGCACGAGAAGCTGCGCGGATGGACGGAATCCGGCCACAGGGCCGTCGTCATCGCGGTGCCAGCCCGGGACAGCCGCTCCATCTGCGTCCCCAGGGCCCACAGGCGGGCCTCTGTAGCGGCGATGATCTCCGGGAAGGTCCAGGCCACCCACGGATCTGTCCCAGACCCAACAACGCCGGTCCGGTCACGCTGGTAGCGGACGGCTTCCTCCGCCAGCCGCTGCGTCTCCGGGAAGGCCCCTGCCGTAAAAGAAGAAGCAAGATTAGAAGAACAACAAGGAAGAGGAGCCGGGTCCCGACCCGGCAAATTACAAGAAGCAACACTTACTGGAGAAGGACTCTTCTAGGTGCTGCGCCTCGAGCAACGTACCATGCCGCTCCCGCTCCACGACGCGGTCGCGCTCCCCGAGTGCCCTTTCTAGATCAGCCGCCCTAGCAAGGGCCGCCTTCAGCTCGACGTCCTTGTCTTCGGTCGCTTTCTCGGCCGCCTCACGGCGATGAGTCTCGTCCTGACGAGCCTCCTCGGCCGCGGCGGCCTGCTCCCGCAGGCGATCCACCTCGGCCTGGAGCCGGCCCTTGTCATTGGCCAGCTGGCCACGGTGCTGGTCCGCCTCGACCAGGGCCCGTTGCGTATCCATCACCTTGGCGGCCTCCGCCTTAAGGAGCTCCACCTTGGCCTCAAGGCGTCTCTTGTGACCCGCCAGCTGCTCGTGCAGCCGGTTGGCCTCATCAAGAGACCGCCAGGCCGCGGCCGCCTCCGCCCTTGCCTGCGCCGTCTCGATGCCAAGGCGGCCGGCATCAGCAACAAGCCGGTCATAATGATGACCGGCCCGGAGCAGCCGAGTCCGCCAAGACAGCACCTCAGCTGCAAAAAGAAAAGTTCAGCAGAAGAAAAAAAGGCAAGACTTAAGATTTGGCCCAACTACTACGTAGTTGGCCCGAATCTTGGGGCTACACCCAGTGGGTGCGCTAGCGCCCCCCCACTAGAAAAGAGCACGAACGTACCTGCGGCGACGTGAAGCTCCTCCTCCTTGGAAGCAAGCTGCTCCTTGAGCTGCCGATGCTTGCCCAGGAGACGGTTGAAGGCAACAACCCGGAAGGCATCAAGATGCTGAAAAAAGATAGAAGGCAGAACAAGGCCCGGCGATCTAAAGATTCGACCCAACTACTATGTAGTTGGCCCGAACCTCGGGTGCTACACCCAGTGGGTGCACTGGCGCGCCCCCACAAAGAAGAAATTACAAGGAAACAGAAGAAGAAAGACTTACCAGGACGGCGCGCTCCAAGTCACGCGTCCACTCCGTCTCGGCCTGGGCGAAGGCCTCAAGCCGCTCCGTCCAGCCTCGCAGGCGGCGGCTGATGGCATCCAGCACCGCCTCCTCCTGGGTCTGAGGCCCAAAGACGGCCGCGCCCCCACTCCACGCGGGCTGCGGCATGGCAGCCCGATGCCCACCCTGCCGGGGCGCCAAGGTGAGTTCCCCGCTGGCCGCTTGCGACGCGGCCAGCACCTCCACCGACGCCCCTCCCGACACCGACGGCGACCGGGACGCCCTGCGTCGCCACCTCAGGCACCGCCGCCCGTGGTGCCTCCTCCATAGCCGACGGCGCCTCCGGCGTCGCCGCCTGCAGCGTCTCCTCTAGGACGCCGCCGCCTCCACCACCATCAGCCTCCGTGACCTCCTGGTCGAGGAGCACCACCTCAGCCCGGCCCCCACGGCCGCGCTCCCTCACTGACAACGGCTCAAAAACCGTCGCCGCCACCACCGTGCCCTCCGGCATCTCGCGCCAGGCCGGCTCCACGCCGGCTCCACGCCGGATCGCGCCCATGCCTCCCCCGCGTCGGTCCAAGCCTGGACCGATGCCGCCTCCAGCTCCGCCTCGACCCGATTCCTGTCCTGCCAGGCTAAGGCCTCAGCGTCGGTCGGGTCCAGGCCGAGGTCTGAGTCGCCCCGTCCCTCCTCCCCGGCCAGGCGGGTGAGGTCGGACCGGCTCCTGCGGAACGCGGCCCCTTCGGCGGTCGCAGCCTCCGCCGCCGCCCTTGCTAGCGGGATGGGCGACCTGAAGAAGAAGGCAGAATGAGCAAAAAGAGACAATGTTGGCTCAAGAATTCCAAGCGCAAGCAGGAAATAAAACTTACCGCGTTAAGACCGGGACCGGGATCAGCCTGCCGCGCTTCTTCTTGGCCGGCCTCCCAGGCTCGGCCGGGTCCGCCACGCGCTTCGATCCCCGGGGGCGGCGCGACGCTGTCCTTTCCATGCGGGCGGCTCGGTGCCGCCCCATGCGAGGACCCGACTCCGCCCACGTCGCCGCCTCCCCCACCCAACACCGCTACACCAGCAACCGGCGTCAGCGTCGCCTTCATCACGACACGATCAACAATCCAAGACAAAATGAAGAAGGAAACATGCAAGACTTACCAGCACGGCGCCCAGCACCGGCGTCAGACTCGGCCACCTTCTCGCCGCCTTGGGCCATGGGCTCCTTTGGCGCCACCGGTGCCACCTGCGACGGAGCCCGGGCATAAGGATACCGGATTGCATTCAAGAGAATCTCCCGCGTTGCGTCGGGACGAACAAGAAGATGCGCGGCAGCGAAGTAAGAAGACCAGACGCTCACCTGTGGCGCCGGGATCGATTGGCTATACGACGCCTTGCCGAATCGCCAATCCTCTCCAAGGTTGGCCTTGGAGATGTGGTTGACGCCGCGCGCGAGCTGCTCCATAGACAGCTGTGTCGAGCTCATTCGGTCGGGGTCCTGCAGGCCAATCATCTCGCCGATGAGGCAAGAGCGCCTCTGAAGCGGAAGGACCCGACGGGTGATGAACGCGGCGAGGAGGTCCGTGCCGGTGAACCCCTCCTGCATCCTCATTACCGTCACCCGCTCGCAGAGGTTGACGATCTCCTGCGACGGGCGCCAGAGCGAGTAGCCCCAGTTCATCTTCGCCCGCGGCGGGGCGATGACGAAGGGAGGAAGATTAATATGGTCTGTGCCATGGTTGCGGATGTAGAAGAAGGAATTCTGCCACTTCTTGACAGAATCCTCAAGCGGGATCTTGGGGAAATCCGCCCCGGACCGCTTCGAGATGACGGCGGCGCCGTAGTCGGCGAACTCCCCGGCCGACTGGCCTTGCTACTTCAAGGAGAAGAAGCGCGCCCAGAGGTCGATCGTTGGCTCGACCCCCAGGTACCCCTCGCACAGGGTAACGAAACCGGAGAGCTGGACGATGGCGCTGTCGCCAAGATGGTGTGGTTGAAGCCCGAAGAACTCTAAGAATGCGCGGAAGAAGGTGCTCACCGGCAGCCCGAACCCGCGCTCAAAATGCGTGAGGAAGACGACGCGCTCCTGCCCCTCGGGCCGGGGCCTCTGCTCACCGCGCGGCAGGCGGACGCCGACGACCGTCTCCCGCGGCAAGCGCCGCGAAGCTCGAAGCTGCACGATGTCCTCGCTGGTGATGTTGGAGCCCATCGAGGAGCCTAACGGCAGAGCCATGGACGGAAGCGGGAAGAAGAAGATGAATGACGGAGGAAGCTCTGCTCGGGGCTGCGGGCGCAGCTATGCGTCGGTGGCAAAGAGCAGAGCAGGAGCAAGGGGACAGGAGGGCGCGAGCGAGAATGGTGTTCGCCGCCCCCTTGCCCCCCTCAATTTATAAACCCCGGTTCAAACATGGGGAAGTGGGATCGGCTGCACCCGCCCGTTCCACTACCCCGCAATAAGTGCGCACGTACGCACACACTAACTGCTCGGGGAAGTGCAACCGGCCCCCAGACACCGCAATAAATCCGCACGCGTGGCCCAAGGGCGCGCGGCAGCGGGCCCCCAGGCCGTCGCCGGTCCCGTCGCGTGCGTGGCCTGTCAGGCCCCTCCGACTTCTGGGCGCCATGTGGCGCCTGCGCGAAGCCCAAGGGATCGCCTCAAGATTCGACGGACTTCTCGGTTCCCGCCACGGTCGGGATGCCGCGATCCGGTTTTTGAGAAAACCGGCACACGGTGGGTGTTGCCGGACCCGGCGCTCGCAGAATCCGCCTTGCTCAGGGGGGAACTGCGAAGGCCCACTCATCAGAAGACGGCGGACCTTCACAACTTTGGGGACTACTGTCGGGGGGATGAACCCCGGGAAGGAAATGGAACCCGAATCCTTTTCAAAAAACAGTGGGGCCCGCATCACCCCGCAAACCGGCACGCGCCTGGCAGGGTCGCTCGACCCAGCAGGGCCCACAACCCGGCCAAACTCCCCGACCCGACAAGATACGTCAACCCGGCCGCAGCAACTGGCGGAAGGCGACCCGACCCGGCGCAACCAAGGCTTCCACGGCAATCCAGCCCCACCCGTGGCGTCCACGGCAACCCAGCCACGGGTCAGCTCCCGTCCCATCCAGACCGTACGATGGGACGAGACCTGAACCACCGATGACCAAGACAATAGTGTTTTCACCCATGCCTATGGTCAGCCGGGGCATGGCAACAGTGCCCCTCACCTGCCCGCTGACCAAGGCTGGTGTGGCAACAGTGCTCCCACCCTCACCGCTGACGACAACAAGCGGCAAGCTGATGGAGAGCACTGTACACGACTCGACTCGGCCACGCCCTGACGATCGACAAGAGGACGCACAGTCCCCCTGGGCATGCGGGGCCCATGCCTAGGGGAACCCGGCGAACCACAAGCCCACAAGTGGGACCCAGCTCGGTGTCCCGGACACCAACTATACGGACCCACCGACTCGGCATATTACCATTGTAACCCTGGGTGGGTTGATCTATAAAACCCCCCAGGAACCCACGCCTACAGGGTAAGAGGCCAAGCAACCAAACACACAACAAAGGAACGAGAGACAGAAAGTAACAGAGGCAACGAAGAAACAGAAGCACAAGCAAGCATAGAACTAGCCACCCAACAGCAATACCGGAGAGAAGGAGCAGCCCAAGCCTTGGCCAGCTTCCTTCCTCCTCCACACAGCTCCAGGAGCAACATTGTACTATCAATCATCCAACCAAACTCGGCAGTACTAGGGGTATTATCTCTCCGGAGAGCCCTGAACCTGGGTATGTCCGGCGTCCCGTGCCCGCGCATGCCAACCTTGCCTCCGGAGCCCACCAGCGCCCTCGAGCCTCCTCCTCTCTTTAGCCATCCCTTGGCATCTGCCGTGCGCCCACCACAACAAACATTTTATTAGTTAAATCTTTGGTTAAAATTTACCAGAAATTACAATGGTGAAGAATAAACCAGGACGGCAGATGCCAAAGATTACAATGGTGGGCGCAAAGATCTCTTTAGCCTCCCTCCATTTTTGTATACAGAGCCACTATAAAAAAATACATTTTGCATCTATACAAGGCCACCAATAGTAATCGAGACAAATATTAATGATGTTTCCTCGTACTAGTAACCCATGGCTTAATTACTAGCATGCGTGTAGTGGATGATAATGACAAAGTCATCTACTTCCTCTCTGACGGCCACTCAAATTCTTCTAATGTGCATGCACACTATTAATTAACCCAGTAAACGAGAAAATAAATTGACTTGTAAAGCACACATTGATTTTTATCTTGGTACCTGTAATTTGAGTTTGTGGACTTGTATATAAAAATGAAGGGAGTACTAGTAGTAGTTTAGAAGCCCAAATAAATGAGTGAGGCGCCTTAATGTTACTCTCCATTGTGACTAGTCTTATGGGAAAAGCTGGGGAAGAGACGACTTATTTTTTTAAGCCGCCAAAAGAACTGGCCCTAGGAGTAGTAGCTAGGGATACTAGGAGTAGTAGCTAGGGATCGAGTGTGCCAGATGAACCGGAGAAAGTAAATGCGGAGAGATGAAATGCAAAAAAGACGGAGGGATGTGATGGTTGCTTGTCCGTTTATTTTACCATGCCACTTATTACTGGCAGTGGTTGGGTTTTGTGATATGACGGCTTTACTGCCGCGCCACAAGCAGGGTGAGACTCCCGTGTAGCGCCGCCCTCTACACTTGTACTACATCGGTCGTGGTTTATTAGTCCCCCATTGAATTTGACTGAAGATTTAACTGACAAAATGTTAGTGCATGCCAACAAGAACTATATTGTTGGATTCGTATTTGAACATAGTTTTGAATGATATAATTTTAGGTGACATGCATCAGCATTTATCATACTATATATAATGTTAGTTGAATTTTTGGTCGTACTAATCTATAGTAGTAAGGTGCCCGTGCGTTGCACCGAAGAGTGAAATGCATTGATCGGGGAGTTGTTTATTTTGACAAAGGATGTGGGGGTCATCTCATGTGTAACGGGTGTCGATAGGTTTCTTCGGATATTATTTCATCTCTAGAGCTCACAAACATCTGGGTGAAATAGATAAAAAGGTATCTTTTGCAAACAAAAGCGTTCAACTATTCAACCTGCATCCAAAACTTGTGAAGAAATAACACTTATTGTGCTTTGCAAGAAATGGACTTTAAGAATTAGTTTTTGAGTATCGATTGTTATACATGTTGGCTATAGATGACATGGCACTTTCTTGTAGTCAACCGTTGGCTATACTATTAAGTATTAACCATGCCCTTATACACCTAGACGGAGGGATTAAATCAGGATGACTTGGAAGGGGCAGAGGAGATGTAAGAAATGGTTCATAGTAAGTCTTTCACCAGTACTATAGTAAAAGTTCATACATGGAAGATTCTAGACAAAACCATAAACGGATACACTTTTATTCATGCGTGATACTCCAATATAGCAAGATCATGCATGGAAGTCTCCACATGCTTAAACAGCGGATTACATTGAGCGAAGACTAATGATCAACATTTAACTTGATAATGCGTATGTCCAGGTGAACCTCCTTGGAGTCCCCATGCACCGTGTTGGCGGGTAAATAAGACCATGGGTTTTCCAAGTCCACATCGGCGGGACGGTCCTAGCTCCGCAGAATCCAAGTCCGTTCGATGTAGCCGGTGTCGCCGCCCACGTGACCTGGAGGGGTAGTAACACTGAGCACGCACCCGTACATCGGCCTCGTGTTAGTGTCAGCGTCAGCGGCGTCGTCCCTGACGCACACTACAGAGATGGGGCGGCGGCCTGCGCGGGCCTCGCCGGTGCCCACGATCAAGAGGAAGACACTACCGTCCTCCTCTGAGACTAGCAGGCGGCGGTGATCCTCCAGTGACTCCGGCATGGTGAATGAGTAGCATGTCTCGTACTTTATGTTCTCCACCAAGGGCCAGTAGTGACTGCTGCACGCATCCGTGAGGTGATGCACCATGTTCGCCAGCGAGCCCCAAAACAGCATCAGGCACTCATAGCAGTAGACGAAGGGCTCCTTGGAGGCATCGACTAGGCAGTCCATGAAACGGGAGTGGCTGTAGGGGACGTTGCGCCAGTTGAATATATGAGCAAGTTAATACGAGATTTAATCCGAATAAGTTCAAAATAAATCATGACGGCTATACAAGAGATGAAACTAATCATGTGGACTAGCATAGTAGTAGGATATAGAGTAGAAACATGAATTCTACCATGATTTTGAATAGGAAGGACAGAAACACATACGACACAACGGGAGCAGCACCGTTGGTGTTGAGGTTGTCGCCCATGTCGTTGAGGAAGAGGTTGCCGAGGTCGAGGAAGAAGTCATCGTCGGTGAAGTCATGGCTGCCAGCAGTCGCGAGAGTGCGCTCCCCAAATTTCAACAGCGCCCGCCGAATGGAGCGTAGGAGGGAGTGGCTATAGGGGATGTTGCGGCCGCCGAATGGAGCACACAAGTAGCACACGAAGCAGTAGATGGTGTCCTTACTAGTACTCCCTAGAATCTATCTATCTACTCTTATAGAAAACCGAGTTGGTGATGATGGTGTGCCTGGCATCTTGTAATATAGACCGTCCGATCTATATCTGACGGATAGAAAGCCAACTATGACAATTTTACAAAAGATACCCGCACCTCTCTCCACATTTACAAATAAGGCCTTGCCTCGTTCATCCTTATCTCCCACAACTCGTGCTCCTCCCTAAGTCTCTATCTCTACTCTTATCTCTATCTCTACTACTCTTCTTTGTTTTTTATAACAAATCGAATAGTATTGCGCCGTCCGCTGCACGCCCGGCTGAACACGCCTCCTCGCCTCCATCATCACCAACTGAGTCTTTTATAGGAGTAGGAGTAGAGAAAAAACACCGAATTGGTGATGATGGTGTGCCATGCAATGCACGGGCATCTTGCTATTTTTTGCATATAATTCCAAACACCACGTAGACACGGTCTTTGACCATTTTACAACTATGTTAGTATCATTGTGTTTTTTGACGGGATGTTATCATTGTTAGTGGTCAGCCGGTGCAAGTTATTGCCCTGGGTGTTTTAACCTTTTTTTAGTAATGATATCTAGCGATTGTTCGACACGAGCTCAATCCTAGCGAATCCCATGTAACCGTCAGATTTCCAAACGACGGTGGCCTGTTTTTAAGCCATACACACGTACTATAATTGCGTCGGAGGCGTTTGCAACTGCCATGTCTCCCAGCAAACGTTTGCTGCGGATTGGAGTTAGCATGGTTCATAGTTGTTCCACGCTCAGGCATTGAAGTT
Source organism: Triticum dicoccoides (assembly GCF_002162155.2). NCBI lineage: Eukaryota > Viridiplantae > Streptophyta > Magnoliopsida > Poales > Poaceae > Triticum > Triticum dicoccoides. The sequence continues at coordinate 396,149,041 of NC_041387.1, read as the reverse complement.
CGTAACTATTTTAGATTAGAATATACTACTCCTGTGGTGCTAGTAGTAGAGCAGAGTCCTACTCTACTACTCTACTCAAGCAAGTTAGGGCATAGTAGTAGGTACTGTAGGGAGTACCAGTATTGTGATCACTCAAGCAAGTTGTCTGGCATCGATATGACCCTACGCTACTGGTATGTGTCTCGTAAGTCAAGCGGCGTGCTGTAGTCATCATAACCTGTCCACTTCCCGCAACACATGTTCGCTTCTCCATCTTTGTCCGCACATAATCTCGACCAATCTTCCATCCCTGCTAAGGCGCCTCCCCCCTTGTCCGAAACCCAAGCACGAACAATGGCAGAACCGAGCAGCGTCCGCCGAAAGAGTGGCTGGAATTCGCTCCCCACAGAGGTAATCAAGCTCATTGTTTTGTGTGTGGACAATCTCAGTACCATGCCGCTCGCCGCGTGCTCGTCGGGGCTGTACCGTTTACTCAAAGCCCTCAGGCCAGTGCTTTTTAAGCCAGCTCCTTGCTTGCTGATGCCACCTGATCTTCAGAGACGACGTGTCACGCAGCATAACGATCGTAGGGTGGCGAGCATCAACCCCCTTGACTGCGACCCGATCCCCGTCACCCTCAACTACATTAATAGTATGTACTGGGTCGGCATGAACACGTCTTGGTTTCATCGACGGTTGCGACAACTGGATGCTCGTGGAGGTCTACACCCGGCAATTGATCCCCTTCCTTCGATTAACACTGCACTGCTTTGGCACCGCAGCCCAGAATACTCAGAATCTTACAGTAGCCAACATGATACCAATTTTGATTTACTCAAGGTTGTAATCTGCTAAGTGCCCACAAGATCTGCGAATTATAAAGACTTCAGGCTAATTGCGTTCTTCAACCGCGGTCTCGCCTATCTGATAGGTCACTGCGGTAAGTGGATAAATCTGCACGTCCATCGCAGGATCATACATCCTCCATGGTTCTCTGATGCCATTGAACACAAGGGCTTCATTACGCTGTCGACTCCTTCTATGGATGGACGTATTGCTGGCCTACTCCAGTCATCGCTACAATCGGCTGTTACAGCAGTATGTTACTCTCCTATGATATCATGATGGCTTGCTTATATTACTGTCAACATTTATTGAAAAAATATTCATGCTCATAACATGCTGTTCTTAAGATTAACTACATCAAGATCCCTTTTTTATTTGACTCCAAATTGATATGATGTTGTAGGCCGCCTGGTGTCCCTACCCTTCCTAATCCCAGAACCTTTCAAAGAAAAGCGACATGGTAGTTGCAGGTGGTTCCTGGCTCGATCAGGCGACGACGAATGATTGATGATCGTTCGCACGTACCAAACGTGTTGTTTCGCGGAATACAATCACAGTCACTGCAAGGTCTTTGAGCAGGATCCCAGCTTCTCTAGGCCTTCAGGAATTTTTGACTGGAGGCTGGTAAGTAGCCTTGGTACATCCTGTCGGTTTGTCAGACTAAATTATCCGATTAACCAGGAGATAACTGACGGCAAGGATCATGATGGCAGTGCAGTTTTGTTCATCAGGGAAAACTTTGTGTACACAGCATACCATGCGTCTGTGCATGCACCATACCCTGATATGTGCCGCCACGCTCTGCAGCCCAAAGTAGGAGAGAGGGTCGCAAGTATCAGACTTCGACCTGCTGGCTGGAGTTTCCCCCGTCAGGCGCCCATCTGGTTCAAGCCGTCAGCCAATCTCCACAGCTTAATACATAGTAATGTCTAACTGAGCCAGTTAGTTAGATGCGTACACTTGGTGTAGTAGGATCTTTATTTAGTTTGATGCATACACTTGTTCTTTTTTGGTAGCCCTTTTGTAATAATGACTGATGTTTGGTTTGGAAGAGAGAGCTGCGTCTTCACTCTTCTGGCCTGCTTACTGCTTCTGTTGCACCCCCAGCCCTGGTTGCTGCTGCTGCTGCTGTTTTCAATGTACAATCAGTAGTATATTTCGTCTGTTGGTTGAATAAATGTGTTGTTAGAATGGTAAACACAATGTTTTGGAAGTCGTTGCACGGTTCGATCCTTAGTACCCCGTATCGTACGTAACGCATACTATTTTTCATAAGGAACACATTTTCCACTTGTTGATAACATGCAACCCACTGATGAAGACCCAATAGAGGAGCCCATAATTAACTGGAAGGGAGGCTCTCACATGAATCCGACCCAGGTACATGCTCATGGTCCCCTAAACATAAATAAGTAAATAAATAAATAAAGCTAAATGCTCATGCACCAGTTCTTTAAATTCATGATTTAACAGGAGGATATTATTTCCTATGATAGTGTCGTTACATTCAGTCGATATTATTCTTAGGCAAAGATAGCGACCAGTCTTCTTTCTCCCAGCATTTTCTTCCTACAACCAGCGGACCCATGCAAATCGTAGTCAACGTCGTAAATATTTCCGGTCCATTTTTATTTTTCAATAAGAATGTCCAACCCAGCCCAGCACATTGGCGACAGCACTTTATCCTCTGCCTTGGGGTGCTCACCGCACCGCCGCCGTCCGGCCCTGTCAACATAGTTTTTTTGAAATGGTCCCTGTCAACATAGTGAATCGGGAGAGAACTGTAGTTGTGAGTATGATAGTGCGGACCCACCAGGTCCATTCCCGAACACAAGCAAGCGCCTCTTTTCCTACTCAGATGCACCTCTCGTTTTTTACTCTAATCCACCCTGCTGATATCCGGGACCCACATCATTTTTAACGTATAGTCAATTAACGACAGAATTGCACAACTTTTTTTTGATTAGTAATTCGGAGGAGCAGGCTATAAACTGGGTTGTGCGGTCTCTGTGGCCCGTCTAACAACATGACCAGCCCAGCAGGTTTTTCTTTGGGAAAATAGGTAGCCCAGTATTTCTTTTTGAAGAATACCCAAGCTAGGCCTATTTGTTTTCTTCGACTTACTGGACTGCAAATCTTTCAAGACGAGGAGGGATGCATTCAGGCCTGGCCAAAGAGTATGGTCAGTGTCTGTTAAAAGTAATATCAAAGGGGTTGAAAATTCCAAAAAAATATAGCAAATGGGATATTAGTTTCTTTTTTGTTTTTGTTCTTCACTGATATTTTATAGTATTTCATTGGATTTAACATGACATAGTACTAATTTATTTTTAAATTTGTTTTAGTATGGCTACTAATTTTTGGATTAAGAATATTTTGTTCCCCAGCAAAAATTTGCGAATTTTCAAAATTTCGCACATATTTAGTTAATTTTTTAACCCTGGTACTGACGAGAAAATGGGCAGCAATTCTAAAAATGGAAAATGGGTTGCAATAAATTCCATATGAATGAGTAAAAATAATAACAAATGGGCTGTACACGCCACAGATTTCGAGGCTGACTTATTTACGCAAGGCTTTGTCAGTCAACACACGATTCTAGCAGCAGTGACTGTTGGATGTCCATCCAACGACCAACGTGCTTCTTCAATCTCTGATCTTCCTGCTCCAACCGCCTAAACTAGCGCCGGTGGGACTGCCTGCTCCCTCCTCTTGTGGCCCATTGTGATGCCGCGCAGGCTTCCCCGGCCCACCCTACTCCCTTCGCTGGCCTCGCCGCACGCAATCAACTGCCTCCTTATTACGCGAAAAAAAGATTCCTCCCACTGACATCTGGGGCGCACCGGTTGGGAGGCTAACCTGTGGGCCTACTAAGTTGGCGCGTATGCAGGGCTTGTCAACTTAGTCAACAAACGATTGTAACAACAGTAACCGTTGGATTTGAATCAAACGGTCCCACTGCTTCTTCAAGTGCTGCTCTTCTTGCACCAGCCGCCCAAACCAGCGCCGGCGAGACCGCCTGCTCCTGCCTCCAGTGGCCGGCTGTCTTGCCGTTGAGGCCTCACCGCCCCCTACTACTCCTACGCTAGCCAGGCTCTGCGGTGACGATAGCCTCACACCGCAGCCGAACCAGTGAACCTTCGTACTCCTCTCCGCGTGGGCATCCACTGTCGCGTCTTCCCTGGCTCCGTGTCGTTCCCTTTCTAGGCCTCGTCGTTGTCCACCGCCCTGGTGCTCTCGGCGCAGCGTGGTCAACATGGTCATGGAACGACTTCCATCGGACGTGGACTGTACGTGGAGAGGCTGACAGCTGGATCCACGGCTGCACACAAGGAAATGCCTCCTTATTACGTGCAAAATAATGATTCCTCAAGCTGACATCTGGGACGCACCGGAAGGGCCTCTGTATTTCACGAAAAAAATGCCCCCCCGGCTGACAGGTCGGACCCACCAGCTATATCTTCGCATGCAACGAAGTGTCTCCTTATTACGCACAAAAAAATGAATACCCCCTGCTAGCTGGGACCCACCATAGTGGGTGGCTGACTTGTGGGCCTACTAAGTTGACGGGGATGAAGGGCTTTGTCAAGTTAGTCAAAACTCCAGTGACCGTATGATGTCCACCCAACGGCCATAGTGCTTCTTCAATCTCTGGTCTTCTTGCTCCAGCTGCCCAAAGCAGCGCCGGTCATGCCGCCTGCTCCTGCCTCCCTTGGCTGGCTATGCTGCCGCAGAGGCCTCACCGCCCGCATACTACTCCCACCGCTGGCCAGACCATCCCTCTACTCACCCAGACCCCCTGTTATTCTACGGCGACGGCAGTCTCACACCGCAGCCAAACCAGTGAACCCTCGTACTCCTCTCCGCATGGGCATCCACTGCCGCGTCTTCCTCGGCTCCACGTCGTCCCCTTCCTAGGCCTCGCCGTCGTCCACCACCGTGATGCTCTCGGCGCGGCGTGGTCAACATGGTCAAGGAACGACTTCCATCGGACGTGGACTGTACGTGGAGTGGCTGACAGCTGGGTCCATGGCCGCAGCAAGGAAGTGCCTCCTTATTACGCGGAAAATAATGATACCTCCACCTGACAGCAGGGACCCACCGGACGGGCACTGTATTTCGCGAAAAAACGTTTCCCCCCTGACTGCTGGGACCCACCAGCTACATCTTCGCACGCAAGGAAGTGTGTACGGGCAAAAAAAAAGGTTTCACCCCTGACTGCTGGGACCCACCAGCTACATCTTCGCACGCAAGGAAGTGCCCAACAGTGAGGACCCACCTGGTCAAAGCGTACGTAGTGTTGTCATTTTGGTCGCGAACGTGTACGTATATACTGGTGGATGTAGAGGCGCGCACGCGTTGTAGTAGAGGCGCGCACGTAGCATGTACACGTACGTACAACGGCCAGTGTGCAAGAAAGAAAATACGGCCATGTACATACATAAGGGCGGGGTCTCGAACGCCTACTCGCGCATATGTATGGCTAGGGCTCGTGTACATGGCTGGATAGGAACAGAGAAACATCGTCATCGTCGTGTTCATGGGGAGCCAACCGGCTGGGTCAGAACGGAATGCATCGTCATGTTCATCGGGAGGGCTTGGATGGAACAGGCGATGGAAACGAGGCCTGGCGTACCGCAGAACGGAGGAAACGGCCTTGTGTTCGACCGACCACATTCAAAAGGGATCCTGTTCATCGGGAGGGGTCTGGCGTACCACAAAACGGACTCGTGTTGGACCTCCTATGGTCGAAACGGGGTCCTGTTGATCGGGAAGTGTGTGGCGTACCATAAAACGGACGATACAGACTTGTGTTGGAGCGCTATGGTCGAAACGGGGGTCCTGTTCATCGGGAGGGGTGTGGCGTACCGCAAAAAGGGACTCCACGGGATACTGTTCATCTCCACCGTCGACCTCCTCCAGCCTCCACGGGCTACTGTTCATGCACCGTCAACCTCCTCCAGCCTCCACCTGCGACTGTTCATCCACGGGCTCCTGTTCATCCAGCCTCCACCACGCGCTACTCCACCGGCTACTGTTCAACCACCCCTCTCCATGGGATCCTGTTCAACCACCCCTCCACGGGCTACTGTTCATCCACCCCTCCACCATCTACTGTTCATCCAGCCCTCCATGGGGTCATCCTGTTCATCTAGCCCTCCACGGGGTCCTGTTCATCCAGCCCCAACCGGCTCGATCGATCGGGTCCTGTTCATCCAGAGGCAACGCCACGGGGTCCTGTTCATCCACCCCCACCGCTCACTGCTCATCCAAACCCCCCCGCAACACTCACTGTTCATCCAGAGGTAGCATCGATCGGCTTCGGTTAGCAGCAGTAGCAAAGGAATTGCTCGATCGAGTTCAGTTAACAGCCATCGATCGATCGCTCAGGTTCAGTAACGTGTAGCCTGCAGTGCAATCGCTCGGGTTCAGTATAGGCGAACGCCTTGCTCGGGTTTAGTTAGAGCCCAACGCCTCGCACACACGCGCGTACGTGTACGAGAGAAACGCGCATCGCTCGGCCCCCGACCACCCACCGTAACCGGGAACTCGCCAAAATTTTCCTCGCCCTCGCTTCTACCACGGTTTTTTCCGTCATGGACGACCCAAAGAATGTCATGCAGCTGCGTCTCCGGCCCGCCCAGGATGAAAAGCCCATTTTCTGTCATGATTTTTTGTCATAGAAGTAGGAGCCCACCACATCTATGATGATACCGGGTTTTGTCCCAATTATCGTCATAGAAGTGTCATAAGTATGTCAGAAAAAAATTCCTTCGGCCCAAAATGTCACGGATGTGTCTTTTTTTTGTAGTGTACCCTTGAAAATTGTTGTGATCCCCTATACTTGTGGGTTATCAAGACCTTTTCCTGGCGCTGTTGCCGGGGAGCATAGCTCTATTTGCAGAGTCACTTGGGATTTATACCTTTTGATCACTATGAAGAATCTTAAAGATGATAGAACCAAGATTGTTCCCTCCAGAACGAGGGGAGGTAAGGAACTGTTATCTAACTCTACACTTGATTCACCTTCTATTTTGAGTAAGCTTGCAACACCATCACCTGCTATTAATTTTGATATGTCACAAGTAACTCATGATTCCACTTCTCTATGAATGATGCAATGGATGATGCTAGCACTTTTCTTGATAATACTGTGCCACTAGGTGAATTTCTTGACGAATAACTTGCTAAAGCTATAGAATTTGAAAATGCTGAAACTGATGAAATTATTGAAACTAAAAATTAGGAAACACCTATTAGACCTGTCTCTCCTAGAATTGAAATGCCTAAGATATATGAGGGTTTTGTTATGGGTGAAGAGATAACTAGAGAACTTCTTGCTTGTAATGATAGAGATGATCTTAAGAAACTACTGTGTAAGTGCTACGTCTTGAGCTTGCGTTGGTTTTCCTTGAAGAGGAAAGTGTGATGCAGCAATAGTAGCGTAAGTATTTCCCTCAGTTTTTGAGAACCAAGGTATCAATCCAGTAGGAGGCTCCTCAAAAGTCCCACGCACCTACACAAACAAACAAAGAACTCGCAACCAACGCAATAAAGGGGTTGTCAATCCCATCACGGCCACTTGCGAAAGTGAGATCTGATAGAGATAGTATGATAAGATAAATATATTTTTGGTATTTTATATTATAGATGCAAAAAGTAAAGATGCAAATAAAAGTAGATTGAAAGCGTATATGATAAAAGATAGACCCGGGGGCCATAGATTTCACTAGAGGCTTCTGTCTAGATAGCATAAGTATTACGGTGGGTGAACAAATTACTGTCGAGCAATTGATAGAAAAGCGAATAATTATGAGATTATCTAGGCATGATCATGTATATAGGCATCACGTCCGTGACAAGTAGACCGACTCCTGCCTGCATCTACTACTGTTACTCCACACATCGACCGCTATCCAGCATGCATCTAGAGTATTAAGTTCATAAGAACAGAGTAACGCATTAAGAAAGATGACATGATGTAGAGGGATAAACTCATGCAATATGATATAAACCCCATCTTTTTATCCTCGATGGCTACAATACAATACGTGCCTTGCTGCCCCTGCTGTCATTGGGAAAGGACACCGTAAGATTGAACCCAAAGCTAAGCACTTCTCCCATTGCAAGAAAGATCAATCTAGTAGGCCAAACCAAACTGATAATTCGAAGAGACTTGCAAACATAACTCAATCATACATAAAAGAATTCAAAGGAGATTCAAATATTTCTCATATATAAACTTGATCATAAACCCACAATTCATTGGATCTCGACAAACACACCGCAAAAAGAGTTACATCGAATAGATCTCCATAAGAGAGGGGGAGAACATTGTATTGAGATCCAAAAAGAGAGAAGAAGCCATCTAGCTAATAACTATGGACCCGAAGGTCTGAGGTAAACTACTCACAACTCATCGGAGGGGCTATGGTGTTGATGTAGAAGCCCTCCCTAGTGGATTCCCCCTCCGACGGAGCACCGGCGAAGGCTCCAAGATGGGATCTCGCGGATACAGAAGGTTACGGCGGTGGAAATTGTTTTTCGTTGGCTCCCTGGATGTTTTCGGGGTACGTAGGTATATATAGGAGGAAGAAGTACGTCGGTGACTGCTCGAGGGGCTCAAGAGACAGGGGGCGCGCCCAGGAGGGGTGGGCGCGCCCTCCTATCTCCTGGCTGCCTCGATTGCTTCTTGACTTGCACTCCAAGTCCTCTGGATCACGTTCGTTCAAAAAATCACGCTCCCGAAGGTTTCATTCCGTTTGGACTCCGTTTGATATTCCTTTTCTTCGAAATACTGAAATAGGCAAAAAAAACAGCAATACGGGCTGGGCCTCCGGTTATTAGGTTAGTCCCAAAAATGATATAAATATGTAAAATAAAGCCCATAAACATCCGAAAGGGGTAATATAATATCATGGAACAATAAAAAATTATAGATACGTTGGAGACGTATCAAGCATCCCCAAGCTTAATTCCTGCTCATCCTCGAGTAGGTAAATGATAAAAACAGAATTTTTGACGTGGAATGCTACCTAGCATAATTCTCAATGTAATTTTCTTTATTGTGGCATGAATGTTCAGATCCAAATGATTCAAGATAAAAGCTTATAAAACATAAAAATAATAATGCTTCAAAGCATACTAACAAATAATCATGTCCTATCAAAATAGCATAGCCAAAGAAAGCTTATCCCTACAAAATCATATAGTTAAGCCATGCTTCATTTTCATTACACAAAATACTCCCATCATGCACAACCCCGGTTTCAACCAAGCAATTGGTTCATACTTTTTAACGCGCTTCAGCCTTTTCAACTCTTATGCAATACATGAGCGCAAGCCATGGACATAGCACTATGGTGGTATATGGTGGTGGTTGTGAGGACAAAAAGAGGGAGAAGATAGTCTCACATCAACTAGGCGTATTAACGGGCTATGGAGATGCCCATTAATAGATATCAATGTGAGTGAGTAGGGATTGCCATGCAACAGATGCACTAGAGCTATAAATATATGGAAGCTCAACAAAAGAAACTAAGTGGGTGTGCATCCAACTTGCTTGCTCACGAAGACCTAGGGCATTTTGAGGAAGCCCATCATTGGAATATACAAACCAAGTTCTATAATGAAAAATTCCCACTCAGTATATGAAAGTGACAATATAGGAAACTCTCTATCATGAAGACCATGGTGCTACTTTGAAGCACAAGTGTGGAAAAAGAGATAGTAGCATTGTTCCTTCTCTCTTTTTCTCTCATTTTTTTATTTTCTCATTTTTTTCTTTTTCTTTCTTTCTTTCTTTCTTTCTTTTCTTTGGCCTTTCTCTTCTTTTTTTCTGGCCTTTCTCTTTTTTCTTTGGCCTTTCTCTTTTTTTTCTTTCATTTTCTTTTTAAAGTCCGAAGTCTCATCCCGGCTTGTGGGGGAATCATAGTCTTCATCATCCTTTCCTCACTGGGACAATGCTCTAATAATTAATATCATCACACTTTTATTGATTTACAACTCAAGAATTACAACTCAAAACTAGAACAAGATATGACTCTATATGAATGCCTCCGGCGGGGTACCGGGATATGCAATGAATCAAGAGCGACATGTATGAAAATTATGAAAGTGGCCTTGCCACAAATACGATGTCAACTACATGATCATGCAAAGAGCAATATGACAATGATGAAGTGTGTCATAATAAACGGAACGGTGGAAAGTTGCATGGCAATATATCCCGGAATGGCTATGGAAATGCCATAATAGGTAGGTATGATGGATATTTTGAGGAAGGTAAATAATGGGTGCATGATACCGGCGAAAGTTGCGCGGTATAATAGAGGCTAGCATAGTGGAAGGATGAGTGTGCGTATATCCATGGATTCACATTAGTAATATAGAACTCATATACTTATTGCAAAAGTCTACTTGCCCTCGAACCAAAGTACTACTATGCATGCTCCTAGGGGAAGGGTTGGTAGGATTAACCATCGCGCTATCCCGACCTCCACTCATAAGGAAGGCAATTAAAAGAGCACCTCATGCAACAAATTTGTCACACAACTTTTACCATACGTGCATGCTACGGGACTTGCCAACTTCAACACAAGTATTTCTCAATTTCATAATTACCCACTAGCATGACTCTAACATTACTACCTCTATATCTCAAAACAATTATCAAGCATCAAATTGATCATAGCATCCAATTCACTTCCTATGATAGTTTTTATTATACCCAACTTGGATGCCTACCATTCTAGGACCAATTTTATAACCATAGTAAATACCATGCTGTTCTAAAAGACTCTCAAAATAATATAAGTGAAGAGTGAGAGACTAGCAATTTCTTCAAAATTAAGCCACTGCCGTGCTCTAAAAGATATAAGTGAAGCACTAGAGCAAAAACTATCAAGCTCAAAAGATATAAGTGAAGCACATAGAGTATTCTAGCAAATTCTAATCAAGTGGGCTTCTCCCAAAAGGTGTGTACAGCAAGTATGATTGTGGTAAACTAAAAAGCAAAGACTAATATAATACACGACGCTGCAAGCAAAACACATATCATGTGGCGAATAAAAATATAGCTCCAAGTAAAGTTACCAATGAACGAAGACGAAAAAGGGGATGCCTTCTGGGGGCATCCCCAAGCTTAGGATTTTGGCTATTCTTGAATATCGTGGGTTGCCTTGGGCATCCCCAAGCTTAGGCTCTTGCCACTCCTTATTCCATAGTCCATCAAAGCTTTACCCAAAACTTGAAAACTTCACAACACAAAACTCAACAGGAAATCTTATAAGCTCTGTTAGTGAAAGAAAACAAAACCACCACATAAGTTACTGTAATGAACTCATTCTTTATTTATTTTGGTTTTAAACCTACTTTATTCCAACTTCTCTATGGTTTATAAACTATTTTACTAGCCATAGATGCATCAAAATAAGCAAACAACACACGAAAAACAGAATCTGTCAAAAACAGAAAAGTCTGTAGCAATCTGTAACTAACGCATCCTTATGGAACTTTAAAAATACTACAAATATAGGAAGTCCTGGGAAATTTGTCTATTGATCATAAGAAAAACGAATCAATGCAAAATCACGTTTGTGTGATTTAACAAAACTAATTTCGTGCGTGCAAAGTTTCTGTTTTTCAGCAGAATCTTATTAACTATCACCATAGGTTATCCTATAGGTTCTACTTGGCACAAACACTAATTAAAACATAAAAACACATCTGAAAACAAGGTAGAAGCAAAATTTATTGAATAACAGCAAGGAAAAATATTGGGTTATCTCCCAACAAGCGCTTTTCTTTAAAGCCTTTTAGCTAGGCATTGATAATTTTAATGATGCTCACATGAAAGACACGAATCGAAGCGCAAAGAAAGCATCATGAAACATGTGACAAAACACATCTAAGTCTAACATACTTCCTATGCATAGGCATATTATAAGCAAACAATTTTGCAGGGCGAGCAAAAGCTAGCATGTGCAAGGAAGAAGAAAGAGACGATAGCAATCTCAGCATGACGAGAGGTAATTTAGTAAGATGAAAATTTCTTCAACCATATTTTCCTCTCTCATAATAATTAGATGTAGGATCATAAGCAAATTCAACAAAATAGCTATCACATAACATATTCTCAACACGATCCACATGCATGCAAAGTTGACACTCTTCCAAGATAGTTGGATTAACATTAACTAAAGTCATCACCTCTTCAAACCCACTTTTATCAAAAACTTCATAAGATTGAACATTATCCAAATATGTGGGATCTAAAGTTGACACTCTTCCGAACCCACTTTCAATATTATTGTGAACACTATATCAATCTCATATTCATCATGGGGCTTAAATAAATTTTCAAGATTATAAGAAGAATCACCCCAATCCTGATTATTGCAACAAGTAGTAGACATAGCAAAACTAGCATCCCCAAGCTTAGGGTTTTGCATATTATTAGCACGATTGACATCAAGGGAATTTATAGTAAAATCATTGCAATCATGCTTTTTATTCAAGGAGCCATCGTGAATCTCTTCATGAATTTCTTCATCATAATTTTCAGATTCGCAAATTTCAAGCAAAGCTTTATAAAGATAATCTAGTGCACAAAACTCACTAGCAATTGGTTCATCATAATTGGATCTCTTAAAAAGATTAGCAAGCGGGTGAGGATCCATAGATCTTAGGTTTTGTTTAGCAATAAATAAGCATCTATTCCAACCAAACGAGCAAACAAAAGGGCAAGCAAAAGAGGGAAGAGGTTGGGAAAGAGAGGGCAAATAAAACGGCAAGGGTGAAGTGGGGGAGAGGAAAACGAGAGGCAAATGGAAAATAATGTAAATGCGAGGGAGATGAGTTTGTGATGGGTACTTGGTATGTCTTGACTTGAGCGAAGACCTCCCCGGCAACGGCGCAAGAAATCCTTCTTGCTACGTCTTGAGCTTGCGTTGGTTTTCCTTGAAGAGGAAAGGGTGATGCAGCAATAGTAGCGTAAGTATTTCCCTCAGTTTTTGAGAACCAAGGTATCAATCCAGTAGGAGGCTCCTCAAAAGTCCCATGCACCTACACAAACAAACAAAGAACTCGCAACCAACGCAATAAAGGGGTTGTCAATCCCTTCACGGCCACTTGCGAAAGTGAGATCTGATAGAGATAGTATGATAAGAGAAATATATTTTTGGTATTTTATATTATAGATGAGAAAAGTAAAGATGCAAATAAAAGTAGATTGAAAGCGTATATGATAAAAGATAGACCCGGGGCCCATAGGTTTCACGAGAGGCTTCTCTCAAGATAGCATAAGTATTACGGTGGGTGAACAAACACTAGTAGAAAACAGGGCATTTGTCCCGGTTCGTAAGGGCCTTTAGTCCCGGTTCTTGAACTGGGACAAATAGGTCGTTACTAATGCCTCCCCCCTTAAGTCCCGGTTCTTACACGAACCGGGACAGATGGGCATCCACATGGCCGCTGTGGGCAGCCCAGGCAGGGGGGCCTTTGGTCCCGGTTGGTGACATAAACCGGGACCAAAAGGCTTCCACGCGTCAGCAACTGGCTAGAGCCAAAGTTTTTCTTTTTTTTCGAAAAAGTGGCTGGTTTAGGGGTTTGGGGGGTTAATTTTAGGTTGTTATTAGCTAGCTAATAGAAAGAAGTGTCCGCTCTTATATCTTCATCCTTGGTTTACCAACGCTACTGCTATGTTCATTTCACCCGCTAATATATAATAACTCATGCATGCTCGCATCATACATCATCATATATAATAACAAGTCCTATTAATCATGCATCATCATACAACTTCTACTCGTTATTAATAATAAGTCATACGATCATCATCTTCATAGTCATCGAACCCAACCCTACATAATTGTTCTTAGCACATGATCATCATATCAGGTAGGACCTAAACACCCTTAAGGTAAAATAGCATAAAACAATATAGACCCTGACTCTCCATTATGAAGAATGGAGATCATCCTGTCTCCAATTCTTGCGCTTCGCTTCCTTTTGCTTCCAAGAAGCTCCTTACAACTGTCCATACATTTTTTCCATTCTTTAATTGTCATGTCTCCACTTCTTTTAGAAATCCGGTATGGACAGTTGTGATTCATAGGACGACCTGGTTATATGTTCAAAACATGAAGGCTACCGTGCGTATACATCAGATGAGGCACACAATCATTCGGGATTATCTGTTGAAAAACATAGTAATAACTTCGTAGTTAGCAATGATGTACTAGTTTTAGAAGTATGCAAAAAGATGCACGGATGTCGTAATAGTAAAAAATCTTACCAGGGTATCTCCATGGTAGTTACCGTAGTTCAACACGTGCACTAGTGGCACATATTGACCATAATGTTGAGGAGTTCGATTGTAGACATTGTAATTCTCAAGATCAGTACAAAATGCGATCAGATGATTTTTCTCCTTATAAGTTAATTCGGAGCCATCAGTGTAGTGGGTTTTGTCTACCATCTTCCGCACATTCTTTGAAGAATGAAAATAAGCTGTCAATGGAAATAAGTTGTCAATTATTTTGAAATAAACAATATAAATTACTTAATAACTATGTTAAGCTCACATGGGGGAAGAATTGGAGGTGTATCCACAAGGACCCAAATGTCCATATTGTCTTGCTCGATTGTAGGATCACCAAGATCCATGGTGACAAGCATACCCTCATCAAAACCATACATCTTGCAAAGTGCTTCCCAATTTTTGCAACCAAAATGGGTTACACTCCAGCATTGTACAGCTTTACTTTAAAATCCACACCATGATGAGTCCTTAGGAGAATTTTTTTGGTTTCCATACTTTTATGGTCTTCAAAACCCATCCTCTCCAAGACATAGCGTCTTGCATAGCATGGGATAAGCTAGTCAAACTGGAAAACATGAAAAATACATGTTAAAATAGTTGAAGTCGTGCTTAATTACGAAAAAAACTATTGTCGTCGTTGCGTACCGTATGAACATCGAAGGTCTCCTCGAGCTTAATGCTGAATCGTTGATCTTCGTCTAGCTCAATGAACCTGTTGCACATACCTCGGTCGTCGTGGCACCAGTCGCACTCCCCCGGGCGGTTTTCGTCGTCTGAGTACGACATTTCCGGCCTATGTTCATAATTCAAATATTAAACTTGTACAGTTAAATATATTTACTAAAAAGCTAAATTAGATCATTATTATTAATCACATGTTGACTATCGGTGATGGTACGTAGCTCCTCCTTTCATTCCCGAGTGCATTATTACACCAAATTGTCTAGCACACGGGAATGAAGGAGAAGCTACCCCCACGATGGCGTGGATGATGGAGGGGGCTCCTAGATTTCTACGTAGTGCTCTCCAATTTTAGCATTCAAAGTAGGAGTACTTTTCCAATATGAGCATTCAATAAGCAAAACCAAATCATAAAATAAAGTAGTATTCAAATTAGCATGCATTCAATTATAAGAAAAACTACATCATCTCTTGTGTCCGTACATCGTCGAATATTATCACTAATACTCCTCGAATACTATCATACATATAGCATCACTAATACAGCTAGAATCGTTGCACCCGACGGGTATCATCGCGGGCGGTGGACACCCAAAGATAAGGAACCATCATAGAATCATAGCTCCAGTGAGATCCCTGAAGAACCTGCCAGGTATTGTTGAACCTGCCCTCTAATGCAACCATGTAGCGACGGACGTGCTCGTCCTCCTTGCTGACACGGTGACGTACCACCACCGCGGTGTCCGGATGCCTCGGCACCGTCACTGACCCATGCGACCGCCACCAAACAAGGATCGGGTCAACAACGGGCTGCCTCCTCACCAACCTACGTCCCCCGGAAGGTAGCACCTCCCAATACCAGCCCGGCGGAGCCCAGTCCCGAACATGGCCCTGATCAAGCAGGCCTCCACCGCCGAGTCGACGACGACGAGGATGCGGGATAGGCATTACCGACGTCGATGCGGGAACTACTTCTATATATAGTTAAATAAAGTAGTTTTATTAATTAAATCAACTAGTTCAACTACTAAGCACTTACTATAAATAAATAAAGTAGTACTTACTAAAAACAAACTACTTCTATATATAGTAAAATAAAGTAGTTTATTAAATCGACTAGCTAGTTCAACTATATATGAAGCACTTACTATAAATAAAATAAAGTAGTACTTACTAAAAATAAACTAGTTTAACTATAGTTCTATTATTTTTCTAACTAATTATATTAAACACTTTCTCTTCTTATTTTTTCCTTTTTCCTCTATTCTAAATATGAACATATTCATAAATGAATTCTATCATTCACAATTTTCCTATACATACACAATAAATTGACAAAGAAAATACTATGAACAAAAAAAGCATTAAAATTCTATGAACAAAACTACAACAGAAAAAAATCATAAAAATTCTATGAACAGAAAAAAATCATAAAAATTTGACATATTTGATCTTTGCATATATATGAACATACAAACATGCATATTCAACAATAATATCACCAAAAAAATCTATTAACAGAAAAAAAATCTAACACAATATGAACAATTTAATTACACAATATGAAAAAAAATCTAACAGAAAAATCTATGAACTACACATCTAACAAAAAAATCTATGAACTACAAAAAAATCTAACAAAAAAATCTAAAAAAAATCTAACAAAATCTAACTCAATTAACTACACATCTAAGTTAACTACTACTAACATCAAATTAAATTAGCAAAATTTTTGCTCATGGCGACGGTGTCGGGGACGGCAACGACGAGGTGCGGCGCGGGGCGGTGCGGCGCGGCGACGGTCGACGGTGAGGCGGTGCAGCGCGGGCCGGGGCGGGGCGGTGACGGGCAGGGGCCGGCGGCGTCACGGGGCGTGGGGC